>NC_092441.1:5340000-5654500 GCF_036169615.1 Heliangelus exortis
CAGCTGTCTTGAATGCCAGAAATCTGTGTTCTAACAGTATTCCCAGAAGAACCTCTTCCACGTCTCTGTTCATCCTCCCACTGACTGCACTGCTTTATGCCCAGCTTCTTTTTGGGAGACAATGGACTGATGGGCTAATCAGGGAGACAGTTACAGATGTACCTCCTTGGAACTACAAGCATTTCTAGAACACTCTATTCTGGGAACTTTATACTTCTTTCTAATATTCCAGTTTAAAGTCAGCGAATCTGATGCTCATTCACACATATCCACTTTATCCCATTTAAAAATAGCCAGGCTGGTACTGTGATCTCATAACAAAACAGATTTTTCTGTATTAAATACTGTGTTTTCTGTATTAAATACTGTGCAAGCTGTGTCAGTAAAAAATATAGTGTTCAAGAAGAAACTTGTTCCAGACTAAAGTGGAATCATAGAAGAAAGAGGAGAATGTCGAGTGTGTGTTTATATTTCCTATGAGAAGGTTATAAAGAATTATGGGGAACAGATACAGTGCAGGGAAATGCAGACAAACAGGAAAGACAGACTGGGGTTTTGGGTAACTCCAGAGAGGGATTTTTAGTGGCCACAGAGGCTGGCAAAAGAATCAGTGCCTACTGGAAGTGTCTGCTGGTCCTGGGGAGAACTGGACTCCAAGCATTTGCAGCTGTCTCTCAAAGAAGACACCTGACTGGCAGAACAGACTTTTATACAACCTCTCTACACATGCCCTGTGCCTGTCTGCAGCCTTTGCAGAAAGTTGTCCTTGTGTAATCCAGAATCATTTTAGTGCTTCCCAGCGTGGACTCTGTGCCAGGTGCAGTGAAACAGACTTGAAACATTTGCTGTGGGGGCTGATTCTGCTGTCTTTGTCTTGGATCAAGGTTAAAGATACAATACAAATCTGCAAAAGGCAAACTATTCCCTAATCAGCAATTCAGTTTTTTACAATTCTGGCTTTGAAAGCAGGAAAATATAAAGGACATTTTATGAAAAAAAAAAAAAAATAAAAAGGGGGGGGAAATTATGGAAAAGCAGTAGTAGATGGATAAACTGGGGAAAGGGGACCATTGTCCACCCTTTCCCAGTCATTCAGGCATCTGCAGAAACATCAGCAGAAACTCAAATGAAATCCCTTCTGCAGAATTATTGTCTTTTTTGCCCTTTATTTCATCCATTTTCACTGAAGCTTGCAGACCCAGCACAACCATTTTGCAAGAGGCTTCATTCCTTTTGAAAACTGGAAGACAACTGCTGATCAGTAGTCGTGTTCAGCCACCTAAAGGGAATGGAACTTCCCTCCCAGCCCTTCCAGTATCAGCTAAACTTGTAGCAGATTTGCTGTGATGTTCTCCTAATATCCAAGCAAATGTTTGCAAAGGAAGCCTACATTTCTAATAAGTTGTTTGAAAAGATACATATACTTACTTCTGCCCACAGAATCATTTATATGTATTTTCTTTATCAATACTTCCTCAGAAAGGTAGTTTGTTCTTATCAAGGTTATTTTTCTGTATGTATTCATATTGGGATGCCCTCCTATGCATTTTTATAACTTCTATATATACTAATGGAGTATTCCAAATAAAAACCCACTAGAAATGTTGAAAAATCCCAGTAGTTGCAGTGCTGTAAAATCACAACAGTCTCATTTGCAGCTTTTATCAGAGGCTGGGCTGATGTGTTCAGGAAGGTTACAGGAGCAGAGCTGAGTACCAAAACCACCAGAGGGTAAAATATACATCAGTGCATCCAGCACAGACATGAAGCGTACTCTATATTTATCCTAGAAGAAGTAAAATTTTCAATTCTATGGCCTTTGTCCACTGCTCTTTGTGCTCATCTGGATGCTGCCAGCATTTCTTAAAGCAGTCTCAAGCATCAGTTTGAGAAATGCTTTTCCAGAGTGAGCTGACATGGCAGACAGCTACAGAAAGGATTTTAACAGTTGTTTAAAAAGAAGAGGAAAAAAAAAAAAAGATAATGGAAGCAGTCTCTTTGGGAAATAGCTTTACATATTTCATAGCACCTGGTTTAACAGTGGTGATGCCCAATCTCTGTTAGGAGTCCCTAGGCACCACAGAAACACAAACAGTGAGCAGCTGCTTTGTGGAGACCACAAACATATCATCAAAAATTTAAAAAATGGTTGAAGGATTGTATTAGGTTATTTTTTGCAAATACTGATGCAGTCAGGCTTCTTAGATACCCTTTTCCTTGTCCTTATTTGATACCATAGCTTAAGACAAACCAAAAGAACACCTAGAAGTTTCAGCTTGATATTCTGTGAAGATTCTTTACCTGAAAACACCCTGAACATACCCTGGGAAAGCTGAATAAAGTCCAAGTGTCACATTGTTTCTTTTGGAGTCATGGCTAAAAAAGGAAATATGTCAGGAAAAGCCACAGAAAACTGTTTTCACACAATTTTTCCCAATTCCCATTATTCTCAGATGTAATGAACACAGGCCCTGCCCTTCAGTCTCTTTTGAACCTGAAATTTATGAATAATTGAGGGTTTTGATAGGAGGACCTCTTCAGATACTCATCCTGAATCTATTTCTGATTGCCCCAGTTTAGGAATTTCTGTCTTCTTACGAGGGTTAAGACAGAGTCAAATATTGCTTAGCTCTGCCTGCTCCTTCTGTTTCATCCTGCATTTTTGAACCAAATCAGCTGAGATAACAGAACTGAAAACCAGCAAGCTCTGTAACTTCCCAAGATAAAGCAGCCTTGTTTCAAGGTTGCACCTGCTCCACTGGGTTGTAAAATAGAAGCATCAAAACCATAACACTGTTTATTGCCCTGAAGAGCACTGGTGTCTGATGCCAGAATTTCCTGGGGGGGGAATGGGAGAGGGAAGAAGGTGCAGCAGGAGGAGCTGGGAGGGGAGCCCTGCGTAGGGCTTCAGCTGGATTGGCAGCCTCAAACCTGGCACTAAGGTTTTACAGAGAGTAACTGCAGAGTTGAGAAGATTCAGTAGGAAATAAACTGCTGATGAAGCAGACAGGTTATGAGTTTGTAAAGCAGAGTGAGAATATTTTGCCTGGATGAATCTGTAGATTTTTCTCTTTCGGGTTTCTATCATGAGTTAGAAATCAGCCCCAAACCAAATCATAGGATCCAAACAGGATTGAAGCAGGTTAAAAACAAACTGTCTGTCTTGCTTTAATAGGCAAAACCTCTTGGTCATCTTTACTGAAGTTTTCCTTGGCTTTTGGTTTAATAAGAACTGGGTCTTTACAGGACTTTTTTAGCTTAGTTTTCTTATTTGCTTTTTAGTATGGCTGAGCAAAAAGCACTTGAAACATGCACTGAAACCATATTAAACTTTCATGAATAAAGTGCTAGAGTACCACAAGTTTAGTCTTAGGTTAAAAATGTTAGGTCTGAAAAGAGGAAAACAGATTTCCATTTTATTTACTAATATAAACACTATAATTAATAATTAATCTAGGATTCTATTAAGGAATACTCTTTTGTTCAAGTAAAGTATAAAATTGGGTGTTGTGTTCAAAGGGTCAGTGAAGCAAAGAGGGCAGGGGCATAGCCTTGTTTAGTCACCTCAAAACCACATCGTGCTAATGCAGAACTTCAGAAAAACATCCTCATTTTTCAAAAGAATCTTTTACAGCTTTTTGTTCATGTTTTTAATGCCAGACTTATATACCTTGCCAGCAGAATTAATAATTGCTACCATTCTGCTTTTGTTTGTCTTTCCAATGTGTTCTGCACCATCAAGGAGGTTCAAACACCAGGAATAAATTAAACTTGCTGCCAGGACACCTTTATTGTTCCTGTGGGTTGCATCTGTTGACACTAGATGGATGGCACAAGCTAAGGAAAAATAACCATGTTAAAAGCCATGAGAGGGGGATTTAAAACTTCCTGAGCACCTGAGTTTGATTCAAAGGTTGATTCAGGTTTAAGAAGAGTTAAACACTGCTGTCAACCATCCCAATTGCTCCAGGTACTTCTGCTTAATGGCTTTGTTTCTACAGCATTCACCCACATCTCTGAGAAGGGGAACCAGAGCCCAATTTAGTCTTAGATGAGTATTACAGCAAAAAAATCATGTTGCCCATGGGCAGAGTAACAGAGGCAGGATGGCAGATCCTAAGGATATCAGTATATCCTTACTCAGAGGAATAATATATAACAGGATATCTTGCCTCAGGTAACAATCCCAAGGCATTGAAATGTCTTGTCTTTTCCAATAGGCAGCTTGAGTATCTCCTCAGAGAACATTGCAGGTTGTTAATTATAAAAAGGCAGTAAAATTGTAAAAGGAAAGACCAAGACTGTGATCCTAGATTACACTACTGAGCCATCAGTACCATATAACTAGAGTTATGGGATGAAATTAATAGAAAATTGGAGCTGAATACCAGGAAAAACTTTCCAACAGTGCAAGCTACTAGACTGTGAAGGAGTCTCCCATGTGAAATGGTTGATGCTTTTCTTACTTGAGTGTCTCAAAACTTAGTTACACAAAATATTCTGTAGGGAGCCATCCTGTACAAGCCTTGCAAACTTCTCTTTTTTCTTCAGGTACCCGAAGTACTCAGAGACAATAGGAAAGTCACTATGACCTTGATAGGAAGCCCCTGTTCCTTTGCTTTCCTTGTGTATTGGATGCTCCTTGAGTTTTTTATTACATAAAGTTTAAAATATTAAGTCAAAATATTTAGCTGTTCTCTCACTATACTAATCAATAGCTGTCTGTGTTCATTATACACAACAGAATTCATTTATTTCTCAATCAGGAGTTTCTCTTAACCCTACTTAATTTATTCTTCCTAGAAGCACAGGTCTTGTAACATTAATCTTGAAAGTTTTAACCTAAAATATTTAAGTGGGCTCAATACCATTTTTCAGAGCCAGTTTTGTTTTTATTTAATGACATTCCACAAACAGTTTATAGCCATCTATATGTATTTCTTTCAAGTCTGTTTTTTGCAAGTCTGGGCAACCCAGCACAGGATGTGACAGTTTCTATCTGGTTTTTCTTTTATTGCTGAATACAAATGTAGAGTTTTCTGTGAATATAACTGCTGCCCTGAAGCTCTGGTAGGTTTTTTATGCTCTGTCTTTTTAATGATTATGTGTAGTTTTTCTTCTAAATGCCTTTTCTACTGTTTACTGGAGTTGCAAAGTATTCACCGACTTCATGAAATGTGAGCAATGCATAGGGAGGAAAGGGGATTTGATTATTTAAATTGCATAGAAAAATATGCACAGTGTCAAAACAAAGAGTGTAGGATGGCACTCTCACTTCCACTCATCCAAATCAGAGTAACTGAATCAAAACTAGGGGACTGTTACCACTGCAAACCCAATTTAAATATTAGTAAAATCAAGAATACCAATTCAATGTACAAGAATATTTAGTTTTAAAAATCACATCCTATTGGGAAAAATATTTATCTTCTAGTTTCCTTGCTGTCAGCTAAATGTAATTACAACTGGCATGAAATATTGTCCAAATCCTAGTTACTTTTTTCATTTAACAACACTTTTTACAATCTGTTTCTCTCACTTTATGTGGATTTTGTTGTTGTTGTTTTGCAGTAGTGATAACATTTTACTGTTATTGTTTTATATTTCATAATTGCAAATCTGACACTGTACAAGTGGCAAAGGATCTCAGGAAATGTTTTCATATCACAACTGGTTTTAAATTTTCATGTCAAGCAATATATTTCAGCTTGACAGAAGCATGCTAAGGTTGGGATTGGCTTTGTCACAGCATAAATTGAGCAACCAGATTCAAAGTAGTTTAGATTTATACAAGTGAAACTGAGCTAATGACCTGATTAAAATGGGATTCATCTTCTGCAGCCACTGAGTTTGGCATAGGCTGTAACAATGCAGAGAGAGGGGCATTTCCAGAAGGAATCCATCTTACTCTAACATAGCCACCAAAGAGGAGTGAATTAATTTTACTTTCTAGGCATCCCTTCCTCTCCCCTAAATGCAGTGAAAAAGACTACAGAAAAGACTATTACTTTAAAACTAGATAATTAGGTATTAAGTAGCAAAAATAAGGAGACAGACTCTGGACCCTAACATCTGAATAAACTGAGAAAAAACCCAAAAAGTCTAATTGTTTTCTCAGGAAAAAAAAAAAACTTTTAGCCTTCATTTGGCTGATATTTATGTAGCTGCAGGAGCATTTAGATTGCACAGGAGATAACTGATGCAACTGGTTCTCTTTGCTGTGCCATATTCCAGCCTTTGTGCCAGATACAGACACGACAGAACCGTGTGGTGCAGCATCAGGACAGTCCAGGACAGGGTTGTTCCAGCTGAAAGGACCCACATGAGTGCTGGGAGGTGCTGGTGTTACTCTACAGCCTGGTTTTAAATCCTGACATAGAAAAAACTCTGAAATATTATGTAACTTTGAGAAAGGACTTACATTGATTTAGTTTATTTTTTAAATGATTCAGGGGGTTTTATTAATATTTTTAATCATTGCTGCTGTGCAGTGCAGCTCATAAGGCAACGGAATATTTATGTTTTCTTATCATTACCTCCAAGTAAAGAAAAGATAGCATTCAGATAGCATTGATTATATTATACTCTGTAGTTTAAAAGATTTTCCAATTTTATCTATTTATAAAATTACTTGATGCTGAGGATTAAAGAGAAAGGTTAAAGCAGAAAAGCTGATTTAAGACTGAAGCTCTTTCTTAGCAGCATCCATTTAAAGTTAATCTTCGATCATCTGTGAAGCTGATTACCTAACATATAAAACCTATAAAAATTATCCTCTGGTTTATTATGCAATACAAATAGTGTATTCCCTCAAATTCAGTTGATCATGAATAACAGTCAGAAAATCTGTTAACAAAAGCAGCAGTCAGAAATGTTACAGAGAGATACAAACAGACCATGACTGTAGGAGGCAGCAGGATGGCAGAAAGCTTTGTCATTGTCACTCACAGCAGTGCAATAAAATCACAGGATCACAGAGAGGGCTTGTAAGACAGAGAGATAGTTCTCCCAAGATAGTGAAGGGTTTAATATTTAAACATAATTGACAGAGAACACACAAGAGGTCCATGCTACACTTTTACAGTCTATGTATTGATTTCACAGGCTTTTCTGCCTGGATATTAAATACTGCAGATACCACCCCATGTATCATTGCCAAAGTAAAGATTAAAAAGTATGTTCAAGTTGCCAGATTTTTCTTGTTGAGTCTCCTGAATATTTGCCTTTGTATCCACCTCAGGACCTGTGCAGTGCCAGCTACCTCAGTTTCTCCAGTCCAGCTCTCAGCAGCATTCACCAAGGGCAAAGACCATCCATGCAATCTCCTTTGCTGAAAACACAAATCTGTTTTCTAAATTACTTGGATTGTTCAAAGAGTCTGTGCCTTATATAGCCCAAATAATGCCATTTGCTTGCTTAGAGAAATAAAATCTAATTTATAGTAATTAAAACACATTAACATGATTAAAAATTATCTCCATCATCCTATATTTCATCTCCAGTGGCTTTGTTGCCTCCACAGTATCAGTTTATGCTGAGAGGGGATTGCTCTGTTGAATAAGCATGTTCAGCAGCAACTAAAGTAGGGGAACTGGAGAAGTTGAAAGTGAAAAAGGAGCTGGTAATTTTAGAAGTGGTTATATAATATCCAGGGTGTTTATCTGACCAGCACTAACATTTTTGTGGGAGAAAAGGAAGAATATCCTTTAGAAATTACTTAGAGTAGCGTGGAGTTTTTTTTTCCTTTCAGATGAAAACTCCAGGAAGATTCTTGAGCATGACACATAACTGCAACATAATATTGAAGGCTCAAAAAGCTCCATCCTGGCCTGGTAGAGCTGTTTTACAGTGATCAGTAGGAGCAATGCATTTGGTTCCAATTTCCATATCTACACTGACACCCAACACCAAGAAATATTAAAAAAAAAATTAAACTGGAGTAGCAAGAAGATTTTCAAAGTGGATTAATCTATGAACTTCAAAGGGCATTTAAACATGTTAAAATTAGTTCTTGCTTCTTTAACACATCTCATTTAATGATAAACAAGTGGAAGATGGGAAATGTGGCCCTAAAATACCACTTCTTAGAAATGAATAGTATGATGGGATCATGCTGGAAGAAAGCATTCACAAACCTGTGAGTTACTGCTGTGTGTTCTGTAACCTCTTCTAACCTGTAACACCTTCTATCCTTTGGAATCACCACTACACTCCATGCATGCCATCCCATATTACTCTTTCCAGAGGACCAAAATCAATGGTTTGTTGCCTTTCAGTAAGCTTAAAAAATCAGAGCATCAAAAATACCTGAGTTGAATTCAATCAGTTGTCAAAAAATCTAGGGAGAGACAGAGCAAAGAGGTTGAAGATATTTTTACAGTCTACAGTTAGCTACTAACTCTAACTCATGGCTCCTGTTTCAAAGGAATGCAAATTATGTGTTTTGAGTGAACTGGGAATTCATTAGTAAAGAAACAATATGCATTTTCCCAGCTTCATAGATCCTACATAATACAGAACTCATAAGGAAACATATGACCTTCTAGGTACCAATTTTTTTTTCCTAGATTTCAGTTTTCAGTGAGTAAAAAAGTACAGTGTACCTTTATACCTTGTAAACTTGAAGTATATTAAATATAAATCATTCTCATGCATCATATGCTACTTTTTAAAGGAAAAATATGCATTGAGAAGATTTGTTCAATCTTAGGTCTGCCTTCTAGCATCAAAGATCAATGTGCAGTCTGATTAAGTTGTGCTCTATAGATTTCTGCAGTCAAGTTCATCAAAGAACCCATTTCTCTTCTTCTAATGATGCTTGAACCTGAAGTTCTTCTCTGAAGTACTTTAATTTTCACTTGGTCATTACAAGAAGACAGTGACTTAATGAACTGCAAATAGGAGAAGAAAGTAACATAAATCATTTTTGCATCCTTTTTTGTGGTATTAGCATAACTCTTCTTTCATCATTTTAATGCCTCCAGTGATTTCTCCACACATGATGGTAAAAATTAAATTATACGGCATTTTTTGCAATCCAGCACACCAATAAAAATATAAAATCATTAGAGTAATCAAGATAAATTAATGTCAGCAAACTGTAATATTATTTTATACTGTGCCACAGTAGCTACGAAAGTTACAGTGAGTTTCCTGCTGAGAGCAAAGTCACTAAACATTCATCATAAATAATCAGTAAAAAATCAGGAGGTGGCAGCCACGTAGGAAATGGATGGACCTTCCTGGTTCTGAAAAGGAGCCAGAGAGGCTGCAGGGCAACTCATAACTCAGAGCAGGGCAAGAAGGGAGTTTGAGCACACAGCCCCAGCACAGCCCATTGGAAGTCCCAGCACTGAGTGGAGATTTCCCAGGTGTTTGGCACAGAGAGCAAGGACAGAGCCAGGAATTGTTCCCAAGGTGCTCACCAAAAGGTGGATCAAGCAGAGAGGAGCAATCCCATCACACAGACTGAGAGGTTGTATTCACTGCAAAAGCACTGCACACACTGAAGAAAGCTAAAAATGATGCCGAAAGATCTGAAAAGCAGTAAGGAGACCCAAATATTTCCAATGCATCCAGCAGCACAGAGCAGTCCTTGGCTGGCTGGAACTGCTCACCCCACTTCTGTCCTTCCCTCTCTCATCCTTTTCATCCTCTTTCTGTACCTAAGGTGCACAAAGGTGAAATTTTCTCTGGTCTTTTTACAACCTGTTTTAACGTTACACTCATTTTGCGTCTCTGTTTTTGTTTCTACAATCTGCCTTTCCATTAATGAAAAACTATATTAAGAAAATTAAATTATTAGTATATTGGCAGTATCAGTAGAGTGCTTGGTTTTATTCTTGAGTATTGATTATTGGGGCTTGGTTAGAGGTCCCTGCACTTGCCATGTTCTGGAGAGGCTTTATTTGTATAAATAAAATTAATATTTATGGTCACTGGAGCCTGTTAGCTTCTAAGAAATTGATATTAAAGGTTTCAATTAATTTCCAATGAATGTTTCAAAATTACCATTTACATTTTTGCAATGTAATGGCTTGACAACAATAAATATTTGCAGCATGAGCACTCAACGAAAACTGAGATAATTGGCTAAAAACATAATCATATGTAGCTTTTGGGGAAAAAAAAAATGTTTTCTGAACTTGGCACTGGCATCCTTCCATCTATCTGAACAGTCTGTGCTTCCAACACTGAAGTTCCCTGTAAAACCAGGATGGGGTAGCAAACACTGCAAATGGGTCCCCCAGTGGCTTTAGGAATTCATTCTGAAACACAAAGTAACACTTAAGGTACTGAGCAACTTCAAAATGAAGGCAAAAATCTGTAACTGGTGGGGCAATCACCTGTACACGTGTATTCCAGCACCATCGCATACACTCCAGCAGCAGGAACTGCTTGGCTTCACAGGATTTAATTTTTTCATGCATTTTTTTCTCCATTTATTTTAGCAAATGATCTTACTTCAACAGCAGCTCCAAGGGGAGGTACTGTACAGAATTAAGCAATAGGAGCAGCTTAGTCCTAGGAGCACACCTTTAAATACCTGTGGTATATTTGAACAAATGTAAAGCTACCAGAGACTTTGGTTCAGCTTTATGAGGCTCTGTAATAAATAGAGGATAAAGTAATTCCCTATTAGGCTTCTCAGTTACAGAGAGCCAAATGCTGTTACTGCTGCTACCACCTGGGATTTTTTCTAACAGCCACCAGTGAAGGTGAAGATGATCTTTTTTCCTTTAATTACACAGTCACTAGCATTGTCTAGCTGTACTTAAGACTAGAATTTAATCCTTAAATATAATTTCCAGCATTAAAAAAATACCATTATGCTTTTGTTTATCTTGTACAAGGCAAGATTTTCCCTCAGCTTTCAAATTTCCATTTCAGAAATATGTGCATGTGTCTAACTTTGTCATGCAACTGCTATTATTTTATTCAGTGGTGATTGTCACCCTTAAAAACAAAAATTTAAGAAACCATCATCCTACAAGTTATTCTATCTTTATTATAAAGGGTTTCACCTCTGAAATGCAATTTTAATTGGTCAGTGATTAGTCCAGATTTACGTATATGTTACTCATTCTGTATCAACTTGAATTAGAACATCAGGGATTTAGTTTTCCTGAGCAGCCCTCCTGGAAAGCTGTGGCTGTCACACCAGTGCCCCAGTTTCTCCTCTGTAAGAATGACACAAACACTGCTGTGTACTCTTGATTCCTCTGCCAGATTACCTTGGGGTGGACTGATATTGCTGGCAATAATTCAAAATATAATCTAGGGAAAATATGTTTTCTTATGTGTAACTGAAGACACAGCTTGCTTGTCCATATTTGCAGCATGTGCAGTCCCATAAGATGGGAAAAACTTGGTTAGGATCCTGGACCCCATTCAATGTTCTTGGTCTGTTCTAAACTAGAAGATGAAAGATGGTAGAATCCCCAAATGCCTGATGCATTTACTACACCATGCTATCTGCTTTAAAAATCTAAATTAAATGAAATAATGCCACTTTTATTGCTGTACTTCAGTACTACAACCTTAATTTCAAACTCTCTCTGGTCATCCCCTCTGAGGTCATAAGACCTGATTAGAAATTGCCTACCTAGGATCCACAAGGAAGAAAACAGATTTCTCCTCCTTTTCTTATGTCTCTCTTGCACCCTCATCAGGCAAGATAACAGAAGTTTTGAGCAAATGCAAGTCTCTCCCTTATTTTCCACTCATCCTCTCCGAGAAAAATCCCAACCTCTCTCTGGGGAACAGAGTTTGCATTAATTGCTGCTTCAAACAGCATAAACTTAAACATGGAAATTCAGTCTGAGCTGAGACAGTAATGGAAATATTGTCCCCCCTGCAAAAAGGCAACAACTTTTCTCATAAGGATTCCAGTGAGAAAGAAAAGAGACAGAGAAAATATGCTACAGGGCACATAAAGAATCAATTCCAAACAAAATGTGTTTCAGAGATTTCCCACAAGGCATCGGCAGCTTCTTAATTCAGTTCATTCAGAGGCTCCTTCAGGGAGCCCAGTAAATAAAGGCAACGGATTCCATTTTTTCACAGGTCCCTGTGCAGAAGTTCATTAAAATGTATTCCAGGCTTCAGAGAGGTGCTTAGAGCTTCCAGAGCAGCTGATATGCAGCTGACCACTCATTGGCTTTAGTCCTAAAAATTTAGGCTGAGTTAGGTCAAAAGTGGAGCTAGAGACCATTTTCTAATCAAAATTCCATGGCAGCTGAGTAGCTCCCTCCTTGAATGTCCAAACCCCGAGTCAATGATGGATAAATGAACAGAAACAATTCCCATGGCACAGAACTCTATTTGTACCTCTGCAGCCACCTATCACTCCAGTGTCTAAACTCATCTAAACCATTTAAATAGAGAAGCAGTTGCAGAAATCCTCACGGATTTCAAGGACTCTACAGCACCATCTCACTCTTTGGGCAGCCAAAGCTGGGCTGGGAGCAGTAACTTCAGATTTGGACAAGGTGCTTTTCAGGTTTCTTTTCTTTATGCTTATTTATTCAGGTTCTGAAGAGAAATTGTAGGCAAAAGGATGAATAAGAAAGGGAAGGACTGGAGAAGCGCTGAATTCAACTGCATGAAGCAAGAATTTTTTCTCCACCAAATGCCTATTTCTATTGCAAATTATGGAGTAAATATAATTTGGCAAGATCATCCACAGCAACTTATCAAACCAAATGGAATACTGAAAAGGACTTTTGAGAAACTTCCTAATATGACAATTCAAGAGATCTTTCCAAATTCTGTTTCCTATAAAAAATAGAAAACCAGTCCTAACTTATTTAAAAGAGAACACTTTACAATATGGAACAGCTTCTGAAATTGTGGAGCAATGACAAAAAAAGCCATAAATTTCAAAACACAGTCATTCCAGGTTCTTGTATGAGTAGCTTGATCACCTACCCAGATTTCCTTAAATCTTTTGGGCTACAGACTATTGAAACTGGTTTTATTCCTCATAGTATTCTGCAAAGGGAAAGCACAGGGTAAGTATGCTGGCAAATAGTATCTATGTAAACAGGAATATCCGAAGAGGACAAAACTAATGAACATGTGAAAGTGACTGGAAAGGTCTGGTGTTATTCACTGCACACAGGTCTGGGTGAGATTTTTCTCATGCAAAGATGTAAAGAAGGCCAAAAGAAGAAAGTACTGCAGGAGAAATTGTGATGTTGGAAATATTCTTTATATTTTGTGAAGTTACCTGGTCTGTCCTTGATAATTTCCTGCTTCTAGGATATTATAAAATTCTATTTTTAAGCTAAAAGGGTTGCCTGTATTTCTCAAGACCTCTAAGTCACAAATATTAATGTGTTTTAACTGGATTTTTTTTTACATTGGGCACCAAATCCTTTCTGAGGTTTAATGATGTCTGACTCCCTCTTACTCCTCTGAAAAACTCCATTTTAATACCTGTAGTATCAACTAGCTGTAGTAGTTCTCATACCATAAAAAGCCAACAGAAAACTTGGAGACTTTGTTTGATCAACACCAACCACATTTCTTCCTGAAAAAAAAATATGAAAATTTTTTATAAATCTTAAGAGTTGTGAGCAGTTGTATTTACTTTTACTATCATTTAAATATGGGGAATTGGTGTTTCCTTAGGGAAGGTGTTCATCAACAGAAGAAGCTGCTGTTGTACCAGGATTCCAGATACAAACAGCCAGGACTACAGATTGGTAGTGTTCATAAATCCAAAAAAGTCACCCCAGAGCAGGGATGTCTCTGCCTTGGCAGCCTGCAGCCTGGTTCTGCCTGGGACCAGCCCTGCCTTGATGAAATTCACTGGCCAAAGCACCAGGCAGACACTGGGTATTCCAGTAGCAGCTGACTGCCAAAACCCATCCTGTGGCACTTCTAGACCTGAGCAACCAGCTGCGAGACACGGATTCAAATGACCCAGAAAGAAAATTTGGCTGCACTGAAATCAATGGCAGAAGTAGCTTGTTCTTTAGTGAAGCCAAGATTTTATTCCTGGCAGCTGCAAAGCTTCTGTTTGCACTGAATTGTTTTCCTACTGCTAAGTGTTGTTAGATCTGGGGACAAGGGAACTGTTTCTCCTGAATTTATTTCTGTAGCTGAGCCAAGATGCGGTGAATTTATCTCAAGCGAACCACTTCTACTCTTAATTTGCAAAGGAAACTTGGAAACTTATCTTTCCTAGTGCCAAGGAAGTCAGACTTCTTTCCTATCAGATAAACTTGGATAAAATGCTGTCAGCCAAAATAAGATGTGACATAGGAGGGCTTCAGGAGCAGAAGAATTAAGTTGTATGCTAGGACATAGGCTGGGACTTTGGAAGGGGTTTGCATCCAAACCTCAGAGAAGTCAGGAGTCAGGTATCTCACATTCCAGTTAAATTACATTCCAACCCAAATACAGCCTAGGGACAGAGTTGTATTTGGGAGATGGAGTCTGGATTTGGGAGTCAGTAAATTTAAGAATTTAAGAGCTCAGGATGTGCAGCTTTAGGTGCTGCCCCTTTTGCTGGAGGCCACTGTGCCTGTGGCTTTCTGCCTCCTGCTTTGTGCTCAGCTCAGGTGCTGCCAGGTGTTTGCATGCACTGAGCTGAGTGGGGTGGTTGATCAAATAAAATTCTAATTCAATCCATCCTCCAGCCAATCAATGCAAAGTTAAGCAGACCTCAAACATGAGAAGGCTGGTAGGTATATTTTCCAGATACACAAACAGCTAAATACCACAAATAAAATCCTATTTACTGTGCTAGCGAGAAGGCAAAAGACCCCATTGTTCCAGCAGCAGATGGCATCTTGCACCTGGCTCCTGAGAGCAGCTACAGCTCCAACCTCATTACAGCAGAGATGTTCCAAAGCTACAGGAAGAACTCACATTCCTAAGGACCCTTTGAAATACTTTGCTATTGGATAACTTTTTGGCCTGCTGGACAAGCCCCTTTTACACGTCCAAGTGGAACTGGCACGCAGACTCAGTGACCAAAACCTTCTTTTTGTACCAGTTGGTATTGGAGTCATAATCACCCTCCATGTCCCTTGCTCAGTGGTATCAAAGGGGGTTTTGTCAAGTACTAAGCCTGCATCCCTGTGCACTGGAAACTTTTGGATACACCGAGGTGGTGGAGGGTGCATGAGCAGGAACCAACACTAATATATACTTTATGCCACCCTAGTGAATATTAGATTTTTTCCAGTATTAAAGACTGAAATTCATAATTCTAGAATGCAGCAGGCTGAAATAACCAGTTTCCTGAACAATGAACAGATACGGTTCATTTTTATGGTATAAAAATATATTTAATTTTGTAGAGTGTAATTATCCATAAGTTACTTTTCCATAGTTGTGTTTTAATCCTGCAAATATGAATGCTGTTCAAACTGATGGCAATTTTCCTTCTTCAAGTTCTTGTTTTGCCTTTCTTATGCAGTGTCATATCAGTATGTAACAGCTCACAAGAAGGGCACTGGTGAACACTCATTATTCCAACAAATAGGATATTTATTTCTGGATAGAGTAACACAGACCTAGCAGACAATGTATCAGAATAAATCACTGGGGTCAACTTTACTTTTATGAGTTTGTTAACCTCTGAGCTTTCCTACACTGTGTCATTTCTGCTGACAATAAAAAGGGAGAGATTCAGCCTTTACCTTTGGTTGCACCTACAGTGTATTTTACAAGAATGCATTTGCTATTGAATGCAGTAACAAATATTCTAATTTATTGAGCAACTTAGGGCAGCAACCACACTCTAAGGAAAATAACCTCTCTGGAAAAAATAATGTGCAGGCTGAGAACACATTAGCAAACCAGTTGATTGCAGTGCTCTAATACTTCAGTTGTCATTGGAATAGTAATTGTAATTCTAACAGAACTGACAGACCATTTTAGAGGTATTTGAAAATTATTTTAAAAGCCTTTAAAAATTATTAAACTGTTGGGAGTATAGCCTACCAGTGACTTAGATGATTATATTGCTTCCATGCACTATGTAAGAGCAGAGTATAGCAGTGCTCAGATTTTTTGGCCATTTTTTCCTTACTCATGTAGATATTTGCATAAAGCTTGGAGACTTTCTGCAGTGCAGCTCATTTGGAACTGAAATTTATTGTTCACTTAGCCCCTAAAAAATAATCTAATTTTTCAAGCCAATAGAAAATTGTGTGAATTATTCACCTTGGTTCATTATTATAAGATATTTTATAGTGACACCACAGAAGTCATTATTTATAACGTATGGGATCATCTTTTACCAAATGTTTTCTCCTTTATCTTCTTGTAAATGTCTTGAAACCATGAAGTAAATCCTGAATCATCGAGTCCAAAGTGCCCAACAGTGATAAATAGGCACGTTATGTGCACAGGATTGCAACTGTAATGTTTCTCCCCAAACTGCATATTAGCTTTTACTTCTGAGAAACTACACTTTTGATATGAATTTTTCCTTAAGTGCTTCACTTTATCATAAATCTGAATATCTACCCTGCAGTTTAGATGCAGATGGAAGGAAAACTAGGGTTAGGGAGACTGTAGGCTTCTGGTTTGGAAAGAATGAACTAAACCACAGGTTGAACTGTGAAGGAAAACCTATATTTGCCAGAAAAAAGCCATCTGAGAGACACTGTGCATGTTTGTGTGTGAGAGATAAGGGAGTGAGTGTAACTGCAGCAGTCAGACTTCAGCAGATTAATGTAATGGAGAGAAGGTGACTTTTAAAGTACCAAACAAGAATTTTTCTTCTGGAATTATGGCTACAGCACAACCAAGGATACTGTGACACTGAGCTGGAAGGCTCATTTTGTTTAAAGAGAAAATGCTCACCTGCTACGTTACTAGATGTGGTCAATCTAAAAGAAAGATGGTTACAACTTGGTGTAACCTTTTTGTTTAATTGTGCTTGTAAAGCCCAATTCAGAAAAGATCAGAAGCAACTCTCCTAGTGTCTACAAAATATATTTTCAATTAAATATCTGCATAGAAAAATCATTACATTGTCTTTCAGAAGCTTCACATTCCTCACAACTGTAGAAGCTGTCAAGACATCTCTTACTTTTAAGCAGTTCAGTACCTGGTCCCATTCTTTCATTGCCCTCACAAAGAAACAGAAACTACAACAGGTTTCTGATTCAAGTCTTGAAGATGCAGTGGCCAAAATTAAACCCTTTTTTTTTTTTCTTACACTTTATCACCACATCTTTCCAACTTTAAAATCCCCAAATGAAATTAATGGGGGATAGGGATTTTCTGTTTATTTTGAGACTAGGGTTCCAGTCTTTGAACCTTGTGCCTTTATGTGTCTCCTCAGCCATGGGGAAAGCCAGAACATCTCTCTTTGAATTAAATCTCTTTTAATTGATGTTGCTGCTCTGTTACTGAGAGAAGAACCAGGTACAGCACTGAAGTTCCCAGTGTGTGCATGTGAAACGTTCTGAAAACAAAACCAACAGGGTGTCAATAAGAGCAGAATTTAGTTAATATTAAACAAATATTATTGTTGCAGCAAATCACCAGGTGATGTCTGGCTGATTCAAGTCTCTGAGGAGTGCAGAAATTGTAACGTTGAGCAGGATATTGACAGCTTCATGTAAAATTCAGGGCAGCCCTTGGCAGGCATTCTCTGCAAGAATGGATGTGTCAGCCCTCAGCAGCAGTGCTGGTGGCCAGCACAAGATGTGCCTCGCTGCTCCTGGAATTTCCTCCCTACCAGGCTGCTGTAGCATTCCTGTCAAACAGACAGGGTGGAAAGGCCTCCCCACCAGTGCTCAGCCTGACAGATGTTTCAGTGTTCCTGGCAATACAGTGATAGCTGAACAGAAAACAAGCTGCAAAACAGGCTCCTCAACACCTCTGCAGGTGACCTCGGAGGCCTGAGGTGCTTCCTCCCATCAGTGTAACCTGGGGAAGGTGGGGAGGGATGGAAAGTCAGTATTCCTGCTGGATCAGAAAGAAAACACCAAAGCACAGGTCAGCCCATTTTTGCAGTCAGTAGCCACGAACTCCTTACTGATGAAACTCCCAAATGTGAGTTGAGCATACAGCAAAACGAGGCATTTAAATGTTGGTTAGATTTTCTTCCTGAGCACCAAAAATGCTTTTGTTATATCTTTTCTTATAACTATTTTTTTAAGATGGACTAAAAATACCTTCCTCTTCCAGTTACCTTCCAGAAATCAATAGGCAGGAAAGCAAATTACTGTTTCTTCTATTAAGTCTCTGCTACTATGGTATCAATGAGTGAAATGACTTTACAGTTGATTAGACTTCTTTAAAATATAGGGTGTGTTCTATATACAGAGTTTCTGTACTTCCCCAGCTTTTAAAAACCATTTCCAGGAGGTCAAACATTGATTTGGATGAGATTTAATACCCTCCTGGTAACTGGAGCTGCCATGCTAGCAGTGACCAGAGCTCCCAGTAGCTGTAAGCAGCAGCAGGTCAATGCTTTCAGTAAAAATATCTTTGTTTTAACAACCCAGTTCTATAAAAGCCATCAGGAGTTTTTAAACTGTGCATATAATTCAGAGTTTCAGTCCAGCTCCTGAGTGTGCTTTCAAGGGACATTTTATCTCTACTTGCTGAGAAGGAGTTGACACCTGGGGACTGTCACCCAATGTGACAGCAGAAACACACAAGTTTTACATCACTGTGTGGGGTGGTGGCAGCATGGATAAGGAGATGTGGGGCTATGCAAGGGATTTCAAAGACAGCTGCAAAAATGCTTCACACAGAAAGCTCCTCCCTCCAGCAATGCAAGACTTCTGATATTTGGGAAAGTGCGTTTTCCCACCCAAAAGTGGGAAGTCTTGGAGATAAGGAAAGATACTCTACAATTAGGTTTCAGGGGCACGCTGAAAAAAGTGCAGGATAATATTTTTAAGTAGTTTGATTTCTCATTTTCTAGCCATCATAAAACTGTTGCTTATATTTTCTCTAGGTTGCTTAGGCTGGTGTCATGCCTTAGATTTTAACCTTCTCCCATGTCTAAAATATAAACTGAAACAAAGCTAAAAAATAAGCCTCACATGGAGATCCTTGCTACTGTGGGTGGACAGTTTTTGCATGACACCTTCAGGGATGCCTGAGCAGGATGCTGTGGTTTGTACTACAGGTTTGAATCTCCTGTTATTTCAGTCACTTTCCCTTTGAGCTCAGGGTAAGTTCAGGCTTCCAACAGGCAGTGTGCAGGAGTACAAAGCAGCAGAAAGCAGCTGGCATGGCTATTGGAAACCTTCCTCAAATACTATTATTATACTTAGCTATAGTGCAATTTGAAACAAATAGGTAGAAAACTGTGACATTCCAGGGTGAGAGACCACCCTGGGAAGTGCCTTCAAAATACTTGTGATCTTGTGCAATTCAGTGAATTTTGTAGCAATATATTTGTTCTTCAAAAATCCCTTTTTTAGGTAGCAGAGAAAAGTCTTTAGCTGCTTAGAAGAGCAGCATCAGCAGCATCAGGAACTCCATCAGCATTGGGCAAATCATCCTCATCTTTCCTTTTGTTTGCACTGATGTTTTTATAGGGGTTCTCCTTTTACCACATCATTGATTGAGTTTGAAAGAGCATAATCAGCTCAGTGGGAATCACCAGCAATAGATTACAGCCAAATTCTACTTTCAGTTACAGCTGTCTGAGTCCACATAATTTGGCTGCAGTTACTGGGTATTTACCTAAGGGTAGCAGGGATCAGAATCCATGAATCTGCATTTCCAAGACACCATGGTATTTATATACCTCAGGTATAATTACTAATTGAATTTTGTGTTTAAAGGTATGTTGTTTTCCTCCTGAAGAGACCTGCCCATTGTCATAATTAACACTATTTAATCAAGATTCTACTTTTCTTCTGATTTTTTAAAAAGACATTCAGATTTACAACAAATATTTTTTTACTGGAAGAAAAGGGAACTGTTCTTGTGATTGAATGGTTTTCCCTCACCTTACTGATTATAATTATTGAAGCTGTACTTTGAAAAGGAGAGGTTATTATTCATATCCTATACCAGTTTATTTCAAAGTTACACCCTATTTTATATCCTACTAATATCTGGAGTACAAACTGGAATTTTGGGGGGTTGGGGGCCTGATCCCTGCCTCAGTGTACAAGCCAGATTTTCAGAGTACTGATAATAGGGCTTCCCCATTCCATATGATTGCTACAGGTTCTGCAGTTTGGTCCAAGAAGTGGAGATACACAAAATGAAGTCTTCATTATCTTAAAAGAAGTGCTTGTTCCCAATGGATATGCAGGAAAAAATGCAAATATGACATGCAAACATTACAAGTTGTTTATTAGAAAAAAGAATCACTCCATATATTTCATAAGCCCCTCTCATTATTTCAGTGTGTTTCTTGGGAATTTTGAATGCTTTAGAGTGGACAAAAATTAATAGAATGAGTGATAGCTACTTAAATGCATCTTATTTATTCTGAATAAATAACGTACACATTATTTATGTGAACGTAAGTCCTTTGAATTTTGGAGTGTTTGTTATCTGTAGCAGTCAGATCAGATTCAAACCAGCTCAGAAGCCAGTTAAGAAATATGGGAACCCCCACTCCTTTCAATCCCCCAGTAGCTTTGTTGTTCTCAGTTTGACTTCCTGAGTTCAAAACACTTCTGAAAATACAGCCCCTGTTAGATATCTCTCAAAACTGATCAGAGTAAGGGTAATATTCCCATCCTGGAAAATACATGAACATGAACTAGAACCTGCTATGCTGTCAGCTGTACAAAGAGGAGGAAGAGAAGGCAATTACAGTTCCAGTATCTAAGCTCTGTCGTGTAAAACAGTTGGAACATTACACCTCAACTCTGCTCACATTGCCCAACTTTTAATAAAGAATTACAGGATGCCACTGGTTGCAATAAATAACAAAGTGCATGCAAAATCTGACCGTGTCTGTCAGCTTTGTGACTAGAAGGATGCCCAAGTCTGAGCTTATTCAGAAGCAGATGGGAGCCCAGCAGGTAGATAAATGCAAACCTCATCTTCAGTGACCACTTGACAAAGAGAGGTCAGAGGTGGGACTGTGAGAAAAGGAGACACAAAAAATACAGAGACTGTGTGCTAGGGACACCAGGGAGGAGGAAACTGTCCCCCACGTTGTTCCCATAGAATAATTTAACTATCAATGTCCATTCAGTTTTTAAACTACTTTAATACTGACTGACATTTTCTTTAAGTTGTAACTCATGCAATTTAATGATAACCTTTAATTTTCTTCTACCCTTATAATATAATGGGAAGCAACAAATATAGAAGAACTAAATTGCAGACATTAGAAACACTTCTTACCAGAAGGACATAAAAAATTTATACAATGTAAGGCACGGGAGCTTTAATGCATGATGGCTTTCAACATTTTGTTTTCCTACAATACTTCTCTCTGGTACTAGCTTGTGGGGGATTCATATTTTTATTACTGTATGGGTTAAGATCTCTTCCACACTAAGCTGATGACCTCGTTTTTAGAAACACTGAGAACTTTCATAGCCCACTGACCAGCGGGAACTGAAGTTTCTGAGCTTTTTTTTAGAAGACCAAACTACTTATGAGCTTTTTACCTCTTCAGACTACAAGTCAGCCCAGGGATGACATTTTAGCAATCCAACTGGAAGAGTCTTAAGACCTTTTTCACCTTTTCATGATGTTAGCTGCAAGCTGCTGTGTTCTCAGTGCTGGGAGCACAGGGATGCTGACACGCAGCCTGAGGCCAGCTGGTGCCTACCTCATGGCACTGATGCTCTGCTCACTGCTCTCCCAGCACACCAAGCTTGCATGTTCTGTTCTGTTCTGTCTTTTTAGCTGAGCTGCTGAATTCAAGAAGCTTGTACACAGAGATAGGTAGCAGTGTGATACAAGTTGGTTCACAGAAGCAATCAGTTAATATAACTTCATCTTTCATTTCCCAGACTGCTGGTGAAGGTCTAGGTACAGGGACACCACTGCACCCAGGGCTGGCTCTGAGGTTTGCAAATCAGCCAGGGATACAAAGATACAAAATGTCTTTGTGCAGAGCCAAATATTTTTCCTTTATCAAGAACTACAATGCCATCTGTATGCTTACAACCTGCAGGACACAACATGCTTAAGAATAAAACAGATTTAGCAGATTCTACCCTTTTATGACCCATCCCTCCTCCCAGTTCCAGGGCCATTATTTTCCATGGAACAGGGATGCTTGACTCTGGCTGTAACAATATGGACAAGGACTGCACTCCTCTGGGTCTCCTCTCTGGCACACCAGATTGAAAAATGAGTAAACCAGTGGCCCAGAGTGAGCTGAGGACAGCATTGGATCCTCTGTACGTTCAGATATATGAAACAGCAAAACAATTTTAGTCTGAAACAAAGCAGGCAAGGTGCCTGCTGCTGCTGCTCAGACTCCCTGCACACCCACTTTTCCCTCACCCACATCTCCCAGGTATAACACTGCAAACACACATATTTGTAGCCTGCTAGAATACTGATGCTTGTCAAATTTTCTTGTGCACACAAGCCTAATTAACAGCTATCATTCAATTTGTTCTTGATTGAAACATAATTAACAATATGTTTAAATAATGATTTTGCTTATGTCTACTAACTTGAAGCCAAACTTGTCAAACTGTTGCTCCACTAATTTAATTCTTCCTCTTGATTTAAGGAAATTCACTTAATCTAATGCAGTTAGTTGCACAGTAAATGTTTTTGGTTGCTTAGACACTTCCAGAATATTTTCTTGATTATTTAAATTTGTTGCCTAGTGATACACAAGCAAAAAAATTATGTCTTCATAAATTGTCACATGTAGCTGACTATTCTATACAAGTTCTCTACCAGAAAAGGCATTACCTTTGTTTTGATTTTAACTAATCTAGAAAAGGTCTTTTTTCCTACAATATCACTATTAATTGGGGGAGATAGTAATGCAGATAATTTTCATGATTGATGGGCTGATCTACCACTGCCAGCCCAGCACACATCTGTGGGGTGTTCTACAGAGACTGGAGATGGGCAGGAAGTGAATTCTCCAGAAACAGACAAGGGCTGAGTGCTGGACTTCAACAGCTGAGATGCCAGTGGACTTGTGCCTCAAAAGGGAGATCTTGCAAGCTTCACCTCTGCACTGTGTGAAACAGCAGTGCATTTCTTTAAAATTGTGTCATTCTACCCCACACCACTGCTATTACTGCATTCCTACTTGGCTGCTTTAAGCATATGTTTAAGATTTTAGGGACCATGTTAAAATCATGGAATTGCAACTGCTCAGAGAACTCTTCTCACGCACAAGCAAAAGAGATTTCTTTCCTCTATGGAGCATCTTATTAATGTAATTAGAGATCCAATAACTTATTGCATATTCTGGTTACAGACATCATAGGAATGTTTAGGAACACAGGTAGCATCCTTAAAGTCTGAGAACAGATACAGTGCTACAGTGGGTGATTCCCACCATTCATTTCCTAGTAAAATCCCAATAATCTTTGACTATTTTTTTATACATATTCCTCAATTCAGCTGCCTGGAACAAGACAAGACAGAGACTCAGTTATGATGTCTCCCAGGACTTGAAAAGCTAGCCCAGTAACTCTGCTGCTGCAGAGAGAGCTCTCACTGGTGTTTAAGTTCCTAGCAATTCAAAATATACCCTGGGTAAGAGTATGGGTAGGAAAGGAACAAGTGGGAATTCAGACACAAATGCAGTGTGCTGTTAGCTGGCAGCTTTTGAGAGTTTGTGGTCATCTGGGGGAAATCTTCAGCCATCTATAGTACAACTCTCCAGCTCAGTGAAGGTTTGGTTTATTCAGTACAGCTGAGGCCAAGGGCCTGCATCTTCTGAGTGATCTGGCCTCTTAAAATCTCCCTTGATAAACCAAAGAAATGATATGTGCCTTTCACTCAAATTATGATAGCAAAAAAAGCCTGGCTTGAAACTTCCTTAGCCCCTTCTGATGCTGCCTGTACTGCATTTTATACCAGTTTGTAACAGGAAATTAGTTTGGTTAAAGAGACAAAGCCCCTCTTAAACCATGATTCATCTGCCTTGTATTTAGTTTCTCTATCAATTAGAAAGAAATCCATGAAAACTATTACATAGTTTCCATATAAAGATTTGAAACAATTTAATTAAATGAATACAAAAGTAACCAACTCTTTTGTGTGTGTGTATATACACACACATGCATATATACAGATGCTATATATTAAGGATTAAAAAATGGTGGAAGCCCACAAGAAACAAAACAGAAAGAGATGAGTGTTTTTAAGAAGTTGTTTTTTTTAACAGGATAATCTGCGTGTTAATTATTTGCCAGAAATGCTCAGATCTCCTACTATATTGCCAGGAGACATTTTGTCATTTTATTTAAAAAAGAAATCACCAAGGAATTTTGAATCTGAAAGAAAACCAAAATATTTGGACACAATGGAGTGTTTCAGATAAAACTTGTGTGTGGAGCAAATTGCCAGGTCACCTCCAGAGTTTGTTAGGCAAATACTTTTGCTTTAATTCCTACTTTGTGTATGCATGAGGTGAGTAACCACTTGGCTTCTAGGAGTAAATGTAGCACCCATTTTCCAGCCATCTTAGTTAGGGCAAGTGGAAAAGTTACCCTAAACCTGATTTAATACCTCATAATCCTGATTTCTCTGTGCTCTGCTATAAATGGTCACTGACTGAGTATTTAAAGCAGAAAACCAAGTGAACTATGCATAAAGAAGCACTTCTTGTCATTGCAAGGAATTCTTTCCCTGTGCATATTGAATAATTTCTCTTTTCAATGGTCACTTACAAATTCTCTGCTATGAACTCTAGACCAGATTCTCCTCTCACAACAGTGTAAATCAGAAGTAACTGTACTGAAGCCACTGGATTTATACTACAGTAAATCCAACATGAGAGAAGAATCACTCTGTTTCACACTGACATTGAGAAAAAGACCACCAGGCTCCATACAAATAAAGGGCAATGAGTCCATTCCAGCTGGCAAAAGTTATTTGATAAATACATTTTAATGAGGCCCTTTTACAGCTGTATTGTGTTATCTGATGTTTATATGATAATTGTTATATACTTGTTTACTACATGAAATATAATATACTTTGAGGCAGCCATCTAAATGTACATGTGAGAACAGGAGGTTGGGTGTGCCACATATGGAGAAAATGCACAAGTTAGTGATCCCAATGGCACCTTTGCTTGACTGTTGGAAGACTTAGAGGAGCTGTGGTGGTAAAAAACAAACAAACAAACAAAAATACCCAAAAAACCCACCAGCCCATAAAGTTAATTATAAATAAATATTTGCACACACATGCCACACAATAATTATCAATCTACTATCAGAAGACAAGGAGGAACAGCTGGTAGCTGTGTTTTCCATAATAAAAAAAGAGTTACTAGGAATTTAAATGTAGTGCAGATTTGAATCCCTTCCTGTATTTTGCAGGTATTGATAAATATTCCCTGAAGTAATCCTTTTCCATATATTTTTTAATAGCAAGTAGAAGTTTGTCTTTTTAAAAACATATGAATTCTGCCAAATGACAGGTTTTGCCAGAAATAGGATTTTGCTATAGAAAAATAGAGGAAATTTGCCAGTTAAGAATCCAGCAGAGCACAGATTGCAAATACCTTCTGTATTAGGGTTCTCAGCAAAAATAACATCATTTGACAGCAGTATGAAAACAGACCTCTTGCACATCAGAATTAGTATGAAGTCATGGCTGCACAGCTTGCAGCAAAGAGTTTTTAAACAAGTTTCTTGTTTCAGCTTCCTAGGGCCAGTTGGGATGGGATTGGTGATGGCTCTGGGGCTGCCTCTGTCAGCAGCAGCTCCAAGTCCTCTGGTGGAGAACACCAGGACATGCTCACCATGGATCTGATTTCATTTCACAGAAAAGCAGCTGTTGGAATGGCAGCAGGGTAATTCTGATGCCAGATCCTCCCAAACACCCAACCTGAAGCCTTCAGCATTGAGGTTCAGAGCTGGAAAGGGCTCTGCACACATTAGTGACAAGGAGGGGGCCTTGTGGGACCTGATGGATGTGTCAGTGTGGAAGCAGAAATGTTCTGCTTTATCCCCCAAACAACAGAGAAGTTAGAAGAAATTTTCAGCTGTGCTAAAGCAGCCCATAGCAATATGGAAATGAGGTAACCTGCAGCTAGAAATGGAAATTTAAGCAGCTCCCAAGACGTATGCAAGAGCAGGTAGGATCCTCCTATGAATTTGGCCTGGAAAAGGGAATTTATTAAACACCAAAGAGCTGAGGATGACAGCTCATATTACTCATATACTCAAATTTTGTAAGAAATGAATGCTTTGATTTTGTCTCAATTCATGTTGAATCATGTTGCATCCTGTAACAATAATCAATAGTAATTTTCAGTCACTGCTAACATTTTTATAAGCTACTATTTAATATTCAGGGCTTCTTTGCTGTCTAATTTATCAATGTTGTGAATTTAGGGAGGCTTGAAGGGGAATGTTGTTTGTTTCTGCTAGAAAAAAAAAAATCAGTAAAAATCTTTCCACTTGACAAGTCAGCTCTTCTAGTATTCTTTTGAAACCCAACTCTCTAATCTTTCTCAAAAAATAGTTTACTGCTCTTTTATCATCCCTTCCTTTCATAAGTGCTGTCAGTGCATATGATACTCTCTCTACTTCAGAACCAGCTCATACCTGTGTATTCACTAAGGTGATAAAGTATTTGATTTTCACTGAAACAAGCTTGCAGGCCATGCTTATAGAATATCTCATACAGCCATGCAGTATTAATACCACTTGTGTGCAAGTTAAGCTGTGAATTCCAAACCAAATAATAATCATTCTGTCCCACTGGGGTGAAGGTTGAGTTTTAGAGTGTTATCAACTTCCAAAAAATGGAAAAACCCCATGTGACAAATGAAAAGCTGTCTGTCTAGTAAATATCGTCATTGATTTTTAAAATATTAACTAGAATTAATATCAATGAATATTAATTCCTCTCTGTTCTATATTCTGAACCTTTAAGTAGAGAACATATTGCTTGAAAACCTCAAAAACCCTCCAAAGCTTGACAGAGACTTCCTAAGATGTAATATTTTTCAAGTTAGTGTCTAACTTGGTATTGGGGCAGGGTGTAGGGGCACTGTAGGCTGCTAAACCACCCCATGGCTCTCATCAGCAAAACTGAGCCCAGGATTCATTTCTCTTGACTCTGGGAAATGGAAGAGATTGACCAGAGAGGAGCTGATCTCTCCCCATGAGTCAGTTCAGGGCTCTGACCACTTCCCTTGCCTTTGGCTGGGGCTGTTTCAGATCCCTGCTGCTACCTCTGAAGTTTTTTCACCAATTCCCTGCTCTGTTCCTGCAGCAGTGGAACATCCCTCATCTGCCATCACCAAAGGGCTCCTTGCTACAGCAGTGTGAGCCCTGAAAGTTCAGGGCTTTACTCTGCAGCTCTCTCACTGATCCCTGCGTAGATCTGAAGTGGAGAACAGGAAAATAAACCCCACAGCACAGTTCTTCCTAAAGCATAATGATAAAACCTTTGTAGAGTTTGGGTTTGAACTATCACTGACTGCACCATCAGAGACCCAGCAGCACATAGGCTGGACACAGATCAGAAGACTATCAGAAAACATGAAGAAGCTCCTTAATTAATTTCTAATCCTTTTTCAGCCTTAATCTTCTTTTTCATAGTAAGATCTGGCATTACACATTTTCTGCACACATGCTTTCTAGATGATGCAGATTAAGTCTGAGGTCTCTGATTTGCTAGGAACAGCATGTCAGTAGGTTAGATATTACCACAGCCCCATACTGGAATACCACAGGATTATTCTGTCTGGGCTGATATATTCAGCTAAAATATTAATTAAAAGTATGTGAAGTTCATCCAGGCATCCAGTATTTTAATCTCTTCTTTGTTCTGTGTTTCATAAGGGTTTGTTCAATCTCTTTGCCATATCTGGTGTTGTTTTATTTGTACATTTATTCCAGAATTAAATTTTGCATATAGCAGTGCTGGGGCCAGGGGGAGGAGGACTTCTGAATACCTTGTAACCAGGGTAGGGCCCACATTTCAGGACTAGAGCAAAATTACTGCAGATAGATATTCTGAGTACATATTGGTTATCCAGATATAACCAAAAGGTGTATGCTGGGGGTTTCCTTACCAGTTAATGGTCTTTGAACTTAAAATGTGAATCCAGAAATTAAATGGATAAGACTCTTCTATTAACAACTAGAGATACAAGAAAGTCAGCAGCACATGCTGAATACTGGAGACAAATGATCATCTTTCCTACTGAACTTCCATCCTCCTCCACAGATACCCTGTAGCAGAACCTGAAGTCTCCCAATTTGAGATATGTGAAACACATATGTTAGAGAATTCTGTCTAAAATTCTGTAGCAAAATAGTTTCAGTATTCTGTAGCAGGCTCACAGTGAGGTTTTTTCACTGCTCTCCAGAGAAGCTTCTAATTTTCCCTACAGTTGAATAGGAAATGTCCTTAAAGAAAGGGAGATTTTTTTTAATAAGAAGGTAGTAAAATTTACAGTTACCTGAACAAGTGTCACCTGCTCTCACTTCTGCTGATTCCAACAGGAGAATATCAGGCTGGAGCTACAGCAGAGCTACACAAAGGTGTGCTCATCCTTTCAAGCTCAGAAAGGAAGGGAGAGCAGTGCTGACAAAGTGTTTGGAATCATTCCTGTGTTCTGTGCTATTGCAGCTCTCCCACATCTGTATTCAGATTAGAATTTATAATCTGTCTATCAGCCTTGATCAGGAGAAAAATGGGTTCAGCATCTTGGATAAAGCACTGGGCTGTGGAAACGAAAGGGTGAGCATTTAGTGAGTATTTCTCACTGGGTAAAACACACCCATTCCTGTGCCACCTTGTTTGGTCAGGATTTAGAGATCTTTCCGGCAGGAAGTTGCAGAAAACATTCAGAAACTTTACAAGCACCACAAATAGAGACACAGGACAGACAATGGTGCTACCAGAAGATTTCTAGGATCTTCCCACATGTATTTAACTTGCTGCAGAGGTACACAGGGAGAGGTACTACAGGAAAAAGACAATTGTAGGTGTGCTGAGTACCCATATATATATATATATATATTTATATATAGGATGTTAAAAGGAAACCACACTCACCAGACTGAGAGATGAAGAAGGGGGAATAACTTTACACAATTACAGATGAAAACATTAACATTTTCCTAACAGCCTAAGGGACTTATTTAGGAGTTTCCTAAGGTTATTAAAAGCAGCTGTCTCTATTGAATTGTTAGGACTTACAGGATTCTGTTTACTCAACACATCTAGGAATAAGGTCATGTCTGCTGAGGTGCCTGAGTGTGGAAAATGTTGACCTAGATCAGTGTTTCTCAGATTCTCAGCATGTGAGGACCACTTCTGGGTCATCAGTCTTCATCTGTCCCTACTCTGAGCCCCAGTGCCTTACAGGACCCAGAGTTTGAGGAACACTTTGGTGTTTGGCCTGGAATGTGGAGTTTTTATCTTAAAACCCATTGCTTTTATTTTGTTTTGCCTTTGTGTGACAGGACATAAGAGGAATGAAAGTCAGGGATTTAGAGGTATTAAATCTTTTTTTTTTTTTTTTTAATATATAAATGAAAAAGACAACCAGCAATAGTATTTAAAACAAAAAACTGAAATCCCCTAAAGGTGATTTGGCCATAACATTTTTATTCAGGTTTTTACTCAGTACCTATTACTATGCTGTCAGTTGTCAGCTTATATGTAACACATTTTGTTCAGCAATTCCTTGGTGATTCAGTAATGCTTTATCCTCTATAAATTTATGTTGCAAGTCCTTTTTGTGCTAGGAAACCATAAGCTTGTAAGAAAAAAAGGAAAAAAAAAATGTTTTTGTCAGAGACCTGGCACTACCCACTGAGTACATCCCCCTGACAAGACACACAAATAGACACCTATGTGTTTGGATAATTACATAGATACTTTTAGTCCCAGAATGTATTTTTATATACACAAAAATACATCAGCTACACTCACCCTTGAGCTGGAAACATTTTTTTGTTTCAAACTGAAACATTTTAGGATGTTTGCCTCTCCCTTCGTTTCATTATACTCTAATGCATGCAAGAGTTGTATACTGGTTTATTTGCTTGTTATCTTTAGTAACAGATCTTCTGTCACCATCTAAACCTTCTGCCCCTTTAACCAGAGTTATCTAAGTATTCATTCAGGTGTGTAAGCCTTTTGCAGGCTGAGCAGATGCTGCTTAAAGACACCACAATGATCTTTAATGTGTGCAAAGCTTTGATGTGTTCCTATGAAACTGAAACATGTTCACAGAGTGATGAAAAATAGTTTTGCAACTACAGGAAACTTTTTAAATGTTACACGTTGACTGAGTCACTGGGTTTCCATTGCCCCTCCTGAGTACTGTGATTAACCACAGAGTTATCTAAAAGTAAAAGTGTCCCACATCACTACCAAAATGACCTAGGCCAGAGGCAAGAATGATGAAGATGGTTATTTTTTTATATGTGAAGAAGTCAGTTGTTGGAAATTCTTTTCAATTAAAAACAATTGCATTCTTTTGCCCTTATCATTTGGTGCCATCTCTGACTCAGATCAGAAAGCTTTGCCTTTTCCCCACCTTCCCCATCTCCTGTTACCTCGAGAACCCTGCACAGGCCCTGCTCCTGCTGAGCAAAGCTCCCAGTAAGCAGCTCCAGCCCCTGCTCCCTGGCTTAGGGCTGGCAGCTGGCATCAAGGCTGCAGAATTCAACTCAAGGACTGAAATCACCTCTGGAAAGAGGAAATCTACCCCAGAACCTACCTGTTTGGTTTTACATGCAGCAGATTTGGCCCAGTGTCCTTATTGCAAACAAATGTTGACAACAGAAGGAGAATGGATTGGATTTCTAGCAAAAACCTCCTGTATAAATTCAGCCATTTGCCAAGTCAGCTGATGCCCTACTTTCAGGACTGTCATAGCAAGCAATTCTGAACAGACTCTGCTTATTAAAAATGGAGTACTAAAATCAATATAGCAATATCTTGTTGGAGAAAACTCAATTTATCAATAAGTTTGTCATTTTAAAGATGATTAAAGGACTTTATTAGGCATCATCTAGACTTTAGAAATAGTTGGTATGAAAATAATAAGACATAAGCCACAATAGACTCACAAATCTTTCAATTACATCAGGGAATGGATATTTTTCTGTAAGTGGAGGCCTGGAAGCATTCCTATCTTTACTTTAGATTATTCATTCCCCAATTACATAATAAAATCTGAGGCTGTTGACAGATTTCAGGGGCTCAGGGGAAGGTAGGCCAATTATTCAGAATCTGTGCATTTAAAATTGTTAAAAATACCAAATCTACTGAAATTTTCATTAACGACTTGTAAGAAATACTTACTCTGATCTACAGGACTTCACTTTGGGAAGCTCCAGACCAGCTTTTGCCTAAGTCCTATCCAGTCAGTAAGAAGAGAAGCACATAGAAAGTTTGTTCCTCTACTACAGGTGAAAACAACTGAGTGTGAGAGAGAAATTTGAACTTGCTTTCCTCCAGGATAAAAAGAACAAGGCTGTCTTTACATTGGAAATAGAAATGCAAACACACATTTGCATCTGCCAACACCCAGGCTTAAGGATACCACTTCACAGGCATTTGAGAGCATTCAGCCTCTGGTTTGCATGCTACAGAGAAAGAAAAAGGTATAAAAAATAGGACAGAAAGGAGTCGCTAATAAATGGAATGCTGATCCATAACTGAACATGAACTCCAATTTTACAAGGTGTTTCCAAGGAAGTTAATAAAAATTAACTTTTTAACATTATTGCTTCAACAGATTGGACATGCTTGGAAGTCTTTAGGACATACACAGTAAAGCACTCCTTAAAAAGGAAGTTGTCTTTTATGTTTGGGAAGTTAAGATTCTACCCAGTCTAAATTGTATCCCTATTGGAAAAGCATTAAGTGTTATGCTGATCCCCAGCTGACTTTATCCCATAACCCCTTTCCTCATGGACTTTTCTCCAGAAACAGATAAATCTGCATTTAGGTAAGCACAGTGACCAAGAGAAAGAGGGAAACTGGTGGCAAATTGGCATACTACAAAAATTGATTTTCTAATAGCCTTTTTCAGAAGAGTTTCTCACCATTTCATTATTGTTTGAGCTGGCAGAAAAGTGTCTTTCATTCTGCATGGGATAGAATGTGGTTGGGAATGACGTAGGAGAAAAAATGTCTTTATGGTATTCTGAGCTTTCTATCATTTTGATTACTTGTAAAAATGCTCATTTACACAACTCCAATATACAAGGAGCTCTACAGAAGTTCACAATTCTGAACAAAGTTTCAGCTCTTCCCCCGTGGCCGGCCAATCAAGAAGCACAGATGGTAACATGGGATGGAAAAAACCCAAAGAAAACAGCAGAATAAAACACAAAATCTTTTGTCCAACTTTTTTTAAGGGAAGTCCTAGGATGCCTCCTGATTGCAAGAGTTTTGTGTGTGCATCCACTGGAATGGCAACAAACACCCAGCACACCGAGTCTGGGAAGCTCAGAGGAGGAGAAGCTGCCTTGGTGCTGGCATCTGAATTGGAGGCAGATTTGAACATTTTGTAGTTCAGCTTGAACTGATAATTCTTTAGGGAGCTCTATTTAAAAGAAAAAAAAAAAAAAAAAAAAGCATTTGTAAGTTTTCTAAAGTGCATTGTCAAGAGAAAAAAAATAAGAGGTCTGGAAGAATAGAAGAGAGTGAAATGTCAGGAAAAAAGTTCAGGATAGGATTTGTTTGTTTGTTTTCTTTTATCTCTACTTCTACTGCTGTTACATGGTTTTCCTAACATGAAAAGGTACACACATGCTTTTGAGGCAGATAAAATGAGCAAAGTAGAACAGTCCTCTGCTAAACAGGAACAGTAATATTTGCAACAGGAAAGGCTAATTTATTCACCTTCTTTAAAGAACTAGAAACAAGCCAGGACAAAACAGCTCTCTCCTGCAGCTCAAAAAACAAACCAAAGCACAAGCAATCAAAAAACCCCAAAACAAATAAACATCCCACAAAAAAAAAAAAAAAAAATCCACAGTAGAATATGTTACCAGGCAGAACAGCTCATGGGGTTTGCATGCCACGGAGGATTTGTCTTGACACATCATGAATTTTGTTGAGGTCTAATTCCAAGTTATCTAAATACTAATTTACCTCCAGAGATACAGGGCTTAGGAAATAATTTTGTATTTTTTCCCTGGAAGTGACTGGGGGAAGAAGCTTGACTGTGTTCAATGTACTGCTTTCAAAAATTTGTTACCTTTCTACTGGAAAAGCTGATAAAACTTTTGTTCCTTTCAGGCTAAAGCTTGAGTTTTAGAGATTCTTCTTTTCATTTCTACTGCTATTTTTTCATGCACTTCTTGGCTGGAGTGATCAGGGGAGTTCAACAAACAGCAGTGGTCCCTTCCTTGCTAAACAGGGTTTATGAAAACTGAACAGACACAGAAACTTAGAGCTACCTGGCAACAAAAGAATTAGAGAAATAAAGAACTACAGCAAATGAGTTTTTCTGAGTCTTGTAAAGCTCTAAAGACCATTTTGCTATGTGGAAAACATAAGGAAAGTGAAACACACTCATTTTGATATTCATCCAATAAATTTTCATCTGATCTGGATTCCATTGGAAAACCTCTGGCATTTCAGCCAAAGAGCTTTCTGAAAGAAGGGAGCCCTGAAATCCAGGCAGCTACCAAAGGTCAGTGCATCTTGATACCTAAAAAAAGGGTCTCAGTTAGACCCTTGGGATTTTAACATATTTGATTTTACATTTTAAGCCCACGTTAAAAAACGGAAAAGTAATTTTTCGTTTATCCAGATTTCTCACAAGTTTGTAGGTTTCTGTACCACTCACAGCCTTTTGAAAATTCATGCAAGCCTTCAGGTTTCTGAAAAGCAATTCTTTCAGAACCCCTTTATCAGAGACATAAATGATCCTTAACACGGGTTTTTATGCAGATTCATCAAAATAAAATCTTGTTACAGACTGCAATACTAAATTAGGGTAATGATTTCTCCAAGCCCCAGTTATTCTCTCAATTACTTATTGACTTAGCCTAATTCTAAACTAAGGTTAATGAACTAAAAAGGAGCAACACAAATGTAATTTTCCCCTCTTTTATATAATGCCTGTAACTGTGTCACAGCCCAGGATAAGACTTATCAGTGGTAAAAAGGTGGCTGTAGACACACAGGATTGCAAATTGCTGAGTCTCCTTCTGAAATCCCATGGTATAAACCTTTCCTAGAAAACCCCAAACATCTTTTATGAACACAAGGGCATGATGCAGGCACACAACACTTGTGATGAATGAATAAACCAAAGTTACTCCAGTATCTACCACAATAAAGACATCTGTGTCAGCCTTTGTAGCACTAAGAGTATTTATTTAAAAAAAAAAAAGACAAAAACTGACAGTGATCTTAATGGAGTCTCTGCCTCATTTTAAAGCACAAAAAATGTGGAACTCAACCTAATCAACCTAATCCCTTCCCCATTTTAACTGCCTGAAGATACCTATGATTACTGGGGCCTGGGGAACTGCACCAACCCAGCAGTTCTTAATGCTAAACACCATAAATTTGGCTGAATCTGCTTTAGGCTTCATAGCTACTACCAAGCAAAAATCATTGCATTAATGGAGTAATGGAAATACAATAAAGCAGTTTATTAGCCCTTTAAAGGCAGCATGTGGCATACACAGACTCTGTGGGAGATGAGCATTGTCCCAGGAGCAGTTTCATTTGTTCCCATCCTGTGCCACACAATTATCTCAGACTAAGTGTGACCCTGCAGGTCCCCTATTAAAATTATATTTTTGTTACAGAATGGTGTATACATTATTGAAGCACATTGTTTTGATCAGCAAAAATTGACATATTGTGCTCATTAACCAGTGAGTTTGAATATTTAATTTATGAGGTCTGCTCCAAGTTTTTTACAGACCAGGCACTTAAGGAAAGTAAACAGGCAAAAGTGCAGAGTATTAAATGGGAAAGATTCTTTCTGAAACCAGAGCTTTTTCAAAAAGCAAAATAAAAGTGTCTTGTATCATATGCTGATGGATGACACATTACTTAGGCAGGTAGATGGGTTAACTGGGCTCATTAGCACCATTTCCTTTTTAAAAATTTGCAACTAAGAAGATGAAAAGATTCAAATAATCTTTAAATTTCTCTCTTACACTTTACATTTTTCATGCAGGCCTTTTCTAATCAAATATTGATGGTGATGCCTGTTGTTCTTCGAAGCTCAGCAATTATATTGCAGCTCCCTCCCACGAAGCAGCACTGTATCAAACCTCTGCTGTTTCCTTACCTTTAATTCCACCTCCCCTATTTTTTTTTTTTAAATAAACACAACATAAAATCTATTATATCCTTACAAAAAAAGGCACTCTGGATATTTTGCCTGTCTGATGGCCTTCAAGCAACCTACAGAGTCCTGCATCCTTCAGGCCCTGGCTTGTAGGTTAGAAACCTGCTGGACTGATGCAGCAGACCCCACAATTCTATCCCCCAGCTGAAACCACCACTTCTACAGCAGATTACAGCCCTGTCACACAGATAAAAAGAGGAATTTGGGTTTTCCTGCCTGGCTGTGCAAATCCCGGGGGTGCAGAGGTGAGGATCCACGGGATGGGTGGGCAGCGCTATCTGCTGGCACCAAGGAAACTTGCAGGGAACAGCTGGAATAGGATCTTAAAAGGAAAGCACGGAATGCACTCGGTTGTTTCTACGTCTAGGGGAGATTTATGAGTAAATCTACAGAAGATTTCCAAGGTCAAGGAGTACGGTCTTTAGTGAAAACAATTTTGAAAATGCTGTAATACAGCGGCGGGGCCGCAGCTTCTCTTGCTCACTGGTGCATGCAATGAGTAAGCATAGAGGTGAAGGCATGGAAAATAAGATTATGAAAAATAACTATTCCAACGTATAAATATTCGTCAAATGTGCTGAAATAAAATGGAATACACGATATAAAACAATTCTTTAAATATAATTTTAAATTGTTATACGTGTGTGTGTGTCTACATAGGCACAGACACAGAGAATACCTGCAGGATGGGGAGAAAGCTCCCAAAAGTTTGGGAAATCTATAGAAAAATTGTCTCCTATTTAACCACATCAATCGCTTCAATTCTTCAAGAATGCCCTTTTTAAGCAACTTTAATTTAGAAGAATAACTTTGTAAAATTTTTCTTTTCTCCAGGTTAGGTCCCTTTTAACAACAGATGGAAAATTAAGAGAGCAGCAGAACACTGCTCCTAAATCTAACAGGATGCCATAAGCACAATATAAAGAAAATTTATGTTCTTTCTTAGCCACTGCTTTGATATAAAGGAACCAGCTAACCTCAGAAGTTTACTTTTGAGGTTCTAATTCAGTGTGATGCTTTGTCACTGTCTCTCAAAGTCAGGTTTCAAATCAGACTTGCCCTGAAATCTTTGCAAACTCTGTTTTGAAACCTTGAAGCAGTCTCAGCTTTACACAAGACAGACAACACACTTCTAGAGTACAATCAGTTCAAATCAAGGAGGACAGTGCCATACATCACAGAATATGGTTTAGTCAAGATACTATGAAAAACAACCAAACAAAGATGTTAAATGAAAGGAATTTGGATTGAGAGACTCAGGAAAAAAAACCTTATTAAGTTTACCATTGCACTTAGAAACTCAAGTTCAGGTGACCTGAGCTAGAGAGTGAAATTTTGCATAGGATCCTGCCTGGGTATCAGGAAGAAAATAAAACAACCTAGCACTGATATTTATTTCCCCAGTGAGACAAAAGACAAATGCAGGTTTATTTTTACATTTTTAAAGCAGAAACTAGGAACAGTTTAAAGTTAGTGTTTTAATACTTTCATGGAGCACTTGTGCCTCCTGGAACCTCTCCAGGGGGGGAGAGGAGTTGAGCAGGAAATCAATGGCACATTGCAGGCTCCTTAGGATCTGGGCTGCTCTTGCTGTAAGGACACCAAGTGGCAAAGTATGTGACATTAGCAGCTGAGCTGCTGCTATCAGGGCAGGAAATCCCACCTCTCCCTGAACCTGCAGAGCTGCTTTCTTCTTTTTCTAGAATATAGGACTCTAAGAGGACTCTATTTTCATCCTCAAGAAAGGAACATCTAATATTGCAGATAAGATCCAAGGACACCCCAGCAGACAGCCACACACAATTGATTTTCTTGCTTCCTTACACTCACTGTTTCTCCACTGGCAGGCACTGATACAAGTTTAAAATGTTCTTGGAATTAATCTTCAGACCACTCCTACCCAAATAAATCCAAAATGCAATATTCTGCTATTTTGTAAAGGCATCTGGGATGCAGAGAGCCTGACTTCCCCTTGCAGAAAGGTGACAGTCAACTCTAACATAGCATGAGGCTGAAAGGCAAGGAACCCATCTCAGCTCCTTCTCCTTTCCTCCTGCATTTCCTGCTAACATTTTTATCACGGCTTCACCCTCAAACAGGCTTCTTTTCCTGAAGCTTCTCTTGCCCAGGGCTTTAAAGGGCATTTTAACACAGGATGAAAAGTAATGATGTAAACCAGCTAAGGAAGTTCTGAAAAATATTTAGTTCAGGACTAGTTATGAAAGAAAAAAGAGAACACGATCTATGGCTAAGTAGGACACAACAAAAATGCTTCCACAAATACAGGGTTAAAGAACATTAGAGGAAAAAAAAAAAAGTTTCATGGTTTGCTTGGTTTTGTTTTCCTAATGGTCATTATGAAAACTGTAGAGCTTTTGAGATAAACATGCATCAAAGAGTTTTGTTCATTAGAAATGGATTTTTATTGATTTTGCTTGTATTCTACCTTTCAAAGGCATGAATTGGGACTTTTTTTTTGTGATCTCAGGACCAGCAAGTTGTACACAGATACCAAAAGGGTATTCAGTTCTTACTTTGAAACGTAGCACAGAATATATTAGCTGAGTGTGCCTGTGTGGCTTTCCTGTGTCAAGATAAAGAGGGAGAACAATGCTGCAGGGGAATTATGTGCCCAGAGCTCTGTGAAGCAAGAATTCAAATGAGTGAGATTAAATAGAAAATAACTACATCAGGAATATGTTAATAATTTAATTAAAGTCTACCAAAGTTGAGCTGTTCCACAATTAAGGTTGAAGCCCATCAACGTGCTTTGTTCTACTCAGGGATTTTGCCAGAGGTGAAATTGCCTGGTTTGAAATGTTCCTTAATGGGTGAAGTAACTGGGGTCAGGCACAGGGGTGGTGTGACAGTGTTGGATGTAGCTGTTTTCTGAGAACAGCTTTTACTGTTGTTGATGTTTTAATCCATGTTTTCTTTTCTGGAGTGTCATTTCTAGTGCCCAGATGAAACAGATAAATAAGAAGTGCCCATTGAAAGCTGCAAGTGTTGGTGGTATCTGCTGACACACTGAAGAAATAAAATGGGCATGGCCTGAAGGTGCAGTTTGGTCCTGAATATGTGAATCTGGTACACATGGCCACACACACATAAGAAAACCAGTACTTAAACCTAGGAAAGCAGAAAAAATGTCAAGATCTCACATTTGCTATATTGAAGACCTTGGATTTGCTGGTAACAACTCTCTGTGCCCATGCAGTCTCACTTCAAGTGTTCCTGCCTCCCTGCAGGTCAGAAATGAGGCATAGCAGATATTTCAGGGCATCACTGGTGTTCTTTATCTGCAGTTATGAGAGGAAGTTCTGTTGCAAAACTGTCAATACCAGCTCATTGCCAGCACTGCATTTTTATGAGGGGAGAAATAAGAAAGACAAATGTTACACCTGCCCAGAGATTTGCCTCTCATCCATTTCCCCTCTCTCTGCTGTACAGATAATTTTTTTTATTCATACGAGAGGTTATTTGGGTCACTTTTACCTTAAGAGAGAACATAATAGTTCCCTAATTTGAGATTTGTACCAATTTAAGAAAGAAAATGTATTCTGAATATTTTGCATAGTTGCTAAAGGTAAGAGTGTTCAGTGAAGCATGAGTTTCCAAATGTGAATAAGAGGCCTTAAACAGTTTTTTCCCTGTTTGTTTTTAAACTACATTTGTTACTTATGATTAGCAATTTTATGTCATTCATATGCAGTGCACTGAAACTGAATCCAATAAACTGACCTTCTTCCACCTATTAAACTCAACTTATTGTTTAATTATCATGAATGCAAAATCAAGCCAAAAAGCTGGGGAGCATTTTCAAATAAAATCATGTTTTATTTGTAAGGAAGAGAAATATTTGTGTTTAGCACTTTTAATAGGAAATGTATGATTTCTTGTTTTGAATTGGAATAAACACCAAACCAGAACATCTGTATCAAAGTTTATAGAAAATCATCATCAAAAGCTGTTTAATCTCACTCATTTAGTTCTATTACAGAGTCTGTTCAGTGTAACTTTTTACAATATCCTGTGCAAGAAAACAGGTCATTTCAAGTCAGTAATTAGCATTACAGATTAAATGACACTGCAGCAATGTTAATTACTATACTACTGATGTCGTATAGAATATAATACATAATAGTCAGGTATTTAATTTTAAATTAGAGTTCAACAAAGCATATTATTGCTACACTTCCTCTTCTTAAAGTAAATGAATGTTATTCAAGTATTCCATTTTTACATAAGTCACAACTTCAGCTCACACTGGCATATCTCACTTCCTAATGGCATAAATTAAGGAACCTCTTACTATAGGAGCTCTTCCCCCATGGCAGTAGAAATTATGACAGAATTATATTCCATATGAGAAATTTCCACAGTCATTTTCTTTTTTCATTACAGTAGCTGTAAATCAGTTTGCAAATGAAGCATAACACTCAGTCTTCTTAAAAATAAAGATGAATCTTTGAAGACCATTACAGCTATTTGAGATGTAGTAGGAACTAGAAATACATGATGAAGTTGTAATTTATTCTGTACCACTATGGCTAAAGTATTTGGCAATTGTAAGCATAAAATATTCATAACAAAATAAAGAGTCTTGCAGAGAAGGACAATGAAAGTTTTCACCTGCAAGTCCAGCAGGAGTGGGGCTCCCTATATATAAATAATTATATTCCTGCTTTTTGCAGCCCCTTTACTTTTGGATAACTTTATTATAAATATTAAAATAAGGAAGAAAACGAGTTAAATTTCAGACATGTTCAAGTGTACTTATATAATTTATGTCAGCTGATATATTCCCATTTCCAGTGCAGAAGTTCTGTCGTGAAGCCTGGTGTTAAAAACTATTCTGAAGCCTATGTGTTTAGAAGTGTAACAATGGTATTTGCTGTGCTAACCATGTGCCCCTGGCTAAAAATAGGGATTTAGCAAAATATTTGAATATACAGTATGAGATTCAGAGAAGAAGTTGAAGTATCACCTCAGGTTGTGTATTTCATCTCACAACAAGCCACATTCCTACGTTGAAATGGGAGCGTGTAAAAAGTGAGTACATATAACAAGGTTTTAGGCTTTACAAATTACCCTGAGAAAAATGCTTTTTCTCCTCCTTATTTTGTTCAGGTCAGTGGCACAATGTACAACACAGGGAGACACGTATCTCTACGATTAGACAAAGAGCATTTGGTCAACATCTCCGGAGGCCCGATGACGTACAGCCACCGCCTGGAAGAGATCCGGTTACACTTTGGAAGTGAGGACAGCCAGGGCTCAGAGCACCTGCTCAATGGACAGGCTTTCTCTGGGGAGGTATGGCAACATTTCTGGAGTTAAAAGCATGAATTACTCACTTCCCATTTCTGCCTGGAGGTTTTTGCAAACTGATTTGTCCTTCATCTATTCGGAAAATCAGGGAAATTCCTTCCGCGTGCCCACACCCTGCAGATTGTGTCTCGTATCTAAAAAATGAAACTGCTGTATTCTTGTGTGCATAAACACCTGGCAGGCTCATCAAGAGTAATCAAGTAATTTTTGATGGGCCCTTTATATCCTGAGTAAACACATATATGAGATTGGGTATCAATCCACTTGTGATTCAAGTAAAAATAGTTAACTTTAGAGATGGTTCCACAGAAGTCTCTTGGTCTGCTCAAGAAATAAAGTTGACTCGACAGGTAAAACCTGGCAGAATTAACAACTAAAATCTTGAAAAAAAAAAAAAAAATGTAGTGTATCAGAATAACTGCACATTACTGTAGGGACTCTTGTTAAAGATACTCTAGGTATCCCTGTTACCCTTCTTTCAGAAGACCAAAATGGATAGTTTTTCCAGATAAAGCACTTAGTTTCTTGAAGATGAATAATCAAATTACCATCTGTACTATCTATCATAAATTCTGGTGATGAGTCAGTTAATGCATGGCATTTTCTTTGGCACTGTGCAACAGTGGTTATTTAAGAGCAGGAAATTAATTGAAGAGTTGTCAAATGATGGTGTTATAATTGATGGCAATCTTTTGCTTTGTTTTATAAGCTACATAAACGTATAATACAGCCAGTGGCAGCTTTTTCATGAAATTATTCATGTCTTACACAACTTCTGGTTGCCTATGTTGAATTCTATGATAAGTGAATATGTGATTTATTACTCCCTTAAGAGCTGAAAGGTAAGTAGGCTGTAGTAAATGAAGTCTTTGCTGTTCAGATTTACAGAAAAGCAATATTCAAACAAAAGCAAGTTGACTGAACAAGAAAGCAAAAATCTGGTTGAATGACACCATTGCATTTGATATGATGTATCAGCATAATGCAGGGGGGTTTTAGAGTTTTTAAGTTATGAATTCATCAGACTACAATGAAATGAAATGTTGAGCATTGCTTTGAAATTCTTAATGTTAATACTTAACTAGGTTTTCTGGTGAAAGTAGGAGTCTTGAAGTACTATTCATATTTGGTATTTACTAACAGAGACCTCAAAGGTTTTATTCATGATAGCAGAGTACCCAGCTAAGTGGAAACCACTGTCATTGAGTCATGAACAGCTGGATCCACAGCATATGAAGGATTCATCCAGTTATCCAAACTCTTCCTGCAGTGAATAGAAAGATTTAGCATCTTTAGAGGGTGATCATTTCTGGTAGCCAGATATGAACCTTTTAGGACAGGACAAATCACTCTGGGGAGATGAATCTCCCTTGGCAACAGAGCAAAGACAAACAAGAGACCAAGTGGCTTAGAGGAGACACCTCCTTTTCAGATGGAGAGATGAATTTTGTCCTCTGAGGATTTGTTTTTCAAATAGCTGTTTTGGACAGCTGACCAGGTAAGTTCCAAAAAGGTCAAGCCTTAATTACTAATGTGGGCTTGTATCTGCACAATTTAGTCTTATTTATAGAACACACACAGTCTCCAAAGTACAAGCACAGATTCAAATCAATCATGCTGTACAGCATGGGCTCAATTTTTCAGTGAAGGGCAGCAGCTGGTTGTGTTCTTAGAACAGACACCCATACAAATCCTGTCTGTATAAATAAGTGACTTTATCATAAAGTCAGATAGACTGCCTACAGTTTTCTTACTGTAGCTGCTGGGAGCTGTAGACATTACATCTTCCAGTGATAGCTTATATAGAGGATGTGTTTCTACTGAACTGTGCTTTCCAGACTCTTCCTGCTAATTACAATTCACTTCTGCATTGGATAATGCTGTCAGAGGAGAGAGGATAAAGAAAAATAACTTCATAAGTGCATTGGTTTAATTTAGTCAGTGCAGGTAAGAATAGCAATGAGTATTTGCTGGTTTAAGCTTCAGCAAGTGTAGGCACCCAGAGAAAAATCATTGCAGGCTTACACTGCCTGACTGCAAACTCCCATGGCACTGCCTTTTTACTGCTATTCTTATTTCTGCAAGACAAACCCACTGTGGCTTTTACTGGAAGCTCTGTTTGGCTGGGGAAACAACTCCCAAGGCTGAAGTTACTGAAGAACTGTGACCATTCCAGTAGATCACAAGCAGCTCATTCCTACCCCTCCTTCCCTTCACTCCAAGCCACGTCTGTCCCTTCCTTTTCAGGGAGGTCCCCAAAAACATGTTACAGTCAGCATCTTGCAGGGAGAGAAAGGGAACCTGGGAGCAGGTCCAAGGACAGAGCAACACCTCTTTCTCCTCTCCTTCACAGCACTAGAAAACTATCACATTGGCTCAAACAGACCAAAATTAAGTCCAAGTGTTTGCAAGGCAGAAGCTTTAAAACATCCCCAATGCATCTTGAATCAGCTGCTGTGTTCTTTACACATCTGGAAATCCCACTTAACACCCAAAAAGTTTGTTCTTTCAGACTCTTTCTGCCTAGTAAAGATGTTTTGCAAGTGGGCAGGTACCCAGAGCAAGCTAGAGAGCACTGGAGTGGTACCGAGCCTGAAAACCTATCTAGAAACAGCAGATTGCTTCAAAATATAGTGTGGTCTGAATGATACCAAGAGGCTTGCATTTCCCAGCCTTTAACATTTAACTGGGTGTAAAGGCTGTCAAGAGACATCTCTACAATAGTCTGGTTACCTTTTAGCCCCTAATTATCATTTTAGTAGCAGAATAACTGAGCTAATGCTTAAATAGTTTGAATTTAAGGGCTTTAAAACTGTGTACCAAATTATTATCAATATGTTTGGCACTGCTAACACAGAAAGAAAAGGCAGGCTTTTGAATGCTTAAATAAAGAAACTTAAACCCACTCAAGTATTTATCAGAGGGACAATTCCCTACACTTTGCATAAGCATCCTAATGTATTATAACAATTAGAAGAAAATCTTGGCCCATGCAAGGTCCCCAGCTAAGACACCAATCACTTGTGCCTGCTGCCTCTATGCAAAGCAGTTTTTAGTGCTTCAGAGTCCATAACATTTAATGAGAAAGAGCATCCTCTTTCCAGACAGCAGCAGAAATTCCTTTCAGAAATACAGCAGAATTTACCAGAGCACTGCTGCTCAGGTGCTGTCTACCTTGTTAAAATAAAAAGCTAACAACCTCCAAAACTTTCATGGTGCAAATGGGACCCTTTAGCTTTTCCATGTGGCAAAGTAATAAAATCCCATAGCTTTTTTTTTTTTTTCCTAAGCAGAAAAATGAAAAATGTGCTACAGGAGACATCCAACTACTTTATGGCTGTGCTCTGCAGTAGTCTCAGCAATGTAAAGGCAGAAAGTCAAGGGGCTTAATTATTTGAGGTTATGTACTTTTCAAATATTCAGTGGCAGGAGATTTTCAAAAAAGAGACCATAGTCCATAACACATGAAAAAAATAAATTTCTTCTTTTCTGCCCTCCAAGTCAGCCTTCAAAAACTGATTGACAGAGATTATCAACACACAATGGTTTCACCTATTATATATATAGTAAAAAAAAAATCTGTAATGATCTCTAGATAAATGAACACATATTGGAAACTATACACAGTTTGGAACTCAGATTTACTTTTGCTGTTGCCAAAAGCCAGTAGGAAATCTTAGGAAAATACAAAAGAAAGAGAAAAAAAAAAAAAAAGAAAAAAGGAATCCAAGAAGAGGACTGAAAATTCTGAAATACCACCCTTCTACTATTGCAAATTTCTTTAACTGTAGGCATATTCCCCATGAGTGGGGAACTTCTAGTGATAGTAAAGGATTACTTATCAGTGAGATCAGTGTTGCAAATCCAACTTCTGGTATTTTTAGAGGCAGAACTGTCAAATAGACAGCCTATGAGAAGCATACTGCCAGCTGGAATAATTTAATCCTGCCTGCTGCAGAATTAGAGTAGTCTGAGTTGTTAAATCAGAAACAGTGTCCCTGCCACCAAAATCTTCTGTGCACCTTTGATTTGCCTGTCTGGTTTTAAATAGCCTTCCCAAAGAAAACATCATCATCATCACAAATAATACTCCTAATAATAGAAAATAACACCAAAAAACCTTTACTTTAAAACAGTGCCTATGTAATAATACTGTAGTTATGTTGGAAAAACAGAGCAAGCCATTGTTAATGAGAATGTCAGCAGAAAAAGCAAGTACAGGCCAACCCTACATTGTATTGTTTCTTATAAGCCATTTACATCTCCTTTTACCTGATAAGACCCCTATCTTCACCTCAAAAAAGTCATCACCTAGAAGGTAGGCATTTGGTGGCATCCCTCAGGTGACAGAGAGCTGGCCCAGGATGTTGCCTCCTGTTCTAATCTCTGGGTCAGTCCTTCACAAAAGCCCCTGTTTTCTCCACACTGTCCCCTACACTTCCCCAACATTCAGATTCCTCTCCCAGGTCTGTTTTTCTCTTTTATTCTCCATAAAATATTCTCCTCACTGATGTGAGGATATGCAAGTTTCACATGGTTCAAATCTGCTGGCATGCAGTCCCTGTCTCAGGAAAGGATCATTAAATCAGTTACAATATCCCAGAGCAGAAAGGACAGGAATCTGCTGCTTCTTCATAACCACATTCCTACAAGGTTTGCAATTCAGCTCTGTCATTTGCCACTGGCCATCTGTATTACATTTTGGAGACCTTCTGGGAAAATATGCAGGTCATTTTTAAGTATTTCAGCCAGAACATAAGTTTACTCTACTCCTAGGCTTATTAATGGTGAGAAATAAGCCTCTGAGGAAAGTACCAGCTGAGGGAACACATGTCTAATGGAAGGGTGGTTTAGTAAAATTTCTATAACCTTCAGATTAATGTTCAGCATCAGAGGAGAAAGTCAATAGGATAATGAATTAAATTGCTATAGAAACAGAATATAAATCAGGAATAGGTGGTGTTAGTGGCATCACTACAATATAAGGAGGCTATTCACATGAGTAATTAAAAATCAGTGGGAGATGAGCATAAGCATTACTTGCAAGAATGCATCTCTGTCCACCCTAAAGATTACAGGTGGCTTCACCCAAAATTTTACAAAATATTTGTATCTGTGAAAAGCAGAATTAAACTCCAAAAAGCACTTGTTTATTGTGATTTTCTAAACCAAAATCAATTTTGTATTTCAAGTTAAGTGGCTGTTTATTGCTGCCTAATATAACAGAAAATAGGATTGAACAATATATTAGCACAGATTGAAGGATATTCACACCTCACTGTTGTCTGCTCATTTAAGAATTATCCAGTGGAAATTCTTTTCCACCCTCTATTGACTTCATCAGCAAACTCAGCTCTTTGACAGAGATGGTTTTTAGTAGCAGGCTGCTTGCTCTGTCTCCCTTCTAAAACCACCTGGAGATGACAAGGCTTCCCATCCTTCTAGACAGCAGAGCCCTGGGGATTTGAAAGCATGGTCCATAGGAAAAGAAATTAAAAGTATGGCCTGAGGAAGAACACTGCTGAAATAGTCTAAACAGCAGAGCTGGCAGGGAAGCATGCTGGAAACCCAAAATATTTTATAAATTGAGACTTAGCAATAACTTTTTTAAACATTCCTAAAATGCTTTTCAGAGAAAAATGAGATGAAAAATCAAGATGCTAAGCAAAAGTTGCACTGACTAAAGAATCATTAATGTGCTAATGCCAATTTATTTACTGTACCTGAAACCAGCAATAAAATAGTTGGTGACCCTAGGACAGTATAAATGGGGTAGGAAGATAAAAGGTAATGCTTGAATTTACTGGGTATTTTCATCAGGTATGAATCATATTGTTCCAGACCCAATGCATGCATCCCTAGTAATTAACCATAGTCCATTTCTACACAGATATAATTCAGATTTAGCAGCCCATTAAACTGTCAGACTGGGGCTTCATTTCCAGGACCAGCTGAGAGCAGGCACAAACTAGAGGGACAGATCAAAATGCTCTGAGACTCCTGGCAGGAATTCATAGGGAGACATAAAGGGATAAGCCTCAACATCTAAAATATTCACCAGTCTCGTGAGATACAGCAAATAATTTCTCAAAATCTAATATTGAAAATATGAATTAAAATGAGACTTTTCATATTTTGTTCAGACTTTGTGTACTTATATTTTTAAACCATTCAAAGCATCTAAGTTACACATATTTAACATATTGTTACTTTGCTACTGAATAAGAACCAATTCTGCAGACAAAAATGCAAACTAAAAATTGCTGCACCTAATTCCATTTACTAGGTCACGTTGCATTAGATTTTCCTGGAGGTTTTTGTGGGAAATTTTTCAGCATTTTATTCACCTCCACGAATCATGGGCAGAATTGTGGAGAGAGGAGAAGGCAGAATGATTCCTTGAAACCAAAAGCAGAAACTGGATGGAAAGGCAGGTAGTAACTGAACATCTAAACACCCAGGGCTACATGGCAGTAATTTCAATTTTAAAGCACCAGTTAGAATAATGTGCTGATATCCAGGTATTTGTAAGCAGCAAATAGGCAATATTTAAAATGCAGCCAGTTTCTTATCTAGGAAGCTTTTATTTCTCAACAACTCTTTTGGAAGCTGTGAGACAGATGACTTTCCAGGAATCTGGAACAGATATTTTTGTGATGTATTTTACATCAAAATGCAGTAAACTTCCTACACTGGCTACATACTAAAAATGTATCTTAATCCTGAGTGACCTTCAAAAGCAGTTTCATCTTTACTGCTTTTGAAGTGAAATAGTTGACTTTTAACTTATGTTTCTTCCTGTACTTTTTTGGCTATACAGTCAGCTTCAAGTCATGGGGAATACACACTTGTTAAGTACCAAACTCCAAAACTCAATAGCCAGGAGGAGCTATAGAATTAAGTGAAGGTGTAGCAACTGTAAGTCATTGATTTTAAATATATGTACAGAAAAAATACACAGCAAATAAACCTCATTTTTATGTGAATGGTTGCATTGCCAGGCAGTGCCAGCTCCTTCTGCAGCCACAGTTTTCTATTTAATGCTGTTGTAGTCACACTGCCATTGCTAAAGGAAAATTAGATTCTAGAAATAGCCTGGTTTATCCTTCCCTTAGGTAAAAAACTTAACTTCACAAATCAAGTTATATCATGTCCAAACTTTATATCAGCAATAAAGATTTTTACTTCACGTATAAACTTCTCATATTGTAAATACCTTCATGTTGTTTTTGCACCTTTCTGAAGCTTGATTAGCAGGAAAAACAAAGTTTTAAACTATTTTTTTATTTGTTTTTTTCAGGGGGGGGGAATTTACCATTCGTAGCATAGGTCTAAGTGTGTATTTTATAACACAGCTAAAACTGGAAAAGTTTAATGGTTTTATTTGAAGCAAATTGCAATAGATTGTTTCTCTTGGTGTATACACCATTGAGGATTAGTTATTACACCAACAGGGAGTCAGGACTGGACCTACATCCAACCAGGGCTCTTTGTAGAATACAAGCAAATAAAAAAATATGGGGAGAGAATTACAAATTCATTTCTTCTAGGAGAAAGACTAATAATAACATAGAATTTAAAGGAATAGTCATTTAATTTTATAATACCAAGCAAGCGTTAGATGCCATCTGGACTTTGAATGATTCTTTATAACAAGTGTTTAACCACTTCTAAAATTTAAGACTAAATTTCAGGTACCAAGGGATTTTGATCTATATTTTAGGCTTGCACTTCATTTTACCAGGTTACACAGATACTTCTGTAGTCATTGTGGGTGAAAAATCACAGTTCTCTGTCACATCAAATAAACGCAGGACTTTTTCAGAAGTGTTTTAGTATGTCAACATTTTGACACCAAGATCTGGTAAAATTGTCCAAAACTAATTGTAATAAGTATTTCTGAAATAACTGAATTAATCAAAAATTCAGACAAAAAACTGTACAGACATAACCTGACTTCTGTAGACTAGTGATTCCTGGAAAGCATTTCTAAATATGTAAGTATTTAAAATTTTTGTATGTAATGGTTAAAGGAGTTATAGTTACAGCAATGACTGAAAGGCTCTTGAAGTCAGGGTACCAGCTGCTTTGTGGCTTTGGAGCTCTCATTTCCACTGACATGCAATAGAACTAATTCTAATCTCAAGTTTGTCATAGCAAGAAGCAGAAATCCTTCTACAAATGTTTGCTGTTCTATCACCTAGGCCTGAAAGCATCCAAAAGCACAGGCTTCTCAATATTTTACCAAAGCACATTATTTTCCCTGGATTCTGCACAGGAAATTCTAAGCACTTGACACAAGAAGCTGGGGCCCAGTGTTTTTTGCATCTATTGGACAATTTGTGATACAAGTTGCACAGATGTTGTTTGCTATAGACTAAACGTAAGAAACTCTATGTGCAGATTTTTTCACTGGGTGTTTTTTTGGTTTTTTTCCTTCTTTTTTGTTATCTACACATACGTGGGTGTTCTTTGCCAGAAAACTTTTCTTCTTTGGAAGATGCTTTGCTGAATCTTATGAGCTACCCATCCATTAGCAGCCTGCAGAAGCTGTCCAAACAAATTGCAAGCTCTGTGACAATGTCAGCTTCTCCTAATGGAGCATGTGACACAGCAAAATATCTGCTGCACGGAATAATAAATATTGAATTTCTTAGATACTGAGTGAAACAGATCCCCTTAGTAATAAATATATTTTTGCACATGTTTACTTATCAGTTACCAACTGTTCTCTTTTTGAGAGGGAGGGAGGGAAGAGTGGAAGAGAGTGCCAATGTACTGAGAGCACAGTCTGTCACAGGCTATAATCTAAATCCCTTGGTGCCTCAACTGTAAAACCCAACAACATAAAGCAATAAGGTGGAGTTTTTGTGCTTAGAGCAGCAGTTGTAGGATTTGCTCTCTTAAACCACTGGGACATAAAAACATTCAGCCCTCTAAACCCTGGGTGTCGCTTATGAAGTATTCATTTTGCCTCGTTCCAATTATTATCATTAGCTTGGGGGGGTCTTTACTTGATACAGGATGATTCTTCTTTAATTAAACAGTAATTTACCTCTGCAGCAAATTAGGTGCACTTTGAAAGGGGTTTTATGTTACTTGGCAATTATTTTTTCATTACACTTGTAAATTGTCATTTTTTTTGTCTTCCGAAGTTTTAATTTAATATTCCAGAGAAAAGAGGAATCAGATTCTTGTCATTCTGACCTGGGACATGAAGAGAGGAGGAAACCACTTTCTCCTAGGACTGAATTAGCCCAGGAATTGTTCCAGCCCTGAAGTCTGTCCCCTCCCAGATGATACAGACTGGTTTCTAACACACAGAACCCCCACTGTCCAGCTACTCCTTTGTTAGGTCTTTGTCCCTTACCTTATGTTTAATAGTTTCTTATGAGTCATTTCTGTGTCTTAGTCAAAAAAAAAAAAAAAAAATAGATAAATCAAGACAGCCCTAGCTGCCTTTCATTACATTTTTGGGGAATGCTGTGAGGTTGCCAAGTTACAGCTTGTATTTAGCATACTGACTTCAACTTCCACCACCAGTGTAGACCTTTTCTTAATTGAAAGTATTCAGGCATAGGCTGCATCCCAGAAAATCAAAATGCTTTAAATTTGAGGTATTCTACCCATCTAGGCAATTGATGCTTTCATTAAAGGCTAAGAAGGAAAAACATCCCAGTCTTTTTTTCCTTCAGGCAAAATTGTGATAGATAATAGATTAGGATATTTTACAAGCAACGAAGGGAAGCAAACTCAAGTTTTCATTTAGAATTAGACCAGTTTCTCAGGCATCCCTGCCTTTAAAATAGCATGGGAGATGGGAGGCACAATGGCAGCAGTGTTGACACTGTGGAGAATTAGAATATACAAGGCTAAACCATATTGCTTTGAAGTCTGTTTTCTTTACACTTATCGTTTAATATCTCACCCCTATCTCTGCATAAGCTAACTGGACATTACTGTACACACTTGCCAAGATCTGCATGATTAAAACTCATTAGAAATTAATTAATTCCATTCACTTTTCAGTAGCTTGGTTATTTTGAATCTGACTGCTATGAAAACATTTCCTAGTTGGCAGTTTGCCACAAGAATTATTAGAAAAGCACCATATATCAGTTAGCACTCTGCAAGTTCTATCAGAGGCAGAGTTCTGGAATTCAGCTAGAAAGGGCAAGTTCATTAGTGTCCATCTCCTCCCGTCATGTAAAACTTTATTTACTCTTTCTTATCAAAATATGGAGATGCTACTGCCATCTAGTCCCTGAAAATTCTAATAGCAGTGTCAGCAACAGCCTTCATCTCCTTAACCTACAGTATAGAACGGGTCAGAAACAGCTACCACATTCCTTCAAATGCATAATTCCTGTTAATTAAAAAAAAAAGTTTTTTTTTTCTTTTTTGGGGCATAGCCAATGGGACCAGTATACATTTAGCATATTTGGTTATGTGAATTTTTGCTCTTTTCACCTTTAGCAAATTTTTTCCCATTTCCTCTGACAATCCAAGCACAGAGTGATCAAGGACTCAGCTCTCAATCCTATACAAATATCTCCAGCTCAGTCTGAGCCTCTGAAGTCTATGTCCAAAGCAAAGCATGTAGGTATGGTCCTGAGAAGCCCATCATTTTTTGTGCTGATACAGGACCTTCATCTGACAGCAAGCACAGCTACAGCAGCTCAGCCACCCAGTTCTCATTCCTTGCTCCTCTTTTGCTTCAGTCTGAAATACTCTGGTGAGGGTCTGTACACAGAATTTTCTTCCTCCTTTTCCATTCCACCAAGCTAATAGTTCATTACTTTTCACTGCACTAACCTGCATTATATAAAGCAGTAGAGAAGCCTGGCTTCCAAATTCTGGTTTAGCTAAGATTCTCCAGAAGCAGCAAGAAAAAAGCTTTGTCTGTTTCTCCTTTTCTAAATACAAAAAAAAAAAAAAATTTGTAGTAATATGCATAGATTAGGAATTAGATGTTTGTCTTAAATAGGGAAATCTGCTTCAGAAAAGGATGACAGACTCTTTAGTACAAAGTGTACAACTGCCAAGTGCTTTGAGAGAGGACAGGTTAGTGCTCAATGCATGCTCTCTTCAAATAAAAAAGGGGAATACCTTAAAATACCATAAAATATGTTACCAATAAAATCATAAACTAAAAATAAATAAAATATTTGCAGAACAACCCATGATGGGTGAGCCTTGGAACCCTTTAAAGCAAAAATTCCTTTAGCAGAACATGCCTATATTTCAAACTAATCAGAGACAGAGCTTTTGTCCCAGTCCTGTCTGTAGTGAAATTACTTTGTGGCTTTGGGGTTTGTGGATTATTTCTAAAGAGTATTGTGGTATTGACCTGTAGAGCCAGTTTTACATGAAATACAAATTACTACACTGAGAGTGCTCCAGCTGAGCAAGGTTTTGGCACATTTTGGTCCATTTTTGCCTTCAGAGAAGCACTGGGAAGAAGACATTTCCAATGAGGTTGCTAATGGATAAGCTCACAAGAACGGTGCTGCTTAAACAACAAAATCCATGTTTTAAATCATGGGGTTTTAACAGTTTTAAAGAGTAAAATCCATCCCTAACCTCTCCTGCTTTCAGCATGACAGTGCCAGAGAAGGGGCAGCTTACAGGAATATTTCCATGCACACACAAGGCTGCAAGTTGCAGCTTAACCCCAGGAGTTGCAAATTTAGACAGATTGCTCTATTATAGGAGTCTTAAAGCTCCCATACCTTTGGTATCCAGATTGTCCCTTTGGCAATCTGGCTGTGCCCACAAACAACATTTTATAGACACCTGAAGCCCTGCTGAGGGGAGGGAAAGCCAACAAATTACCCTAAGGTGGCTGGAGTGATGAAGACATCAATCTCCAGGCTCTTGGCTAAATCACAAGACAAACCTGCAGGAAATCAGGGAAATTTCTGATAACCTCTGCACGTGTTTCAGAAAAATTCCTTTTAAATATGGTCCCTCCACAAGGTACTTCTGTTTTGAGACGTAAGCATTTTTTAGCAAACCCCTGTTTCAGCAGGAAAAAAAAAAAAAAAAAAATCCCAACTAGTTCTGCTTATGATTAGTGCAAGGCCTTATTCTGTGTGAAGCCCAAGGGTCTGTTGAGTTAAGAGGATTTTCACTGTTTAATTTGTAGCTCAGAGCCTCCCTATCTACTGTTCCAAAGTCACAAAAGGCACAATAGAGGAACTGTTCCTCCTCCTAACTGGTATAGCTATTCCCTGGGGCACTTAATTAAAGAAAAAAAAAAAAAAAATCACCCTTATTCTTCTAGGTTCTAATGAATGTCTGTCTGATTCGTTCTCAGAGGACTTTCTTTTAGAAATCTGAGAGAAACGATGAAAGGAAAAATGGCAGGGAGCATGGGGAAAAAAAATTAAAAATCAGTATCTGAAGGTCCAAAAGCCTTTTTCCTGTGGCCTATTTGAAAATATATACCTACTTTTTAAACACATTCAATACTGGAGATGACTGAGAATTTTTTATGAAAATTCTGAGCTTTCAGGCAGCACATTTGGGGTCAATCCCCCAAAATTTTTGGGTTTGTTAACTGCCCCATTGAGACAAGAGAAACCATGGGAATGCCAACAACCATAAAGGAAGGGAGGGTGTAGGTTTCAATGCAGCTGTTGCTGTCAGGAGGTGACACAGGGGGTCACAACACAAGGAAGGCAGAATGCAGTCCCCAGGATTTTAAATATTTAAATACACTTCCAATTGCTTAGCTCTGCTGTAATTATATGTAAATTTCACATTTATTTTTACCTGTTTGGTGTACATCATACCAAATAATAAGGTATCTAGAAATTGCTAATGCTATAGAAATTACCAAGTGATTAGACAGAAAACAATTTTTTAAATTACACAGACTGCTAACACAGAACACAGCAGTTTTGTGATGCCATCTCTCATTCAAATGATAAGGTAAATTCAACAATATTTTGGTTGTGATTATCAGCCTTTAAGCACCTTGAAGTAAATCCATTTTACCTGTGTACTGAGATGGCTTTCCTTGTTTTGTGCTTTGAAAGGGGCAGCTTAAAACTCAAAGCTAATGATCATTTCTCAGCCTAAGATATCCATAATTTAAAATTTAAAATAGAGAAATAGGGAAGTCCAGAAAAACAGCAGAATTCCTGAGCTGTATCTTATATCACCTCAAAATCTGTCCTTTAATTTTTGTGAAGATGAAAATAAAAGTGCAATGAAAGGCTGGCAGAGGCCATCTGGCTCCTTTAAGTTCTTTGGGCCTGAACCAAAACCATAATTCAGCCATGTCCTGTGCTTGGAGGAGGTCACATTGAGGACCCCTTGGATATTCAGAGCTGCTGATAGCTGCTTACAACACACACTAATGATAGCACTTACAATGCTTTTTGTCAAATGCTTTACAGCCATTAACACGTTCCCCATTAACTATTAATTACCTCGCAGTGTAATTATTCTGCCCATTCTACAAATGGGTATTCTGAGACAGCAAGGCTGAGTCAACTGCAGTCATGCCCACAGCCCATGGCCCAGTGGAGACCAGAACAAGATCTCATGGGGTTTTCAAAGACCCAGAATTTTGGCCACCTGATTTATACAAATTAATTCTTATCTTAAATAGGCAGCTCTTGTCATTGCTCTTGCTGTAGCACAAGTTAACCAGCCCAAGACTCTTCTGTGCAGATTGAAACTGTATTAAAGGATAATTAATTTTCCATCCTATATGCACAATATTCTGCCACCCAGAAACTCTTTTGTCATCTCTACCTGAAGCCATCTCCACACCTAAACCCATTTCCCAACATCGCTAAAAAAATTACAGAATGTGGAAGTTTAGTGCTCCAAAGCTGAGGAATGGGAACACAAAATCTAGTTGTAAATCCATCAGTTTGCTTGCCTCCCCCTACTCTTTATCATCTGCTCTGCCACAAAGAGAGATCAAACAAATCAAAATAATGTTATGTGGGGTTTTTGCAGTCACATCAACTCTGCTGAACTACAACATCACTCTGTACATTCGGGTTGTACATTAATGGTGCCCTCCTCAGATGATTAAAAAAACAATTTATTTTTTTTTAACACAGTCAATGCAACATTTATGACCTCCTGCATTTCTGCAATTTAGCAATATTGACTATGGCCCACAAAGCTAAAAAAACAGAACACAAAAACAGAGTCTGGCAGCACAAAGAAACGGTGAACTATTGGAACCTGCCAGAGCATCTGAACTTATTTTTCTCTGCTTTCAGAAACACTTGCAAGAGCAACAAGTGACATCCTCAGAATGATGTAGAGAGCAGAGCAGCAGTTCTGCCCCTTCCTACTGAGATGGCCCCTTGAAAAAACACCAGTCAGATACATATTCCCTGACCTCTGAACACCACTGCAAAAGAAAACTATTTAAGGACCATTTTGCTTGTCTAGGAATTGCACAGTGAGGAACAGCACAGCTGGACAGCAGTGCTAATGTTACAAGAACAACAGATTTGTAAGTGACAGGCAAAAACAGGACAAGAGGGCAGGGGAGAGGTTTTGTGCTCATCAAAGCAAGGGAATATATGGGGCTGAATATGAGCAAGGATCACATCAGGGATTGAGGTGGCACAGGGAAGCCTGAAAAAGAGCAAGGCTGAAAGGCAGTGCAGGCTGTGCTGGGCACATTCCCCACCAGCATGGCTTGGATTTCATCTTTTCATCTGCTGGCAGTAACCAAAATTGACAGGTGCTACTGGAGCAACAATCTATGGATGAAATGAAGGTGTGCAGCCTCAGTCCTGGGCTGAAATATAGACTGGCTTGATAAAACAGCTGAGCTGAGTTGCAATTGAATAAATAGATACGTTGAAATTTGGACTGGAGCACAAGAGCCAACAGCAACTTTACGTTATGTGTTTGAAAGATGAAATTCCCTCAAGTACCAACAAATGCATTTTTACATCTCATCCAGAGAGTCTTAGATATTTTTCTGGAAATGTCCTAAAAATCTCCACATTGATGTTCAAACTAACAATTATTTTGTGCAAGCCTATTTCCCTGGTGAGTTACCCTCTTTTCTTCTGCAATGAATTTCTCCTTCCTGGCTCCTACAAAAATGAATTACTAGAGATACTGCTTTTTTTTTTTTTTTTTTTTTTTTTCCTTCTGGAAAGTGTCAGTTTCTGAACAAGGTCAAATAATATCCTGTGCTTCAGTATTGACTAATTTTAATTATTTAAACCTTTCTCCCAGGAAAAACCTCTGGTTTTCTCCCAGGAAAAATGTTGTTTCCTGAGAAACCAGCAATTTTTAATATAATTCAGGAACTTCTTTTCTTGAGGAGGTCAGGGAACACTGAAGACAGAATTCCCACTTTAGGCTGGACTCACAGTTCAAAAGATTTTTTTTATTAAGTAGGAAAAACTAGCTTTACCTTTTTTCTGTGTATCCATTTAAATTTGCAATTGGAGTCTTTGCAAAGGCTGAAGTGATGGTAGCACAGAATTTGTTACTCAGTGAAACTTCACCGTATACATTAAAATGAATTAAAAAGCTAAACACATATTTTGCATTATATACCACACTTATTAAAATCAGAACTCAGTCTTTTGTCAGATACCATTTTAGTGATAAGCAGCCCCCACCACTGTAATTCCGTGTGGGATCCTTTCCTCACAACACTCTGGCAAATTGATTGGATTAAAATTTCAATGGAAAAAAATAGCAGCTACGTTCATATCGTAATTTCTCACATTTATGTTCAGATTTTCACATAATTGACAAATAATTAGATGTTTTAGGAAGGTAACAGGATAATTACACTTCTACTCCCTAACTCAAAATCTAAGCCTGCACTACCCACATTTAAAGTATAATGAGACTTTGCCTACTTGGGTTTCAAAGCCATTACATCTTACCACAGTGACAAATTGTTTACTGCAGTATAATGAAATCAAATATGCACTTAATGATGTAAGCTTGACAAAGGAATAAAATAATAGAGAGTTAACATTAACTTCAATTAGGTGGCTACTCTGGTTGAAGAGTTCTTAATATTCCAGTTCAAAGAGCCAGACTGTTATCTGCTGTAATTTTCAGCTCCATTTCATCTGGGCACTAAGAGAAAGGTTCTCTTTTGCTGTGCAAGAACCATACCACAGGATAATGTACATAAAAAAAAATTAAATGAAGGAAGAGATGGCAGGCACAACATTAGGACTTACTGAAGAACCTACAGCTGGCTGAATTTGTAAATAGTAATTTCAGAGGGGAAAAGTAAGACAAAACCCACAAGAGACATTCCTTGTATTAAATGATACTTTCTTGCATATCTAAGGAAGAGCAATATCACCCCAGTCACTGTGCACCAGCCTTCATAAATATTTACAGGATTTGATGAGACTGCCATTAATTCAGAGCTAACCACACAGGTGGCCACAAGCCCTGCATCAGTCACACTGGGAGCACACAGCTCCCTGGTGGTGTGGGGAAAGCCAGACCCATTATTCCTTCTCTAAACCCTCCTTCCAAGGGTGCTCTGGCAAGTGGAGGTGATTGCTGGCAGGAATGGGAGAGGAACAGCCCCCATCAGCTGCTGTTTTCCTCCCCTCCTCACTGCTGAAGGGAACAGGGATGGAGAGAGCTGGCAGAGCTGCAGCTGCACCTTTCACTGTCCCTCACTTCACCTGGACATGAAGTGACACTGAAGATCCCCATCTCGTTTGTGTTTCAGGGCTCTATATCTCTTCCAGGGGGAACTGGAAACAGCAAGAAATAAAATAGTGTGGTATTTGCACAGCAGCCAGAAACCTTTTGAAGGCCAGCAAGAGTAAGGAGCTGCTTTCACAGCCTGACTGAGGCCAGGCTTTCTGCCAGCAGAAAATCATTTGCTATGAAGACAAAATGAATTTCAAAGACTTTTAATTGGATCAGCTCTCAAATTCACCTTTTCTGACTGCAGAAAGTTCAACAGACTAAAGATTTCTTCATGAGTTCAGCATTTTGGAGCATGACACGTTCCCTCGTTTTCTTTCATTAAGGAAAAATATCTGTTTGGCATTTCAGGTATTTCCATGCCAATATTTTCAAGCTTTTCAGCTACATAAATTAACCTGCCAATGAATACAGACTGTGTTTTCCAATGGGAAAAAAGGCTTTGACTTCTGTTGTCTGATGAAGGAAAACTTCTGATACAAACAGCCAGTGGAACTTGAATTTTCACCACCATCATTTCCAAGAGGCATATTTTGACTAAACACTTCAGGGACTCTGAACTCATCTGTGTTTTAAAGACAAACACTTGTGTTGCCAATCTCAAATGCTATTCCTAAACTCACCATCCTTTTTCCAGTGAAGAGCTGATTTACCAGTTAAAAGATTTCATATTCACAATGTATCATGAACATACACACAGGATCTGCTTTTGTGCACCAGAGATGCTGCACCATGGCTTCACCTTCTGTTCATTCATCCCTCAGCCTAATTCCTAACTAAAGTACTACTAATTCTTTTGCAACGAGGGTGTCTGCAAAACTGATTTTCTTCACCCTTTTTTCTGTTTAATATTCCCATCTCATTGCTGACAGGTACCATTTCTGCTAGAGCTGCAATTGGTTTTCCTTATATTTCACTGACCTTTACTTATTAACTTCTAAAATGTGAATAAGTAATTTTGGGGTGTTTTCACGAAGCCTAAATCTCAGCTTTACTTCTTAATGTTTAGATGGGATTTTCAGATAACTTCTTGTTTCTGAGCATTCATGTTAAACAGAAAAGGAAAGTTACCAATGAGATAAGAAAAAGGTTGTTACTGGGCTGAAATATAGAATTAGAAAGTTCCTGAAACAAATTAAAAAGGTCTTATTTTCTTATCTATATGAAGCCAAAATATTTATTCACTGTGGAAGTATGGAAGCAGTTTTGAGAAGCTGTATGAAAATGGAAATTGCAGAACATGTATTTAACAAAGAAAACCATGGTTAGATCCTTGAACTTCAACCCCAGCATAATTAAGGCCACTGGAAAGGCTTCTGTGGTCATCCTCCTCTCCTGTTTGTTTGTAAGGGGCACTCATCTCCAGTTCTGTGGCTTCACTGAATTGCTCTTATCACGTGGAAATTTTCAGTGCCCTTTGCAAGGCACCCAGAAGAACAGGTTCTGCTGATAAACAAATGCTGCTGTGTGTAACTTTTAATTTATTCTGTACTGCATTTGTCAAGCAGTGTTTGCCAATAGCCTACTTCCTTTCACTAAATCTGTAGATAGAGCTAAAAGGCTTACTTGAGAGAAGATAACTGGCTTAGTTATGGCTTCTAAGTGCCAGTTATCTTCCCTACTGAGTATAATGCCTCTAAATTCGTTTAGAAACAAGATAATTTTCTAGTTGTCTGCCTTAAGCTGTACTATCTCATTTTAGATAATTCATGTCCTCTTGTTTTGACTGTGCTCATTATTTCTCAACTTCAAATTTACTTTTTCAACTAGAAATGTGAAACTGTTTTTTATGTAATTTTCAAAAGGCAATTGTACTTTCCTTAGCTTTAAAAGCAGATTCCAGGATGTTCTTATACAAAACCCCAAAAACCCCACCACTCTTTTCTGCCTGCAGGGTAGATCCATGCTTTCTTTTCTCTCAGTCTTATTCTGCACCTTAAAGAGGAAATCCTGGTGTGAAATCTCTTTAAGTGATTTCTATAAAATTGACACTGTAATATATCATCTCATCTACCATGGCATTAATATATTCAAAAGTACCTTCAATAAAATATTAATTCCATGAATACTTTTGACTATTTTGAGTCAATTTGGGCTTCTTCAAAGTTTTCTGTGTTTGACCCCTCAGCTTACATTGAAAGATTTAACACTAGAGTCACTATCACTTATGTAAATTTCAGTTTCTTTTCTCTTTTATCAAACTTCAAATGTTCCTCTTGTTATCATTCTTTAAGATGGTGAAAATCCAAGCATCCCAGTCTCTTAAAATGAATACTATTTGTATTCTGAGTTTCTTTTTGCACCTCTTATGGGTTGTGTCCCAAATTGTCATGGATCAATAACTCAAATTGAACTTCCTAACATGACATTCATTATCAAGATGCTTTCACCAACACTGCTAACATCACATTTCACAACATTGTGACTGGAGAAGTGCAGCTGTGCCCCAGCTGGGCAGAAATGGAAGGAAGATTTGCTTAAGGACAGAAAAGGAGTTGAACATAATTTTCTAAAGTCACAGATGAGCAACTCAAGGGGAAGAAGACTTGAGACAAAAGCCTGTGTCAATAAATCATTCAGAAAGATCCAAGAAGACTCAGCATGTATTTTCACATTTAACATTCAGTGGACACACTACTAATAATTTTTTATTAATTTCTCATGTCACCAGGTGCATATGTTGATCCTTCACATTTTTTTGCAGCTTTCCCCTCCCAGAGCAAGCAGCCCACTTGCCTTTCTTCCCTTCTGCCCTGCAAGAGCAGACAATTTCCATGCACCCTTTGCTAAGTTTTAATTCCATCCCTCAGCTGCCAGCAGGGAGTGGGAACTGAGAGGACACCAAAGCCAGGAGCCAGGGTGACCCAGCCAGGGTCTGAGCCAGGCTGAGAAGAGAGCACTGAGTACACAGACAGGAGCTGCTGCCCAGATGGGCTGGAAAAGGACTTCCATGATCAACACATACATTATTCTGTATTTTCCTCACAAGCAGACCTCTGGCGTTTTAGGAATATAAAATCTCAGGCTTCCTTTTTGCCACTGAGAAAAATATATTCTTAATTTAACAGTGTATTTCTGTACTCCATAGCACAGGAAAAACTGATCATTGCCTTATTTCAGCTTCTGGTTTGTAATCCTAGCACTAAAACATTCTTTGTTTGTTAGTATATTAAGCTTAACCTTTTATTTTCCTACTAGATTATAAAAAGGGGACAAAAGGTTTAAGACCTAAATCAACAACTAGATATCTCAGCAGCCAAATTCTATTAACTTTTTTTGATCATTCCTTCAGCCATCAGCCTGGAATATTTTTCTGCCTGCTCTTGCCCATTCTGCTCACTCTTTGCACTGAAATGTTGCTACAGATGGGACTTTGGCAAGGTAGGCAGAGAGCTGCAGTGGCATCACATGTAGGGAAGGCTGGAACCATTACCAGGTCTCTGCTGCATCATTTGGTGACTTTGCACATGTGTCCTTTTAAATCAGTGTCTCAGGGTAGAAGAGTGAACAGCAAAAATAGCATCTATCACTACTTGCCCATGTTTTTGATTTGCAGGAGCCATTTTCTGCTGCTTTCTGGGCTGATTGCTAAAGGAATACAGAATTCTCCCAGAAATTCAGAGCACAGTTATGTAACTGAATCTCCCAAATGGAGCATTTGTAGTGAATTCATCACCATGGTGTCTGAGCATCTGTTGTATTTAAAATGAGAAAACAATTTAAATGTAGTGTTTAGTCAGAAAATCCTGCATGAATCCAGAAATGATGATTTGCTCATCTAATAGCCTTTTTTTCCAGCATTACCCTGGTTCTCTTTTAAGATGGAACTTTTGTAGATGATGGCTTGGGTCAGTGCCAAATTACAGCTTGCAATGAAATTTTGCATCAGCCAAGACATAATCAACATTAAACATTTCAGTCTAAGACTTCATTTTGATCCTCACACCAAGTGAATCACAGAACAGTGTCATTTATTTATGTTTATCCAGCTCTTACTCATCTGCTAACAATGACTGACAAGAGTGGCTGACCAGCAGGTCAGCTAAAAATACCCCATGTTTAGAGTAATTGGCAGTGGAAAGCTTCAGCAATGTCTGAATTCTCCTGAAATCACACAGCAACCTGCATCATAAATACATTTATGTATCTCTGGGGCTCAATTTGGATTGTGCTTTCATTGTCTTTCCTATTATCAAGAAGAGAGCACAATTGACTGCAGACTTGCAACATTTCCAGCAGCATTTGAATGGCAGGAATTTCCATTTATTGGCACTTGCATTTATTTCTTCAGTCTATAATTGACTTAATTTTTTGGTGTTAGCATGAAGGTGAAAAGTCCTAGTAGCAAATTCTGATTCCAGCAGCCTATCTGATCTCTTAATTTAGTACTCTGTAGTTCTTACTGTAGTCCTGTTGATGCTCAAACTAAAAAAAACAATCAAGATTTAAATATTTTAGTCTTTTTTCCTACTGGCAATCAATTCTAAGAATATGTAAAAGTAAAGAGAAATATTTTAAAAGCCCCACTTTACCCAGGGAATGGGTTTTATCCACATTTTCTAGCTGTAATGATTGCATACAAACAAGGAAAAGGGTTTTTGTTGCTCTGTTAGTATCAGTGTAAGATACCAGGTCAGAAGCCAAAAAGCCAAAGGGAACTGAGAACCAGACCAAAGAGTTAAAGTTCCTCCATCATTTTTCCTGTACTGACTTGTGCCTTGAGCAGGCCAAGAGTATCCATGAGGATGTGATAATTAAACACATCCAAAGCTCTGCATAAATATCAGTGTGTGCAGACAACCAAGGTTTGAGCAGTGTAAGAATTCAGGAAAAGACACTGACATCCAGCCCTAAATCCAAACCAACTATGAAAAAAATTTTTTTTTTCTTTCTTGAGTAGTCCAGGTGATATTTAGGATTATTATTAAACAACACACCAAAAAATCCTCCACCACTTGCCCATTGCTCCACTGAAGTAAAGGAAATCAGGAGCCTGGGTTCTGGGGAGCCTGGTGCATGTTCTCACAGATGGTGCTGTGCCTTTTCATGATGCAGGAGATGTGCTTAATTTAAGTAAGAGACATCTTAAAATATTTTTGTCACCCACACAAATTACGCATCTTAGAACCAGGGGACATTTGAAAAAAAACCTCTTCTTTCACAAAGTGAGCACCTCAGGTCTCATACCTGTTCAGATCCACAAAATTAATACATATATGATAAATTAATACACATAGGATAAAATTAATACATATATATGACATTGCTGCACTTTCCAAAGGGTTTTACAAGACCTGCAAGAGCAATTTTTGTTAACACTGGAATATTAACTGTTAATAATAGGTTATTAATAGGTGTCAACTCAAATTTATTTTCCTCACTGGATGCCTGCAGAAATTACATTTGTTTGCTGGTTTTACTGAGCTTTGAGTAAACAGAACTTTTTGTTTGTTTGTTTCTTCAATGAGATCAACCACTTTTTACAAGGACTCCAAATCAAAACAAACATTTAACTTTTCTTGGGCAATTTTCCTTGCTTTTCTTCCCTGCTGTGCTGGATGCAGGCTTCGTGCTTGCTCCCAACCAGGTATCCAGCAGCTCATCAGGTAGCAGAACATAACACAAATATTACAGTTACAGATGAGCTGTTCCCTGCTGCCAGTCACTTCTTGGGTTAGATCTCTTCATCATTTTCAAATCAAAATCTTTATGCACCCAATTATAACACTTCCAAGTGAGAATAAGGGGTATTCCATTCCTCCCAGGAGGGCAATGGAAACAACTGTGTGTAAAGTGCTGTGACACTAAATTCCCTCCATCTCATGCAGCAGGACATCTCACAGTGAAATAGCATTTATAAAAGGGTTATGCATGCAAATACTGTCATTTCAAGTAAAAGAGCTGCTAAAGGATTGCTAAGAAAAGTCCCTGGAAGTTTTGGCAGTCACAACCACCAATACAGCAAACTGCCTCCTTTTGCTCAGCCAAAGAGCCTCAAATCCCACCAGTGCCACCCAGAAAACACCTTTCTAGCTCTAGAAAAAGATGCTCACTTCATCTAGGTGAAGGATTCAGAAAAACACCAAAAGACATAGGTAAAGGAAAACCAGTCTAAATTACATGAGTACTTTGAGTACAGTACTTTATCAAAGTCCAGGCAAAGACCAGGTTATTACAGTTACAAACATACACACAGGGGATGGAAAATCAGATGTTTTCTCCCCAGTGGCCAGAACACAAGTCAGAACATCAGTTTCTCTGTATTATTTTGCCCCAAAGACTGAGTCTGACAGACTGATGAGAGTGTGCTCAGCAGATTACCCCTAAAGTGTTCCCATCAGCTCCTGCTGACATTCCCACCCCCCCAACCTCTGGTGTCCAAAAAGTGCTGTTCCTGCTCCTGGGCACATTCCTGGGTGATAGAACAAGGGCCCATTCTGGATTTTCATCAGTTAAAAAAGAGTAATTAATCTTAATTCTCTTCTTCTCCCTGAAAAATAGAACTTCTATAGCTTGAGGAAAACAAAGAGCTCTCAGTTGTTCTGTGGCAAATTAATCTTAAAGAAGGAATCTTCCAAAGAAAATCAATAGCCTGTAAGAAGTTTCTGAATTGAGCTTCAGCCCTCAAACTCAACCCAGAACCAAAGGGTACTTTCAGCACTGCAAGTCTGCTGCTCTTGTACTTTGTTTATAATAGAGTGTCATGAGTTGAAAAAGTGAGATTTTCACACCTGAGCAATTTCACTTATGTGTGGCTTCACCTTCATGGAAGACTCGAGTGATATTTAGTACAGTCTGTAAGATGACGAGTATATATTTCAGTAAACTTGAAAGAAATTATTCTCAAAAGAAGGAATTTAATAAGAATATACTTTTTTTAATCCTGCACGTAACATTCTATACTTAAGCCATCTTTACTCAAATGTACTTTTCAAAATTAGTCTGTTCCATATGAGAAACTTTGAAAATTATGTCTCCTTACATGGTCAATTTTATTTTTTTTAAATAAGAACCTAATTAGATTAACCATGGTGCCATGGAATCAGCTTTAAAATTAATTTGGGTGCTGGAAGGAAAGATAGAGCTCTCACACAGAGTAAGTGACAGGTTCCAGAAAAAAACCAAGTCTATGTTCATTCAGCAACAGGACCTTTGAGAAACACCAATACAAAGCAAGGCAAGGGGATATTTTCATACTATAGTGAAGCAAGATTTCTCAAGCACACCCTCCAAAATGATTCCTGACCAAACTGAGATGTGCTAAGAAGAGGTGGAATGAGGCAGAGGCATCCAAACCTGCAGGAAGGGGAAACCTGAAATGAAAACCACTTGAAACCATTGGTAAAGGATGCCCAAGCTCTTAAACAAGTATTTTTATAAAGAGTCCCACACCTAATTAATTTGTATGATCTGTGTCTGTGAGGCACAGCTCAAGTTAATGAAAATCTTGTTCCCAGTCCACACGTCCAGCAATTCCAGGGCACAGCCTTTAGATTAGTGCCAGCACATGGAAGACATGCCTGGTTTTTAAACACAAACACAAGGCTATGGCCATTCTGAAAACACCAGAACAACAATTTTTCCTGTCTAACTGAAATCTGAAAACTAAGAAAGGTATCTTTATGGCAAATAAAGTTAGTAAACCTTTCAAATCTTTGGAAGTACTTCCACACAAGTTCATTAAAGCTGTTAAAAAGAGAGGCTGCAAATTGCAATATAAATGGCAACAGTAATCCCAGACAAATCAAATACCATTGTGCTGGGTAAGACATTTACATATGCAAGGAGAGATGAACTGTACCTTTATAATTATAAAGTTTCAGCAAACCATAAAACTAAAAAGCAGAAGAAAATATAGAGGAGCTGAGGTGAAGGGGTTAACAATTGTACAATAAGTGGCCAACTGCTGGAGCTTTTGTAATTGAGTTTGTAAAATATGGGGCCAGTGAAAATTAGAATTTTGAGCTCTGGGAGCACTGGTTTAAAAAGTTCCAACCCCATATCCACATATGTTTCTTCAAATATTTCAACCCCTGACTCCTCTGTGTTTGGCTTCAGGCTGAAAAGAACAGATCACTTGGTGCCCATGGCAAGTGCTGCTGCAACAGGGAGATGATGTCAACCCCTGTGGTGCAATTCATAACCTGATGGGGGTAAATTCACTTCTTGGCAATTTAGAAGAAAATAAGCTGTGCTGGGCCAGTTGGAGCCAGATGGTGACTGAAATTATTAAAATCGTGCGTGCTGCAAACCTCTGAAAAATTGCCCTGCTACAATATCCTAAGCATAGATGGGATCCTAATACAAACCAATGGGTGTATAAAGAGCACTTAAAGCAGTGTACAGTATGACCTGCTACTGTTTAACTGCAATCTTTCCCTTCTCTGTTTTCCAGGTCCAATTAATCCACTATAACCATGAGCTGTACACAAATGTCACAGAAGCTGCAAAGAGTCCTAATGGCTTGGTGGTAGTTTCCATATTTATGAAAGTAAGTATTCAGTATATAATATAGGACCATGGAATTATTTTCCAATGATCTGTAAATCTAGAAATTAGGCTCCTCATTATACAACAACAATGCCCAGAGGTTCTGACCTGGAATCCAGAGACAGCATCATCCTTGGAACTGTACACACAATATTTTCTCTAAAGCATCTACAGTGTAATGTAAAGAAAATGAAGAGGCATAAGGGAGGAAGAAATAAAATCCTGATATCTTCAACATCAGGCATAATGTAGCAAAAGTTACTAGTTCTTTAGTTCTTCAGATTTGGTATTTTTTCATGAAATATTATCCATTCAATTAGAAGCAAACCTCTCCTAGCAGGCTGAGGCACTGGGAAAGAGGATGTGCCTGCACTTTGGAGTCATGCTGACATTTCAAAGCCAGCAAAATAGGTTTTCCTCAATGTTATTTACCACATCTAAACCTCTCAAAACTGAAAGAACATCAAAAGTATAACTTGCAATATCTATCATTTCACAGAGCTAGAAAGATGGCACGTTCAAGATGTACAATTAGGTCTATAAATCAGTGACTGAGCACTGAGCTCAGTTTACTCAAACCTCCCTAATTACACTGGAGAAACCTTTTCTCTCCTTCTCTATGAAGAAGGCATAGCCCAAAAAAATGTTGCTCATATTCTGCCATCATGTGTCTCATCAATTTAAAGATACTTCTGAGAAAGTGCTTCATGCTGAGATAAGAGGCTTTCATCAGACTTTACATATTGGATAGCTATAAATTCCCTTCAGGAATGCTCTGGTCCCGTTTCCAGAGGTGAAGTTGGTGAAATGTGGGTGAGATTTCAGCATTTTCCTTTCTCTTCTGCAGGTGTCGGAATCATCAAATCCATTTCTAAATCGAATGCTTAACAGAGACACCATAACGAGAATAACATATAAAAGTAAGATTCTTTTCTTTCCTCTGCCTAACAGCTGCATGCTTTTAGTGAAAAGATAATGTATTTAGTGATCCACTGAAACAAGAGCACGTCGTTATGGGCAAAAATCAAATTTGCACTGCAGCAACTCTGCATGACAAACCTGAGAACCTGAAAAATTAGTAAGGTCAATACTTCACCGAATGAATTTTGAACTTTAAAGTGTATTTTATGTTTGAACAAGCAATAAATTAATGAAATTATATTTTATACATATACTGCATTCACACAGAATACTCAAGAGAAACTGCTTACTGTTAGCAATAAAAGTAACATGCAGAGAAGACTGGATTATATCAAATCAGGTTATGTCAAGATGCTGCATCATTAACTGTGGATTTAGAATTCATTTATGCTTTTCTTTTTGTACAGAAAAGTTCTGACATTTCTATTCAACTATTGCTTCATTTAATAGATACAGATCATTACCATAGCATGTATATTTGTTGTATTCACATGTGGAAAGCTTTTAACTGATAATGCTCAATAGTTCCACGTTAGTGTATTAAACTTGTGCAAAACTGGAGCTTAAATGTCAGTGAAAATTAGGTTAGTTTAGAGGAAGTCATGATAAATACATCTCTCTCAATGGAACAAATTAAACCTCTTCTAAACACTGCATTATTGTCTTTATCAAATACTCATTGGAATTCCAAGCAGCCATTAAGTTAATAAGTTAAATGATACCAGATTTAACTTTGAGAAAGTACAAAACAAACTGAGAAGCTAGGGACAGTGTTGTATAAAGTCTGCCTTCACTTGCTGCTGCTTCAACAACTTAACTTTTTTTCATGAATTTCATTAATTTTTCTTTTGTTTATGAAAGCTGGGAAAGAGTGGTCCATGATACCTGCAATGAGAGTGGTTATCAGAACTCCAGGCTTTGGTTCACACTTCTACTAGGGTTTGCCTCAGTTTACCTCGTGTATATTAAATATATTGTTCTATGAAACCCCTTACAATATTGTGTTTTGGAGAACTTTTTATGTAAAACTCCAGAGATCTCAAAAGGCTGCTTAATTTCAACAAAAGTCACTGAACTTCAGGCTTATGATGGAAACGTTTGGAAAGATTTCTATCCATGTCCCTAAAGCAGAGATTTCTTTCCATGGACTCCCACCTTTTCCCCTCTCCCTGCAAAGCCAGAATTGTAAAAAGTGTAGATTTGAGACTCATGTAAAGTGAAAGCACAGAATTTTACCCAGCAGTTCCTGAACAAAAGAGCACTAAAAAGTTTCAATCTTGCCACACCATACAGGATTTGAGCCAATCCAACCCCATTCTGAAGGAGATGGTTCCTTGTCCTCTCGTGTCACACACACCCTTCTTCCCACTGACATTTCTCTGACTCTACCTCTCAGTTAACAAATCTTGTTACATCTTTGGTCCAAATAAAACACCTCTTATGAGAAAATCCTGTTCTGTTATCAGTAGGAAAGAAGTCAACAGAGGGTTCCTCCCATCAGAACATTTTTCCAGATTGTTCTATCAGTAGGAACAGGCAGGATATTACCTCAGTGTTTAAACATCCTATCTTGATACCTTGCAAAAGCCCAGCAGCACTGTTCTGTACCAGCTTCTTGCCCACCAGGAGACAAGGGAATCATCCTTCAGGCTGTGTGTGTTTCTTCAGGCTCTTTCACTCTCAAATCCCATATTCCTGGCTTCTGTCTGGAGATCACCCAGAGCTCTGACTGTGCCACTGCAAAAGCTGCTTTTCCCCCAGTACACACTCACAGACCTCTCAGCTCTCACACTGAATATGGAAGACTCCTGCCTCAATTCTCCCATCACAGCAGCTGCATCTCATGCATTTATATGAGTATCACAGCCATTTTTTTTTTTTTTTTTTTTTTTTTACTCCTTGCCCCCCCCATGCTGCAATGACTGGTCAGCAGAGCAAAGATTGGACACTTTGTGGGTGCTCAGAGCAGAGGCCATGATTAGGGATACACAGCTCAACAGGATGGGAAGGCACTGGCAGCACCTTGCCCATGCTGCACAGGTGAGCATGCAACTGTGTCCTACACCAGGAGGCAAGTCTGCCTTCCCCTGCCTAAATATTTCATTTGTACACTGAGCTCCTAAGCAGGAATTCCTTCTCCCTGGAGCTGACAGCATCCAACAACCTTTCATTGGTTGTTTTGCTCCTTTAGAAGGAAAATGCAACCCCCATCACACCTAATTTGGGTTTACTAAATGAAATTTCACATGAAAGTGAACACATAACACAGGCTGCAAAATCAATGATTAATGGAACTGGTTTAATTTTTAACCACTAGGGATTTTATCTGTTAAAATGAATCCCTGGTAGATACAAAACACATCATATTCTGCCGGGCACTGGGTTACTTACCTTAGTAACCAGTATTGACTTGGAATTTTTTTGTGTAAATTGGGAATGTGAGAGTGTTATTGAAAGTAATTTTGCAGTTGTCTTGTGTGATGGATTATAGCATCATTGCTATCAAATTTTGCCTCTCACACTGTGAGGGTTTCTATTCTGCCTTTAGCAGCTGGAGGTTTTTAGCTTGTGCTTTAGGGATCTACTCCTCAAATCAATACTCAGCAGGTTCTGACAAACTGACCAGTCCCAGTCTGCTCAATAGGAACAGGGAGCAAGTGGTAAGTGGAGCAGAGCTTCCAGGTCAGGACAGTTGGTAACATAAGTATTTTTTTTAAAGAACATCAACAAAATTAAAAACTGTCTGTGCAGGTGCATGAAATTGCTTCAAAGGACAACTTCTGCTCTCCTATATTAATGGCTATGCTGAGGGAAAGTGGACCCCAGGGAATTTTTAAGCAGATTCTAAATCCTTTCACTTCTGTTATCACAGCCCAAAGAATCCACTGTAAACTCATTGAAACAAGTGTTCCTTCAAACAGAGTTTAATCAGAACTTATGTGAATACCTCTAAAGGAAATCTGACTTAATATTCCTTTTTAAGTATGACAATGGAGAGGATAAGTTAGCTTTCTTTCAGAACAGTTATGCTACATTAGCTTTCACCCAGTGTTTGCTTAACACTGGAAAGAATTAGCATTTTAGATTCTTAAAATTCCACATGAAAATTTAGGCTTGACATTCACCACCAAAATACTGCCACAGCCTCAGCTAGGCAGAAGGGCTGTAAAATTCCCAGTTTCTCAAAATCTAGCACTAGCTATTTTATAGATAATGTACAAATTAAGAAAACATTTAGATTTTAAGAGATTATCTCGAACAAGATTAAGATTCAAACCTCTTGAAAGAGACACACAATTTGCTGACTCCCCTTAAACATATTCTAGGGGAAAACAGAGGCAATGAATCGGGTTTGGAGCCACTTGGCTGCTGGGTTCTGGGAGGGGAGATGGGCCCACAGTTCACAGGTCCTCAGCATGGAAAGAAGACAACCTAAGAGTTTATCTGAAGCTCAGTAAGGCTGAGGAGAGCATCTGTCCTGATCCTGAGAGCACTGCCATACACTGTGCTTGCCCATGCTATATCCCACCCCCAGTGTTATGTTCTGAGAATGATTAAATGCAGGGAAGCCACAGACAAAAGTTAGAAGACCATTATCTAAATAACAAAACACATTTATATACAAGACAACCCAAAAAAAACCCATTATTACCTCCACTAATGCCAGCAGTTCATCTGTTGCTTTATATTCTTTCTGCTAAGTGGTCCTGGGCACTGTCCTGAATACAAATCAGTCAGCTATGTGGGACACACAAAATACATATGTGTATCAATAGCCCTCATCCATATTAATTTTGAGTCAGCTTTCCACCTCCTAGGCAACATTTCAGGGCAAATTCTACCTTGCTTAAATAATTTTAGCCCAACCAAAGTCAGTATGGATGTGATAAAGCAGTTTTGGTCCTTAGAGCTTGAAAGGCTCTGTTCTGACTAACTCCTTGCCATTTGGAGCTAACACACCACTCTCCATGCTTCATAAATAATGAACAGGATGTTCATGTGGGAAAGGGGAAAATGTGAGATCACTCATTGAAAACAGGAACTGCATTCATTCTCTTCTCCTGGAATCCCAGCAAAACTACTGCTGCACTGCAAATGGTTTTAATGAATAGGGCACAGGTGTATTCAGTCAGCTCTAGCCATTAAAATTTAGCAGCATTTTGGCTCTAATATTAAAGCAATGCCTTTGCACTTTCATCTGGAAAATTTGGGTATTTAGAAAGACTTTTCTCCACCCCATAGGCCAGTGGAAGCTGAGCATGACAGTGCCTTCTAATTAAGGATCCAGCCCTATGGTAGCCCTGGCAAGAACATGGCAGAAGGCTGTAATTCTGGCAAACCTGAAAGGACATGCCAAGATTATATTTTTTTAAATACCAAACATGTTTAACCTAAGAAATAATTGTAAAATTGTAAGGCACTGGTCAATGTGGTGTAAATGTTATATTCTCAGCTTGACACTTTAACTGATGCTGAACCCAGGAATGTTGCTGCCCTGGAAGCCTGTAGCATGCTGACTGCACTGTGTCAAAATGAAAAAAAGGTCACGTTTGCTTTGCCTGTGTTCTTTGATTTTCTGTTGCCCAATACAGTAGCCTGCAGTCCCTTTTTCTCCACTAGACAGAACAAGACAAGCATTTTGCTCATCTGTTGTCCTTCAGCTATAATACATTAAATTCAAGTTAAATTACTCTTTTTTAGTTCCTATATGCTTCGTATTTCTTTTCTTGGTTCTATTTACAATCTTTTCCCACTGGCCAAGGAACTGTTTATCAGCTTTAAAAACAAACAGAAAAAAGCAACTTCCTACAGAAAACCAAAAACTGTTCAAGCTTATTGAGAATAGTAACGTGAAATATCAGAATTGAAGCAAAATGCCTAAATTAGACTTTAAAGACCCACTTTCCATGTTTCCTTTTGTCTGAGCAGTATCTATTTTATTTGTACCATCTTCCTTACCTCCCATTAAAATCCTTGCCAGCTCCTCCTGTGTATTGAAAGAGGAACCAGGCCTGAATTTGGAGCTCTCCTTGCCCACCTTTGAGCTCTCAGTCTGCAAAATGAAGCCCACTGAACACTCTACATGCAAAAAGATTTCACATTACAGCTCATAACCAGCCCAGTTGTTCCAAGATAAAGGACAGCAGAGTCATCTCAGAAGTGTGGACATCTCTGAGTAATTCCTGTGCAGAAACTCATACAGCCTAAGATTTGGCAGGAAAATTTGAGCTCCAGTTTTGACAGCGCTGCCAAAAATATTGTAGGGCCAGCATTACACAAGGGAAATAATGCACACAGCAAAGGCTGAGGAACTTTGATGACTTTTAAAATATAGAACCATAGCTCATCATAGTTTGGTACATGTCCACAAAGTGATTTGTGTTGCAGAGGGATCCCTCATTCATTCCCAGGGAGATTTCCAATGAAATCAGGGACCCTGCTAAGCTGCTTTTCCAGCTCAATTTTAGCACTCTGAGTGAGCCTGCCCTGCACCCATCCCCACTGTGCACATGAAAGGCTCCATCCAGCAGCTTTATTATCATGCATTAACCTCAACAGCCTCCTGTAGGAGAAGGGCAATTAAGTTTTAACACTCTTGGCCTTCCCAACACTCTGGTGATCAAAACCTGATCACCCTAATATTGCAAGCCAACATTCTTCAAAGACTGCTGCATCTAAATCAATAAATGCACCTCAAATAAGCTCAGCTCCAGTTCTGAAATAAGAATCAGAGTTTCACTGTGCTAAAATGACAGATGATGGGTGTGGACATCTCAGAATTGAACTCAACCCAAGCAGGTTTAGTGACTTCATGTTATTTGTTTTCCTTGAAACTGCTGGAGCATTCAAAAATGCATGTTCATTACACTGCATATTTTGGTAAAACTGATGATGTCCTTCTGGAATAAGGATTGCACATAAAAAGAGTGAGATTTTTTGTTAAGCTATTGTTTTATCTTCATTGCTTTCCTTCTTTATTCTCCAGATGATGCATACTTACTACAGGGGCTTAATATTGAGGAACTTTATCCAGAGACCTCTAGTTTCATTACATATGATGGGTCAATGACAATTCCACCCTGCTATGAAACAGCAAGCTGGATAATAATGAACAAACCTGTCTACATAACAAGGATGCAGGTAAAACCAATTTTTAAATTATTTGATCTAGTATAGGTACAAAAGACTATTTAAATCATCTGCCTGTCCCTAGAATGCAGCAGAAAAATCTGGCCTGAGAAAATAAATGAGGAATGATAAAACAACCCTAAATACTATTTGGGGTTTTAAAAATTACTTTGAAAAACCTGAGACATGTTTTATCCTTGTGATATTCCTTTTGTCCAGTTTTGCTTAGATGCAGAGAAATCACTTCTTTTCTTTTCTAAATGGGTAATCTGGGGGAATGACACAGCTGAGCACGAGCAGCCATGCTGTGCATTCTCAAGTTTTCAAGAACATTTTCCTACAAGCACCATTTTTAGTTACAACATTAATGTACAAATTATTTCTGGAGTCTATGTTAGTACCTATGGGTTATTATCTCATGATCTCAATTTTTGTCATGCTTTACTGATTAGTTACATCCTCTGCTATTAGTGCTGCAAATTGATTTCATGGAATATTTACTAATTACATTGCATACCCAGACTGTAAAAGTAATGCACAAGTTTTCCTTGGGAGCTGTTAAAGAGTTTCAGTAAGTAAAACTCAGCTACTGAATTTTCCTATTAGAGCATTAAATGCCACAACCAAGCCTCTTAAACTGTTCACTGTCATGGAAAATATTTTCTTATGTTTTTAGACCAAAATACTTAGATCATTTTTTTCTCTACAAATCTCAGCTTTTTTTTTTTTTTTCCTCTCTCCGGTTTCCCATTTGTTACAAAGGTTTTGGTTGACATGCTTTGCAAAGTCATCATAAAATCCATTGCTGCCTGCTTGTAGCCTGCATCCAACCCACTGGTGGATGCTCTGAAAACCCTAAATGATTCAACAATTCCCTCTCTGCTGATCCATAAAACCACCTCAAAAGAAGGCCAGAATCTACCAGAGGAGCACAACAGACACAGCACAGACAGGAGCAAGTCAGACCTGTCAATGGAGAGAGGATTTCAGTTTTAACATCATTAATTTTGTGACTTCAGCAGCATGACTCTCACTTATCCTTCCCACCCTGACTGGCCACACATGGTTCCTGAGTGCCAGCATTCCAAGCTGTGTCTTCCCAACCCGAAGCTACACTGATAGCTACAAAACTTGGGAAATGAGCTCTTGTCATTCTTCAAGTTCCTTTTCTCTACACCAGCTGCTGCCATGCAGTACTCTGGATTCCATTTGTTTCCTGAGCAGCCAAGGACACCTCATACCATTTTCATTTACACAAAACCAGTTATTTGGGTTTAAAATGGGGCTCAGAAACAGAGGACCACAGAAGGAACAGTTTCACCTCAAGTTAATTCTTCCATCCCACCTCTGACTAAAAATCACTGAAATTCTGCTTAACTCTGATTTATTAAGTAGTTTATTTATTTGTGTTGCATGTTGCTTGCTTACAGGAAAGACCCCTACTAAAACTCTTTGTTTTTTATTTTGTACAGATGCATTCTTTACGGCTGCTAAGCCAGAATCAGCCCTCCCAGATATTTCTGAGCATGAGTGACAATTTCAGACCAGTGCAGCCTCTCAACAATCGATGTATCCGAACTAATATCAACTTTAGTTTACAGGGAAAAGATTGTCCAAACAATAGAGCACAGAAACTTCAGTATAGAGGTAAGTTCTACCTCCAGAATAATCCTTTCTATGCTTCCACTGAGCTCTTTTCTTTGAGGAACCCAAGTGCATAACAAAGCACACAAACAAAACCAGATGAAACTCCAGCTATGGGGGATTAATGGTATGAGTCAAACATTGCACACTTGAAATGGATGAGGAAAGTTGCCCAGAAATATGCAGAAACAGCATGACAAAAACACCCACAGTCTGGGACATCTAATATTTTATTTTAGAAGAGATAGGACAGGCCTTCAGTTTTCTAACCTCATTTTAAAATCTATTCACCATACAAAGTGCATTTTCCCCTCTTTTACTCCCCTTGGAAAGAAAATGGGGGATGAGCTAGTCTTGATAGACAGCTGCAAACAAAAGAATAAATTTGATGTGGGAGGTACCCCACCACCAGCACCCAGATTGCTATATTTTATATTACACAATGGATATTAAATAAATGAACCAACCCAATCTCCTGGTGGTAGAGTCTTACACTGCCACAGCTGGAGGCTCACAGCTGAGCTCTAATGTGTCTTATACATCCTCTAGATCTATGCTCATACAGTTTTATTGCCTGTAAAAATGGTGCTAAAGGAACATCTCCCTAATAGTATTATGAGGGAGTACTATTGAATGGTGGAAAAGAAAGCACATTTCCAGCTAGGAGGCTGATGAATGAGTTGCAAAACTTCAAAGAAACTGAAGTTCAGACTTAATTCTCTTCAAGAAACAGGAGAAAGTTGTCTTCTGGTTTGATTTTTTTTTTTTGTTTGTCTTTTTGTGGTTTTTTAACTGCCTAATAGTTTTAAATTCTTCATACTTGGGGTTTATTAAAGCATAATTCTTTTTGTTTTGTTTCTCTTTCAGTAAATGAATGGCTCCTCAAGTAAGTAACACAGAGCAGGCAGAACCCATAACTCAGTGGAATGCTACTACTGTGAATTGGCATCATCTAGAATGCACCCAACCTCACTCTCTTTGGGTTCACAACAGCATTTGCAAAAGTGCTGTAGGAAAAGAGCTGCCATGTTGGAAACAACTAAAAATTCATTCATTTGATTGTTGGTAACTAAAAAAAAAAAATAAAAAGAAAAGTAAAAAGACGATATTGCAGTAAATGTGATTACAATTTTGATACAGTTTTCCTGAACTAATTTCGCTTCACAAAGAAAGACTTTTCAGCCTTTGTACATAGGAAATTCTTCCTCTCTTCTCCCCACCCTCAAATTAAAAAAAAAAAATTAAAAAAAAAAAGAAAAAAACTGAAAAAAAAATCAGAAAAAAAGGTGGCTCGGTACAGCATCACAGTGGAGTTGTGTTCTGTGTGCCAAGTAATCCTTGGAAAGCTCTCATTACTTCACTACCATTAATGGATACTGACAAGACAGAACAAGGCAACTGTAGAGGAAACTTATTTCTAGGTTATGATCTTTCTGTTCATTTCATTTTAAAAGGGAGAGACTTTGAGAGATAAGTATTGTAAATATGTCACTGCAGAATATAAAGGAAATTGAAACATTTCCCCCTTTGTCACATCTCTGTAGTAGGATTTGCCAAAATCAGAACTGATCCATTTTCTGTTTCTTGTTTTACAACAGATCATACGTTGTGTTGGTTACTATTAACAACTCAATAAATGTGTTTAACAAATTAATTTAGTAAACTTGCTTTGACTTCTTTTTTCCTTTCTGAAATAATAAGCCTCTACTACTTGTGGCTGCATTTTTTGTGTTTTGTTTGTTGGGTTTTTTACTTTTCTCTCTGTTTTTTTTTTTTACTTCATTTGTTTGCAGCCAAGTGAGTCCATGGGAAGGCACTTAAGGATTGTATAACTTTAACTCCACTTTATGTTCCATCATTAATAGGAACTGGACTCAGAAGCAGAAAGCAGCTGAAAGAAATCTCAGTTCAAAATTGCCATTTTCCCTGCTGAATCCATCATTGGGACACACAAACTCAGTCCTGTAAATTGATGATAGATGGCAAGGGACATCTTTTCTTTACAGACAAAGCAGGAGTGACCAAATATAAGCTGATGCCTTTTTTTCATGTTTATAAGGGTCATTCACTATGTCTGGTTACTGTCAAGAATTCAATAAATGTGTTTTAAAAGTTCACATAGAGCATGTTTGACCTTTTTGCAAATTAAAGGTGGGTTTAACATCTTTTTTCAAATTGAGGGTGAATGTGACTGGGGCAGACCTCATGTTATTTATTTCTTAATGCTCACTTTATAACCTCACAGAAAATAAGACAAAGCTACAAAGTACTATATTTGACAAATGAATTGTTTATACCAAATGGAAAAACAGGCACTTCAGGAAGAGTGAGGGAATGAAACCACTCTAAAGAAGCTGTGTCCCAGCTACCTTGATCATGACAGACACATTTTTTTCATTTTTGACTGAAGAGAACAATGCAGGTAACATCAGAGGCAACTCCTGAATCTGTTGCAGGCAGTGGTTTGGAATGATTGCAACTTCCATGAGTTCATCTGTGACATGAAAAGGAAAGCTGTAAGGAAAGGGAAAATGTGCATGGGGTGGGATTCAGGGGACTCTCAAAGGAAACCTGTAATGACCCCAAAGTCATCAAGAATTCTGTCACTCAGTGAAAGGTGCAGAGAAAGCTCTAGTGAGGGAGCAGAGGTTGGCCTGGCTGGGGACAGTGATGCTGGATTTATACCAAGGGTCTGGGCTGGTGATCCAGGCTCAGGATGCTATGAGCACAATTGCAGTACCTGATTTTTGATCTACTTCATTTTGAGGATTTAAAATGACTTCCATACACCAGCTTAGTGCTGGAAAGTAATCTGAAATACCCATGGCACAACCACAGAAGTATCACCAAGCAGATCAATATTGTTGATTTTGCAGCTGAAGCTAAATTATCACCTTAGTTTACTTAGCTAATAAAAAATTAAAAACATGAGTCACACACATTTAGTGGTTTTGAATTGCCTTATTGATATATAACTTCTGACCTTCTGGTGTTGGGATGGTTTCCACTACTTGTTTGGGTTTTCTCAAGCTCCTCCTAGGATTGTTAAGCTTGTAAAGTTACTGATAGCACAAAATCTGTATTTTTGGACAAATACCTGGTAGCTGTTGATCCAAGTTTGTCATTGACAGAAGGTAGGGATGATAAGCCAGGCCTCAATTATTAAACTTTTAATAAGTAATAAAACCTATTTTCTATTTTACTGAAAGCTGACTGAAGGGATTTAAGAGAAGGGAGAGAGCTGATAGAAGGGATGAGTCCTACAAAGGAGTCGTGCTGTGCTTTGGATTAGGTGAGGCTGCAAATAGAGGAATGGCAAAATCATTCTGAGAAACTGCAAATATATTTGTCAACATTTCCAACTCAATTTTGTGAATTAATAAACTCTATATCTTGCCATGATTTGTTTAGTTTGTTTGGGTTTTTGTAATAGTAGCTTGCAGTAGAAACAGAGCAAAGTAATGCTGAGCATTAAATATCTTGCACCTGGCTCACATTTCAGTGGTGCTCAAACCTCTGGTTCCAGTTTTTTAGATTTGCTTGGATATATTACAAATTAAACTCCTATGAATAAGAAAATATCCTTTCTCACCACTTAAAACTTCTCCCATTTAATCTGAAAGAAGAAGGGGCAAGGGAAATGGTGCTGAAAAACTGAGACAAGTTCAGTTTGACAAGATCAAGGCACTGGCAGCATCCTGCAAGGATGGGAACACCCATGCTTGAAGGTGTGCATGGCTCTGCTTCCCTCTTCTGATCCAGAAACTCCAACTCAGACAAGCAACTCAATTAGAAAGGTAAGTTGGGCAGCAAAGATCAGAACAACTTAAAAATCACTTGAATAGCTCTGAGCATCCACATTTTATTCCTGCTGCATACTTCCAACACTGCCCTTCCCCTTCAATAGGGATTTTTGCTTCCTATACTCTAAACAGTACAAATTTTTCAGGAAGCTCGGCCATAACTGCTCCATGTTTTGAGTTTTTTATTAGATTTTATTCCCCAGATATAGTGGCTGACAAATCAGAAAGAGTCTGCTATAAGATGTGCTGATTTACTGGTAAATGCCTTATTGCAGTTCTCAACAGCATAGCATGGAATTACTCAAGGAGTCTGTTTGCAGAGGAAAGAACAAGACCCATTTATAATGTGAAACGTAATGCAGGCAAACATTTTCTGTTTCCTAAAGTGTCAGCCTTCTGCCCTAATAACTAAAGATGTGTCAAACACATACTCAGAGCAGAAAATGAAAAACAGGATAATAAATCTAAGGGCAGGAAAATAACCCTTAATATTAAAGGAGAGCAAAAAAAAAAAAACAACCGTAGAAGATGCATTAGAAAAAAAAAAAGAAAAAAATCAATCAATAGTCTATGAAGTGAGGTGGATGCTCCCATCCCATAAGGGAAGAAAGCCAGAGTCAAAAGTAAATCCCAGGAGAACAAAGTTACAGCTGCAAAAAAAAAAAAAAAAAAAGATATTGTCACCCCAGAGAACAAAGGTTGAGGCTCTGACTGAGACTTATCTACCCACTCAGACTTGGATGCCAACCCCCAGCACAAGGAGATGTTTGTCTCCTAACAGAGAGAACTCATTTTCCAAGACATTCAGGTACTTGCATCCTGGGCATTAGTTCAAATGCAGACAACTGAGGCCCTGGGAAGAGACCAAAAATAGCTTTGGGAAAACTATAAAAACCAGCTGGCAGCTTATAACCCCCTCTCAAAGCTTAAATAATTGATTGGACCAAGTACCAAGTTTTACAAATGGCACCTCTAATTCATTATCAACAAGTTGATGAAAAGTAAAGGAATCCATCAGCACAACAATTTATTTTTTTTTAGTATCTTACCATTTGACAGGGCAAGGTAACTCCTCTAACACCAGCACTGCAATACTTATGGCCTAAAGGCAAGCACCTGGAATCTGGAGAAGTGCCAGATGAGTAAATGATTGTAAACTGTACAGGCTAAAGAAGTGGGATTATGTCAGCATGATGAGGAAACATCACATTAAGAATAAAATACATGATAAAAACCTTGTGAAGGTTTGTTAGCATAACATAGAAAAGCATAACAGCAGAAAACAGAATTCCAGAGAATCTTTTCACTGTCCTGAATTTTTCCATTAATGGTACAATAATACAGCTGCAAGCTGGTTTCTGCTTTCTGCCTTCTTTCATGCACAATTTAAAATTTGACAGCAATATGAATAATAGTGAGATTTTCAGACACTGATGCCAAAGTTTTGCCATACTGGAAGCCTCGTTCATTAAACATTTATTTTTATCTGTGGTCTGTGAGCTGCAGAAAAATTTAGAGAAATGGAACTCCATTGACAAATATTTCACTGAAATGCTGTCCACATTCCTCCAATACAGATGGCCAGCTGAAACACCTGAATTAAAAACTAAATCACCGAAACTCTACTATATCACAAGCAGTAGAAAGACAGGTTGTTCACTTAGGTTGTCCTTAAAGCATGAGAACTAAACCAAAAATTCCCTTTTGAGATGTTAAATCACCCAGCCCAAATTACAGTGGGACTTGGGCTCCCAGAAGTCCAGCACAATTCCAAATATATATTATAAAACAGACACATCCAAGCCTTCAACTTTTGGCAATTGACCCTCCCCCAGCTCCTTTGATGTCACTTGTCTTGCATGCAAATGGAGAGAACTTCTTTATAAGGGACAGAGCTCCCTGTAAACAGGGGAACAGAGTTGATGGGTAAGATTTCAGCAGGGATTCTAAAGGATCTGAACTGAAACATTACTGCAGCTCTGTTTTTTAGTTGACTGATATAGCCAAGGGGGAAAAAAAAAACTAAAACCATGTGAAATCCATCCAGTCTTCCAATAAACAGCTTATTTCTACTGCAGAGCTACCCTTCAGCTGTTTTTTCACCTCCCTGTGCCAGAGAGGTAATGCAGGAAGGTCCCAATGGCATTTGGTGTACAGCTTCACTGTAGAGCTACAAACCCAGTAGTGGTTTTCAGCTCAAAGCCCACCTGCCCCTTTTCTCCCCCTGTGTCACTCTTGCTTTGATAGCTCAGCCAAGTCTTGGGTTTATTATTGTGTTTCAGATTCTACTTTTCATGCCCAGCAAGATAATCGTTCTCAAGGCAGGAATGTACTTTCCCACCAATCATTTAGATCCCATTTTCTCATCCTCTCCTTAAAGAGAAATCAGCCCTATCTTTTAAAAATAAAAATTCCAAGCTGAATAAAAGAGGTTGGCTCAGAAAGCAGTTACAGCAGTGTCTGGATTCCCACTGCTCATGCAGTGGCTGCCTTCAAGCTCTGGGCAAATCCCAGGCTGGGTTCTCAGAGCAGGAATTCGTGTTGTGACGTGTGGCAACCTCCCTGCCCCTCAGGATTCTGATGCTTTCCTCTGAGTTAGGTTCCAGAGGAGGCCTGAGGCTGCTTTCAGGCTGCAAAAGCCTGAAAGTCTCCAGCATCCTGAGTGCATGGCCCAGAGAACCACATCAGAGAGCTGGGCCAGGGCTCTGCTCTGCTCATTCACCGCTTCACTACGCTGCAAATCAAGCAAAGCAGAAGCCACCCCTCTGGCTGACAGCTCAGCACAGCACCAGGAACACATCCCAGGCCTTTTGCTTCTCTGCCCTGCTATATCCATGCTGGTTTGCATCACCCAGCTGTCAGGATCAGGTAGATCAGAGAGCTAAAAGACCTCAGCTGGTGACAGTCCCTGCCCAGAAATAGGGATTAGGAACAAGCACCTTGCTTGACCTTCCCTGCCTCAGCCACTGAGCAATTTTGATTTCCAACACAGAATATTTCTGCAAAAGTAGAGGCTACGTGTTCTATTTTGAGGTATTTTTTCCTGTCACAACCATGTAAACAAGAGATGGGAAATCTGGTGCCTACTTCCAGCGTAGAGAACCTCAGTAATCACCAAGCTGTGTTATTACTGAGTTTCAGCTGTGCTCACATCTGCTTGGTGGTGCACTGGGATTAAGACTGGGATCTTGGTGCCCACATAAAATGGGTGAGAAAGGAAAAAAAAACTACATTAAAGGCAGAACTGAAGTGAGATTGTTTAGGCTACAAATTTATTTTTAATATTTTTTTGCATAACTGCTGTGAATTTTGTTGGTGGTTTATTACCTCTCAATTTTAATACCTTCTTTATCTTACATATTTTATACTACATTCTTAATTATATTAATCTATTGTTATATATTAATGTTATTAATATGTTAGTGTGTAATATATTGTTATGTTATATACTCTATCTTTCATACTTTATTTAAATTTAATGGCATTGAGTTCTTTTTCCTTACATTTGTTATCGATTTGCAGTTTTATAACAATTTTTCACAAATTAGAAAGTTGCTTGTTTAGAGCATCTAGAGGAAGAATATATCCTGTGAAAGTGATATTAAGGCTCCTTAGATCAAGGATTGTTCAGAGCTAGATGGTACAGGTAGGTGACATATTTGATATCATCTTCATGCTTCCCAAAACCAAAAATACTGAGAGAGGCAAACATAAGAAACTTCCCCAAATTTTGCAGACTTAACATTTGTGTATATATATATATATATATATATGTAATTTATCCTTATTTGATTTACAAAACAGAACACAGGAACAATGCTCTCTGCAGGCAGCTTCATAAATATTGTGAAATGGCTGCCAAGGGACACACAGCAAGGGAATTTGGTTGCTTTTATAGTGTAGGATTTGTCACTCTGAATCCAAGGGCAGAGTGAAAAAGTAGCAAAGTTTGGGGAGTGATTGGGACAGGCTGGAGCTTAGCAAGGTAAGGAACCTCTCTGCATTTCAGGAGTGCCCATCTTATGATGGGGGTAAGACAGGAAAAGAAAAAATTACTGTTGTCTTCGTGATGTTTGTCTTAATGCAAGTTTTCATGTCAAAATTCATTTCAATGCTAATGTCAACTTTTTTTGGAAGTGCTACCCTGTAACATTCATTAGGGATGTCAAACATCCCACAACATATGGTGTATCAAATCCAATTACTTTTCTGTTCAAACCATGACCTTGAATGGGTTTTTAAAACAAGAAAAAATACAAAAACAAAGCCCCTTTTGCTTATTCTATGTCTTAGTGGCATACTACTGAAATTCAGAATTTTTATGTTCAATCAGCTTTGAGTTTGTTTTACTCTGTTTTTTCCTTTTCAAAGTTTAAAAAAGTTAAGGAAACTTATTTAGAAAATTAGTGCCAACTTCTGTTTCCCAAGTCTGCACATTTATCTGTGCATACAGACAAAGGGCATTTTGAAATGCTTTCAGCACTCATTGGCTGAATTTGGTTTACAGCTTCTTCACATCATCCACAGCCTGAAGCTCAAAATCCTCTCTGTGCTGTGATGCCCACATCAGCCAGATGTACCAGAGGCTCACACGGACCAGGTTTTCCTCACTGCAGCTGCCCACTGTGTCCCATTTCTCAACAGCCTTTCTAGTTCAATCCATGCAAAAAAGGGACAGAAATATCTAGAAGGGTCTGTTTCTAGAGCTATTCTTCAGGCCCTACGTCTGCCTAATTCAGGAAGCAAAAGAAATCTTTTCCTCTGTATTTTACCTTTCAAGAGCAGTAACTTCACACAAGGATTTTTTGGCAATGTTTATGTGCTGATGGAGCTTTTCTTCTGTGAGCAGCTTCCCTCCTCCCTTTTCCCCTCTGGGATTTTAACAAAAGCTCCAAGGATATTTTGCTTGTGTGAAGATCTATAAGTCTGACACATTTTATGGCAAACGTGTTATGCCCCCAGAAAATAATACAAATGGCATTTGACTGGAACTTCTCCAGAAAACCAGAGACCTCTCTGTGCTGCTATACAAATACATAAGAATAATAAAATAAATTAAAAAATAAAAAAAAAAAAACCACCACCAAACTTAAAGCTCAAAAAAAGCTTAAAATTACTTGCCATCTTCTTACAAGTTCTTCCTTAACAGATTATTTTGTTACAATATAAACACCCATGTCTTTAATTGTACAATTAAATCTGGAGCAATTATTGTATAGCTACCACAGTTCTTCAGTGAGCTTTGCTTTAGTATCCTCAATCATTCTTGCATTTAATGCATTTTAAGCATATGTAATTATGTTTAGCATATGTCCATTTATTATGCACAGTCACTGGAAGTCAAATTCACTTTGAATGTTTTCTAATTGATATTTAGAAATGCTGGCAGACAAAATAAGTGCTGGAGCTGTATTAACACACAAATACACAAACATAAGCCTCTGCTACCCTTTTTAATGATGACAAGAACATTAATTCAAGACATGCACTCACAAAAATATTCATAATTTTCCTCTTAACCTTAAAGTAACCTCCAAGATGCAGAAATATCAAATATAAATATTTTAGGAAAAGAAATATTGATGAGTAAAAATCCAGGGCAGGGGGGAAAGCAATGGTATATACCATGCAAAAAAAAAAAAAGTAAGCTGAAAGGGCTGACTTGTCTCAATAACCACCAGTGTTATTCATGAGCATTAAGCTCAACAGGAGAAGTCATCTTTTAAAATATTCTGCATTTGCAGTATTTATTTTTTAATGTGAAGTAAGTAGAGTGAGAAGCTGACAGCACTGCAAGAGGAAATTTGGTCATTGAAGAGAAGTAATCAGCTTTCTGGGACTTCCCCACAGCCTGGGGAAGCCTTCCAAGGTGTTTATTCCACCAGAGGATGAACTTGCAATATTTGACAAATCACTGCCCCCTCTTAGGTCTTTTTCACACCTTAAAAAAATGTAGTAAAACCTTAACACAATAGGGAAGGGGTGATATATGACCTCAAAATATATTTGATATATGGTTTGTGTGGTTGATGTAACCACAAACAATTCACATACTGCACTAATGGAAAACTTTCTGAAGTTTTGGATGTATTCAGAGCACAGACACAGCCAACCCAGTGTAATATTTGCCACCACTTTTTTTAACTCTACCTCTATTACTGAGAGAGAAATCTCATCCTTACCAATGTGCTGAGGAATGATTGGATCTGCCTGCCCAGCAGCTGAGTTATCAACAGTGTTTAGATAACAATATTTAGCATTTAGATAATTATGTTAAATTTCCAGATATATTGAAAAGGACCTACTACCCTTTTTAAATGAGTTTACTAAGGTAGACTTCAGTGGCTTGTGCAGGGCTACTCAAAAAAAGCAATTCCACCTGAACACCAAGCTCTGTGCCCAGTCTGCACATTCAAAAATTGTTTTACATTTCCCATCTATTTCAGTGCTTGTGGATTTTCTCTGCATCTTGTCACTCCCCACAGTGAGCATAAAGGTTAGCACACTGAAAAGGTGGCTGAGCAAGATCAGATAATCTTTAAAAAAAAATAAAATCAAAGCATAATAGAGTCCACTTCAAAGCTCAGAAAAGGCTTTCATAAAACCACAGAGAGAAGCAAAATATTATGAGAAAAGGAACAGAACACACATACACATGGATGTCTTGTGTCTTCTGAAACAAAGCAAACTCTTCTTCAGACCTCTGTATCATTTTTCACTGTGTTGAAGAGCTGTTGCCAGGAGACAAATGTTGCTGATATTTTTTCCTTCTATCTGAAGGCCCAAGTTCAGCAATGATCGATTTCCCTCGGTGACTTTGCAGAGACTACACAATATGTAAGTGTGATAGCATACAAATTACTGAACAATACTTACTGACAAATCAAAAGTATGAAGTACCATACTCATTAAAATGGCTCACAACGAACCATTGCTTAATTAACACTCTACAGCACCCACATGATGTAATTCTGAAACTGTCTTACTGTATATGGCAATACCCCCCAAATCCCTGGGCATCATATTTTTATTTTTTGTTGCATTCTTTACCTCGACAAGAAGAAGAAAGCCTTTACTCATCAGCTGTCACAACTGCTTTTGGTTTTGTTTTGTCATCATCTGCACAGTTCCAGGCTGAAATTCCCCTTCTCCCATTCTTACAGCAGGGGATGAAGTGCTCCTTTCTCCCAGATACCTTTCAGCACCCCAGAAATTATCTGCATTAGATCCCACGGGAAAGAATCCCCTCTAGTTGTTGAGCCATTTCTTGCTTCTTTAGAACTTAAGGTTAGAACTTTAGATATTTTTATACACACACAAGAAGTGCTACATGTGTGGCAGCTTGATGATTCTCTGATGGTTAGAGGGATTCATATATCACAGCTCTGGCACACAGATGCTATCATCTTCATCTCATGTTTTCAGAGCCCTCAGGATTTTCATTTTTTAGCCTGATACCATCATTCTTCATGTTGTCAGTTCCAAACATGTCTATTGACAAGTCTGTCAAGAAGTTGCCTTTCGTGCATTTATTTTCTCTCCCTCTGTTAATTCAAAGCTTTTCAAATTATGAGAAAGATGTTTTATCCTTTAAGGTGTACATAAATTCAATTGTAAACACATTTATATTTATTTCTGCTATAGTACAATTAGCTCCTGCTTTCCAAGGCAGTTTTATTTTAAATGGCCCATTGGTATTGAACTAATACACAGATTTTTGGTCCAGGACCTCAGAAAACATGAACTCAATGGCTGATTTTATTAAGTCACTTTCTATGCAGTTCCATGCTGCAGCAAAATTGTAATTATGAATTGTAAATATCTTATATTAGCACTCTCAGTTTACTACGCCCCATCGTAAGTATCACCATAGTGAAAAATACTGTGGATTAATTTCTAGAGAAAAAAAATATGCACCACTCCTTCCTTTCAACTGCCAATAAATGGAAATGTAAGTAAGATTTCCCCAAAATTATTCTTTAGACTAAAAATCACTGCAACATACAGTGAGAGTCCAAATATCAGATTTACCAGAGGTGAAAAATCCACTGCAGGAGGACACCCAGGTAGCAGGAGGACACCCAGGTAGCAGAAGGACACCCAGGTAGCAGAAGGACACCCAGGTAGCAGAAGGACACCCAGGTAGCAGAAGGACACCCAGGTAGCAGAAGGAGGGGATAGAGCAAGGTGATCAGTTCAGAGGGAAGCAGCCTACACCAAGAACAAAAGCAATATTCCAAAAACAAAATAGCTTTTTTAAAACCAAAATGGTCGTGGCAGCCACAAAATCATTTATGAACTTCATGTCCAATCATTTTAGCAACATTTAAAATCTCACTTGGAATGAGCCCTCACATGTAATCAAATCTTCCCATTTTCTTTTAATTTACTTATGAAGAGGTGGGACAGAGTTTGTCAGACACGAAGGAGTTTCTGTGGAATAGTTTTTCTCAGTGTGACAATTAATCTCTGAGGAGAACTATTTCTTAAAATATAAATTTTCCTTTTCAGCTACCACATGAAAAAATGCCAGCTCATCACATCCTGGTGACTTCAGTAGTCACCACTCTCCTCTGCTAAAAGGAAAATCTGGAGAGCTGCTGTGGATCCTTTCTGACCATTTAACAACAAACCTTGTACATGGATGCAAGGCAGATTCTGCCACAGATGGCTGTGTTTGCAACAGCTGCTGATATTTATGGAGAAGCTTCCAATCCATCATCCCCTCATGGTGAAAATAGTTGTTTTTTCTTTTGAGAAGAAATGACAGGGAGCACCTCCTTGTGAGTTCATTTAGACTGAATGCATTTGTTTCAATGGGAAGGATTCTGTTCACACACAGACAGCCCAACACTGAAATAGGATCTCTGGAACACTCCTAAAAAATCCTTATTTTTCAGTTTGAATGCTAGCATCACCTGAATGTAATTCAGGTTGACTGTATGACTATTAATAGCCTACCCAGCTTAGGCAAAACAGGATTTAGCAAGAGCCAAAATGGCCAGAGCTCTGCAAGAAACAGAACAAAAATGCATCCTGATCCAAAGATGATGAACACATTGCTTAAGACAAAAAAAATTGGTTTTGCAACAACAACAACCAAACAACATCCTAAAGGGCTCCATCTCCTGCCAGCTGTGACACACAGGGGATGATGCTGGGGGCTGCATTAAGGTAAAGCAGCAGCAGTTGATCCCATTATGGAAGAGAAGAGAGTCCAGGCTGGGCACTTTGCTTGGATCATCATCTGCCCAAATCTCTTTTTTGATTAAAAATCACTCCAGTCTTAGCTAACCCCAATATGTTGTCTAAATCTCTCCTTTCTTGGAGACAATACACGTATCTATGACAAGGATTTCTCTGCTCTCAGTGTAGAGGAAAGAAGTGAAGTTTCAATTAAGGCTTTTAAATCTTATGTCTCCAGAAAAGTTCAAATCTCTACCACTAATATCTTGTTCTTTACAAACTCTGAAAGCATGATCATTCTGACCTTCAATCTTCTTTCCTTTCTGAACTCTTCTTATTTTTCTTCTTGTGATCCTGACTAGGTTCATGTCCTCAATTTCCCTCACAGATTTCATGCCCATAACTTTTTTAGTGTTAAGGTTTGAGCCCCATGAGATGCAACCTTAATTCCCCAGCAAAAATCTGAAGGATCAAGAATAACAATCCTCAATTTTTCAAGATCAATATTTACTCTATTTTGGTTTAATATTTTTTTAAGAGTGAGTCATATAATTTCTTTGAGAAGCAGAGTCTACAAATCAGTTCCATGTTACTGAACTACAATCACTGTTATCATAATATTGAACAAATACAACTACCTATAAAGCACAAAGGATACCTACAGAGTAAATGGGGAAAAGAAAAAGCACTATAGAAGACTTATATTGCTTCCTTTAAACACACAAATGTGTGGGACATGCATTTTTCACTTGTTTTCCTAAAGGAATATTTAGTTCTCAGCCATTAAGCAGCAGCTTCTTGTGCTGCCTTAATTCAGCAGCTACACAATACCTGTCACAGCCATGTTTTAATGAATGCTAAAAATGAGTGATTTAATGCAGTTGCTTTTGATATTTCAGTAAGCAAGGAAAAAAACCAAACTTTTGAGATGCTCCATTCCCGCTCACCCAGATCAGCTGAGTACACACAGCACATTCAGCTATTTAACCCAGAGGGTATCTTGAAAATTGTTAATATTTTTATTACAGCAAAGGTAATAGGAATGTTGTATCCTACTAAATAAATTTTAAGGGTCTTTACATTAGCAAAGATTAATAAACAATAAACAATGTTGAGTGTAAGCAATAAGTATGAATATTTTTCCTACTGAAGTCAAAGATGAATATTGATTGGTGACAGCTTTAACAATCCTGAATTTCTTAAGAGGCAATAGTATCCATAATTATGTTCAGTATAGCAGGGGCTTAGAAACTTCTTTTATTAGAAACATCCTTGAATTAACACTACATCTGTCATCACTGTTCCTAGCTTCATGGTATATGAGTATATTTAAATAAAAAAAACAAAATGAGTCACTGAGCAAGTGTTCTCAGAAATTTAAATTTTATGTGGGGCACCAGTTTACACCATACTTATTTTATGGACCTGATACTGGCCTGAGATGTAAAACCCAAGGCATCTCAAGTGGAAAACACACAAAATTCAAAAGAAATAATTGTGGGAGATACATGTCATGATTCGTACTGTGCATTGTTACCTAACTGTCTGCTTCAGGAGTGAATTCTTCATGGTAAGAAATAGCTACTTAACAAGAGTGGAAAACTGCTAGCTAAAAAAAAAAAAAAAATTAAAAAAAAAAAGTAGTGAACAGCTTTCAAATATCACAGACCTATCTAGACACAACAAGAAGAAATTTTACTTTTGAACCTGGCTTCATTTCAGCCTTGGAATCCTGTTTCACTCAACACTCAGTGTGTCATATGGGGTTCTCAAGCAGCAAAACATTGGTGATTTAAGCCTCAGCAATCTTGAACATCCTGCAGATATATGTTCTTTCTGAAGAGGGGATTTGTTAATGCTTCAGCCTTCACAAAAGGCACATAAATATAACAGCACATTTTCTTAACTAAAGAGAAGCCCCATGTAGGGGCTTGACTGTAGGGATTGACTATATCAAGTTTTCTCTGGTTTGTGGCAGGTCAGTGATGGTTCACTCCCTATTAATCTGACATGCAGCTGTTCCAAAAGCTAATGAAGCACCTTTTGTATCAAATTTTGTACCACCACAGATGTATTCATATAAATGTGGTTGATCCTAGAATCACAGAGGAAAAGAAGAATGAAAACCGAGTTCTCAGTTCCCCATAAAGCTGCTTTCAGCAGTACAAAACCAACCTTCATGCAACGTGTGGTGTCAGAGCCCACAGAGGTACCCATGAACAGAACAAGCAATGCAACACAACACTGCAGAAATTCCCATATCAAGGGGATCTGTGTGTATTGTACCTACATCTGCCTCAATAGTGCCCCAATAGACTCTCCTCAGGGAAACATCTGAGATGTCTCAAACTAAATAACCATAGATATTTTCTGCAGTATGTTTCTGTTTTTTAAATATGCAGCATGATCATTTTCTAGAAAATAAATCTTGCACACAGATAAGTGTTATGGTTTGCTGGGATTTTTGATAGCCATCTGGCTTCAAAACAATTGCATGGGTAGAGAAAATTGATTGCCCAACTATTGTCTGTAATCATCATTTAAGGAACATATGCTCATACATTTCCAGCCTCATTTTCAGTTCATCCTTAACAGCCAGAAGTTACATTCAGCACATACAGAAAAACAAGAGAGAGGAGCTGCAAGAAAACCCCACAAACATTGGATGAATTTGATGGCACTGGATTCAAATAAACTTCTGCACTGCTGTGATCCAAACAGGTCCCACAAAAGCAGGCAGCTGAATTCAGACTTCCTAAGTTCTTTGGAGCATTTCTAAATCAGTCTGCTTGGTGGTGTTTATGAGCAAAACCAGGCTCAAGAAGACCATAAACTTGTTTAAATCTGCATACTTTAATAAGGCAATTTATAAAGTAGTTTATTAAACAGGGGAGATAAAAATATATTGATGCAGAGGGGAATTTAAATCTGTGGGAATAATTCAAAGCCTAGTTTTCTATTGTACACAATAGGATTTTCAGAGGTGGTTTTTTTGCAAAGAACATGCAGATTAGATTTCAAATATGTGTAAATATTGATTTGGTAGTTCAAGAAACTGAAGCTTTTTTACTACAGCAAAAATATCTTAGAGAAAGAGGGAAGCAAAAAAAAGTTCTCAGGAAGGGGAAACTGATCACACTCCAGTGCCAGTCACCAAGGTTTCCTTTTAGAATACTTCATAGCTCTGAGCACAGACAACCTTTAGCTTCTCTTTTTGTTCTTTTTCATTGCTTTAGAGACCCAAAGTGTGTCATCACAGAAATGGTATACAGACTAAACTTGAATAAATTTTTCATTAAAGATAATGAAGTTTTAATGTGGTAAATTAGGTCTGAACATCACTGAAAAGCACAGAAATCAAAGTTCATGAAATAGAGACTGAATTAAGCAATACAGTCACAAAGTAAACTGCTAGAAACATCTCTCACAAAATCTTCCTTTGCTGGAAATTGGTATTATTTATGCACTCAAGTCATCTAGAAGACTGAAGAGCATTAATTATTCCCTACACACAGGCAGTAAATTTACAGTTACTCAATTGGCTTCAGCTCCGATTGTTTCAGGTGGCAGAATAGGAAAAACATTGATGTTTGACTAAATCTTCAAATGTTGCCATCTGCTCACAAGCAATTTGCCAATAGAAAGATGCCAAAATTCATGTAATAATTGTCAGGAGTTACTTGCTCTGTTATTGATTGTGCATGACCATAAGACACGAGCAGCTCACGACCCGCCAGGATTAAACTGACAAATAACCAGACTCACATATAATAGGATTTACAGATTATTTCAAGGGAAACACAGCAGCAACAAGGCCAAACTCCCCACATATTCAAATAAGCAAGCAAAGGGTTTATTCTTGCAGTGGAGTGAATTGAGAATTTCTCTCTGTACAAACGGAGGAAATATTCACACTGACAACTGGGTTACTTCAGAGGAATTGCTTCTCTGAGCCTCTATGGAGCCAGACCCCTAAATAAAACCTGAACAATCTGAACCACTGAGCAAAACCTACTTGCCAAGTGCCTCCAATGAGCTGAATGTGAGTACCCAGCTTGGCTTCATCTCTGTGACATAAGATATCCTCTCATTCACAAACTGAAGAGAGGCTCTGCCAGGTCTATCACACAGGAAAAAAAACTGCAGGGGTAACAACACCAAGTACTCAGTGCCGGGCACACCAAGTATCACAGCCCCCTTGTTGAAAGTTTTCCTCATCTCAAATATTCAAAATGTCAAAATGGAAAATTAAAAACCCATTGTAAAAATGTTTCAATTAAAGTGGCTCGTGCTCACTGCTGTAAGAACTTAGAATCCTAAGAAACCACCCAAACACAAGGAAGAGACTCTGCTGTTTCCAAGACCATCGCGAAAAATATTCCATTTTTAGTTTTTGCCAGCTGGCTTACACACTACATAATTTTCTATGCTGTTGAAGCATTTCTAATGGTTGAACATTCTTAAAAATAAAATTACACTAATTATAATAGCGACTTAAATTATAATTTAGCTGTAGAACAACATGTTACCAGAAACTGGATACAGAAAAACATTTTAGATTCCTAGGCTCAGAGGAAAATTCTCTCTCATTTTAACTGAAGTTCTGGTCAGCAAGACCAGATCAGAAGGAAAAACAGCCACAGATTTTAAAATATTAATGTTTTTCTATGCATAACGCTTCCAAAATTCATAATAAGTTTACTCATTGAAGAAAACTACTAAAAGCTCCAAGTTTAATTACTTCTTCAGAAATTGAAAAAGAAAGCTTGAAAAACAAGGAACATTGGTGGTAATAGTCTAAAAATTCCTAGCCAGATAACTTTGTCCCAAGTTGTTTGGAGCATCCTTCATTGCAGCTAATATTTAAAACAAAACAAACAAACAAAAAAAAAAGAGATGGATTAAAATTGCCATTTGTTCATTCAGATGAGGACTCCTCTCTAACATTCCAGGCAGTTTTACAGCTATGAATAAAAATATAGAAAGGGATAAGCAACACAAACAAAACTAACTTCTAGGGTTATTTGCCACTTTACTTGCAACAGACAGCACTATTATTATTATTCCACACTGCTGAAGCATCAGAAGGCACATACTAAATAAAAAGCTTCATGAGAACTCTAAGTTTTACTCAATGCTCACAGTCCTCACTAACAGGAGATAAATACAGCACCGTGCCCATCTCTGAAAGCAGCACTTTTTAGCAGCATCACCCAAGCCCTTCCAGCTCTGAAGTGATCAAATAAAACAGATTCACCTTAAAAAAGCTTTAAATCAAAGATTCAACACCCTTTGGCTGCTTGCAGGCTCTGCTATGAGCAGAGTAACTCACCCAGACTTCTGCTCAATATATGTGCAGAACCAGCTGAGTAACTTACCACTTGCTGTAGATAAAGTGTTAATGTACAATACAGAGACACTTTAAGGTAAAGGAGACTGCCAGTTCCCTAAGCACTGCATTAAAACATATTAAACCAATAACAACATCCATCTCAAAAAGCACATTTCAAACAGTTAAATTTAAAAAAATGTAAAATCTCGACACAGCATTCTTTTTGGCATTGTTAAAAAAAAAGCCTTTTTTATAATGTTTTCTACACACAGTGACTACCACGTGATTACAAATGTTTGAGTTTCCAAAAGCATTATGGAGTAACTCAAAGTAGTTTATTTTTATATAAAAATTAATTTTAATATTTCACTGGCTGCAGAGAAAGCAAACTGTTCCTATTCCCACTCCAGCTGACTTACAGATAGAAAAAACTTTCCATGGAGCAGTAGTAGCAATTACAGAAAAAAAAAAAAAAGAGGGAAAAAGCACCAACAAAAAAGCAGCTATATATCACAGGCTTTTGCTTAGCCTCGCTATCTAATTTATTGAAATAGTGAGATATTGAAATCCAAATTTTGAGATGCAGAGATGAGGGCAGATGTGGAGTGAAAAAAATCATAAATGACAAAGCTTAATAATGTTACTTCTTTACCAAGCAACAACTCCTTGTTCTTATCCATTGCTTAAGGTCCCAAGAACACATATTTAAGACTTTTTCCTAGTTTTAAGTGCCCTTTAAATCACTGAAGACACTCTTTAGGACTGGGATCTCATAAGCAGTTCTTCCTTCATCAATCAGATCCCATGGTATTTGACAGCTACTCAATAGCACATACACAGGTTCACCACTTCTAAAGAAAATAAATAAAATGTGCTGAGGTCAACACCATGATAACAAGAAAGACAACAGCACAGAGCAACAAGCAAACCCTTCAGCACTAAATGATCTATTATTTTGTGGTAAGTTCAAGAAGAGAAAAAATAAAAAGTAACCCTGGGAAATTTTAGAAAGCCTAAAATGTTACATCTTTGATATTATTCCTTAAGTGCTGTCACTGCCACATTGACAAATGATATATTGGATAGTAAATCACATTGGAAATGGACTATAAAAACAACTTGTTTGTGCAGTTATCGAAAGAGGGGATATTGGAATTGTGTCATTTTACTTCAAGACATACAGGCAAAATACAATTAGTAAATTTAAAGTAATATTGCAGCTGTTTGTACTGGAAAAACAACTCAGTGCTCAGAGTAAGAACAGTTTGTAGAAGGTGTATGGGGAGCACATTTGCTCTCCCTCACCTCTACAGAAAAAATTCTGATTTGGGAAATAAAAAAGAAATAAAAGTGAGAAGTTGTGGGGGCAGATATAAGCACACAACAGCTGATTCAAGCACACAGCTCTTTTAGTGGAGGGTGTCATTAGGTGGTGGTGCATTGTGAGGGCTTTATGGGGCTTGGGGTGGTGTTTGTTTTATTTGTCTGTCACAGTTACATTTAAGATTGAGAAATCCACTTTAAGGCAGCTGTGCCTTGCATTAATTCAGCACAGAAGCTGTAAATTGCTGCACACATAAAGAAACATATATATGAGAAGCTATGAGTGTATATATATATTTCTATGTATGCAATTTTACTACAGTACCATTTAAAATTCTATTAGCAAGTACAAGGAAGACTGAAAAAAAGCTACTTCTGCTCCTGTATGCACCTACATCCTCAGTCCACCTTCCCAAATGTATTCCTTGTTCCTCCACCCCCTTGTTTTTTGTCTTTTTAAATCCTTTTCCTCCACAGGCAGCTATTCACATACCACTTCCAATTTGCTGGGAAATCTGAAAACAAACATATGCACAGCCTGCAAATTGAGAACATACTCAGTGAAATGGAACAAGAATATGGTCTGGATGTACAGCCTGTTTTTAAAGTAAATTACAAGGTCAGAATCATTTACCAAAACAGCCTATTTAATCATTCTCTTAAAGCACTAAAACATTTTGTTTAATGCAGTGAAGAAAAAAAATAACCCAGGCAAAGAAAAAAATAAGTATATTTCATGTTGGCTTAGAAAAGACTGCAAAGGGGGTCACTGCACACTCTCTAAATGAGAAATCTGACTTCAATTCATTTGAAATGGACACAGAAACCAAAGAATAAAAATTTAAGAGTGGAAAAAGAAAACATGAAAACCATTTAAGTTTGTTCCAGTAACATTTGAGAATATTTGTATCCCCTTGCCCTGTTTGGTGCATCAGTCAGCTCTGCTTCTGGCATAGTGAGGTGATGCAAAAACATTGCTCTATTATCTTGGGTGTAAATAATCCAGAGCTACACAGTAAGTATCTGATTTAAAGGAGGATTAATCAATTGCACCCTGGCATAAAGCTGAGCAGAATAATGGATTACAGACACTGAATTCTTCCAACCCTTCCAGATTCTCAAAGTTTCAGTTTCCAGATGGTTCATCAAGAAGAGAGACATCACAGATCTACTCAGGCTTGTAGACAGACTAAAAGAACAGCAAGAAAAAAGCAAGGCAGTGTAAGAAGAATTTGATAAAGCAAACCTTGATCTTCCAACAGCCATTGATCCCATTACTCCACTGTTTTATAATTTCAAGAAAAAACACTGAAATATTTAATGACATAACTGAATGTTAACTGAGTCAGTTTTGTGTGCCCCTGCCATTTGTGTCAATAGTTGCTCACCAAGCAAAGAGACTTCTTAGGAAAGCACTTCCAGTTTTCCCATCACCTATACATTTGTCCACGTGAGAACAGCACATCCCGTGAGGATGTGAATGGATAGAGTGTGAAAATGCAACTTCCCTACAGCTGGTACCTTAGATTCACTTTGGGTGCCTAAAGGAAAAGCACTGTATGTCTCACGTTGATTCTAGGATTTGCTAAAAATCATAGAAGCCACCCCATCAAACACACCCAGGGGCAACCCTTTAAAGGCACTGCAAACACACAGGTACAGACAGACTCTCACCCTTTGTGAGTGACTGGGGTGAGAGCAGAGACTGAAGACATCAATGGGCAGGTGTCTGCCTGCAGCACTTCTCTGTTTGTCAGAAGAGCTACAAGTCTGCAAAAAATGAGCTCTGCCACAAAAAAGCCAGCACGGCCCGGGCTACAGCAGCTCTCAGATGTGCTCCTGGAACGCAGAAAATTACAATGTGCAAGGAAACGATGCACTGGGGAACCAGCAGAGATGATTAGTGAAGCTTGGCATGCCGAGTAAAGCAGACACCCTTGTGGAGAAACCTCCTCAGTGGAAGATTTCTTGTGACAGGGCATCAGTATGCAGGTGGCATTAATGACAATCTTATCAGCCAGGGCATATTGCAATCATTCCACAGTGACATCCTGACCAGGATGTGTCAGTGCTGCTGGGATCTCTGTCACACAAAACCTATGATGCTGCTGCAGTTCAGACCTTTTCACAGAATATATAAATTGCCAAATTTTGTCAGGAGTAAGTGAAAGTCATCAGCCAGCATTTTCTTAATTTTTACAAGATAAACTCGCATTATAAGGGTGACTTTGACTGCAAAGTCATCAACAAAAGATTTAAGTTAATTGCCAGTGCCTGGGCATGAAAAGCTGCCAGTCTTCATTGATTTTATTTTACAGATGAATGACAAAGCAGTGAATCTGACTGCTGGTGACATTGAGAAAAACAAAGTGCAGATTAACTTTCTAAAAAGCACAACATACTGGCAAGATATTATTTCGCTATTAATCTGTTCTGTTTATTTTGGTTACACAAAATATATTTAATCTTTTAGTGGTCTACATTTTCATAGGCATTTATTTATCCTGTGTAAAAACTTGTGTTGCCAGAGCACCTTTCCTTTGCTGTCTTTGCAAACTGTGACCAGAGATACTGAACAAAAGCGTTCTCAAAATAAAACTTTCATCTTCAGAAACTGTAGCAAGCCAAAGCCAAAACAAAAGAGAGATTAATAAAACAAGAGATCTCATCTCATATCTCACTTTCTCTCAAGCTCACTTAAATACAATGTCCTTTTAATTTACAGAAATGAACAGACTCCATTACCTAATCCCACATGAGGAGCTCAGTTAATTGTTGGGGATATTTTTCACTGCAGAAATAATTTAGGTAATTGGCATCTGGATTTGCTTCTAAGACTGAGCAGCCTGATACCAAAGCACCACCTGTGAAGTTGTGCCTTTAGGTAACAGCATATTTTTTAAATTCCTTAACCCATTTTTTTATTATCTAGTTGCTGATATCTTCTGTAGTGATTTGCTGACTTCAGTCCCTGCCATTTGGATTATTTGTGTACAGCTGGCATGAAGGAACTCACACAATTCTATGCGACATATTTGGAGATCAATTGTGCTTAAAACCAAAAAAGACAGAGAGAAAGTTTATAACAATTAAATCAGAAATTGAAAAACTGCCATAATGTATAAAACAATGGAAAGTATCCGTGCCATCCAGAACAAGACACTGAATGCCTGAGCAATGAAGAACAGGGATATTTGCATTTTCTTACGAGCAAGAAATTCTAAGACATCTTACAGAAATTCTCCAAAATATATTTCCATTTTTATAAAAGGGGAAAGACAGCAAAACAATGAGGTATCACCCATTCAGGCTATATTAAGACAGGCATTTCATTAATTATAAAGCATTTTGTCTAAAGCAATGTTCTTGATTTAAAAAAAAATATATCTTCCCTTAATCAAACTCTAGAAGTGACTAATTATTTTAAGAATTACATGAAAATTAGACCTTGTTTCATATATTTAAACTTGGATGATGACAAATAGAAGTTTGAAATTTAAAAAACAAACAAACAAAAAACCCACACACCAAACAAAAAACCTACACCACTTCTCAAATTACTTCATTTAACCAAACAAAACAAAACAAAAAACAAAACTACATGAAGGAGGAAATTGCTTCTGCTCCCAGGAGCTCCACACAACGAAGTTCACAAGAGGCCTAAGCAACAGACAAGGGTTTATCTGTTACAATTTTATTCAAATAATTTGTAACAAGCCTGATTAGCATTGCCTTTTTGGATATAAATATAGACAAATCTCTAAACAGGATACAGTGCCAATTCAAGAAACTGTTGCCAGATGGATTTTGCCAGAATAGGTACTGAAGGACTCATTTCCTGGGAAACTGATTTATGAAAAGCATAAAACCTTTCATATTCTAAACAAATATTAAAATAAAGCAGTATCTTAATGACTTGTTAATTGTTATCCTGAAGGTTTATTTCTGTTTTGAAGCTTCAAAATCATAAACAAAGATCTGGAAATAATTAATCTGAGAGCTATTGGTGCAAACACATCATAGATTGTATTAGACAATAGAGAAACCATAAATGACACAGCTTAGAGTCTGCTGGTGTGGAATAAATACTTTTGAGAGACAGATATGAGATAGGGAATTGTTTCAGCAGCAATAGCAAAGCCTCCTTTAGGGTCTGCTCTTACATTCATTGAAGTGAATAGCTGAGTCCCCATTGACTTCAGTTGTGCAGCATCAAGGATTTAGAAACTGCACAACTGGAACATATTTTAAATTTCTGGATGCAGTATTCACAGCAAACATCAAAGACAGTTTAAAAGAGAAAGAAAAAAAAAATCAAACTAGTAACCTGCTCAGTAAGAACACATTGCAATGGGAACCTTAAAGAGCCTTATCTGTTGTCAGAGCTGTGAAGTGCTGGGGAAGCCCCACTCCACACCCTCCTTCACATCCCAACTTTATCCTGGAATGTGCAGCTGCCAAGTGACAAACTGAAATACAGCTCTGGATGGGATTGTGCCTATGGATTAGAAAATGGAATCAGAACATGACACGGAGTAGATTTTTGCATGGAACACAGAGTTGCCCGTGATACACAGAGATACCACAGGTCTGATTCTCAAATGTCCATGACCTCCAGACTTGTAGCAAAAGGCAATTTTCTGAACTTGACATTTTCCCCCCTTCAGCTTTCATCATACAACTGCCATGCTTAATGCCTATTTTTTCCTTCTGCTCATCAGTTTTGAGTCAGTTATGTAAGATTGTGTAATACTTTATTAAAGCCACGTGCAATAACAGCAATAAAGCTGGGCAAAGTCTAAACCTAGAATCACAGAATCTAAACCAGTGTGTAGGGTTTAAAGTCAGTGCTGTCACTAACATCCTGTTGAATAGCAAGTGCTTGTCAAATACTGGGGAAAAAAAAAAAAATTAAACCCCCAGCACTTTCATCGCATACTTAGCTTAAAAATAATGCAGCAGAGAAGTAAAGAAAGTTTATGTTGTGACTTTTGGTTTATGCAATAATTGCAGTGATTGACAAGTCTGAGAAACAAGGAAGCAAGCTATGGAAGTGCAGAATGCACTGACATTTCCAGGCAAGGATGACTGTCACAACTGTCAGAGCTTTAATAAATATGTTAACTTCCCAACTCTTGCAATGAGCTCTCTTCTACTTTCTGATATTTTGTTATCAAAGCTCCATTACGTGCCCTTCCCAGCCCAACGTTCAATAAAGGATTCACTATGAGCCACCTTTTAGAATATGATCACAAAAATCTGGCACTTGGGGCTTGACTCTAGGGTGGGCTGAGCACCACCAAATGCTGCTTGAAGTAAAGAGAAACCTAAAAAGCTTCCGAGCTTCAGTTCTGCCCCTCTCTCCACATAGCTGCACATCCTGCTCCAGATCAGCAGGAATTATCCGAGTTACAAAGCAGACTTTTCCTGTACAAATCCAGGTTTTAATTTCCCCAAAGTTTGGCTTACTTTTTCTTTTGGCCATCCCTCACACTGAAAATCCAGGACGGAAATCAGAAGCTTAGAGAATCCCTGAAGCAGTTGCACTTTTTCAAGAGCAAAGCAGGCAGAGCAGCACTCCAGAGGGCACTTTCCAGATAGAAACTGAAAACTCTGTTGTGATAAACAAGAAACCAGCAAATTTCTGTCCAGGGCCATGCACAAGAGAGGCTGTAAAGCAGATGCAGTGACAGAACACAGTCACAAGGAAGCCTCACTGTTCCCTTGAAAGCTTTCTAGTGGAGAAAAGATAGAGGCAGGTAAAAGCCTCTTTAGAACAAGATGGGGACTGTGTCAGGGTCTGGATTTTTCTAATCCAAAGAAAGAGGTGAACGATCCAGAGAGCATCACTGCACATCCTGCCTTGGCACCTCAGCCAGTTCAGGGCAGAAGTGGCAAAGCAGAGCACTCAAAAGCTGCCACGAGAGGCTTGTCACAGCAAACAGGATAAAGTTGTAGTTATTCATCTCTAAAACAATAGCAATGTTCAGCTTTTAGAGATCACGTTAAAAAAAAAAAAAAAAAAAAAAAAAAAAAAAAAAAATTTGACATGAGTCAAGATCAAGACTACAGCTTGCAAATCAAATGTGAAAAACTGTTTTGGTGGAAGAGATGCTGCTAATCATACAGCTTGACTAAAAGAGCACAGCTGAAGTAGCAAGAAATTAGGAAATCCTTTCATGCATCCCCTTTTACATACAAAGTAAATAAAAGATGCATCCCACTATTTCTTCCAACCAAAACATGATTCCTCTACTTAATATAATAAAGATATAAAATGTAAAACCAAAACCAGAGAACACAGATAAAGACTTCAAGTTTATAAATTCAGGTAGGGGCTCAGGCTGCTGCTGCTTTGAAAACTACTGTATTCATACCTCTTTTTTATATATATTTTAAAAATTCAGCATCTAATCAGTTGAAACTATTTTTTATTCCCACTTTCCTTAACAGAACAAAATGAAAAACAGAAGCAGCACAGAGCTTAGGTTAACAAAAAGTTTGAGAAACAGTGCCCAGTATTCCAGGTGGGAAGTGAGCTTTGCATAAATTCTATTATTATTTTAATATGGGGGTGGTGTATTTTGCTTAACAACCTTCACAAGTATATAAATTAAATTATGCACTCACTGCAAGTGTTACTTAACAAAAGTCTGTAGCTGTGCTTGGAACTGAGCTATTGCTTTCTCTGACCAGATTAAGGAAAAATTTACTACTCCTAGAGCAGTAGGGTATGAAAAGAAATTACATTCCCATCTCCTTTCAAGGAAAAAGTCTTTCCCACATGGCTAAAAATACTGGGACTTTGGGAAAACAACAAAAAACCTTTCCCCAACCCTCCTTGTCTACTTTTTATCATTTCTAAAATATCCCAACTTACAGCTTCTCTTCCCCGGTTATTTAAGGCCAAATAAAAAATACACCTTATATTAATATTTAATTATCTAAGAGCAAGTGTCATTAAGCCAATAAAAATAATAATTAGTTGTGATCTTATAGCATCACAATTTTATTAATTCATGCACATCATACCAACATAAGCTATCAATATAACCATATAGATTATCCTGGGCCCTTCTCTTTGAAATTCCCATTTAACAAGCCTGTTCTGTAAGTAGAATTATTTTCCTCACAAAACCAATGCTGAAACTTACTCCAAACACATTTCTAATCCTACAAACATTCTGTATGACTGCTTTGTTGGTTGTTTTTTTCCAGTTGCCCTGGGCCACATTCACTTATGAGATTTATTTTATTCACATCCATTTATGAAACTCAGTTCCAGAGAAAGACAGTTCTGGCTAAATCAGATTCTGAATTCTCCCTTCATGAGACATTTGTATGAAACCAGTACCTGTGCTCAGTATTCCTGTGCATTTATAAAGCACTAAACTGCCTTAATACACACTATTAGGGATAACTTTTAGATCATATATAACTGTGATTTTTTTTTAAAATCCAAACTTGCAGAATGCTTCACTGGAAAACAGCAAATCCTTCCTTAAAATAGCATCTGTGGAGGTCCCTTGTCTGCAAAGGGACAAACAAATGAGAATGGTGCTTCAATATTCTCACCTAAACACCATCCAATGTCAAAGCTCTTTTATGTATGGCTGAAAAAGATGTGATGTCAATACTTACCTTCATCATGGCACACTGAAAGGTCTTCCAGAATGAGTAATAATCTTTGCAAGACAGATCAAGATACATGTGTAATCATAATTTCTTCTTGGAATTGAAAAATATGTATTCTCCTGTGTTTAAAATCTTGATCCTACTACCTCTAATTCCTACCATCTCTGAAGTGTAATAAGTCCCTCTAGTCTAATTTCAGGTTGCCAGCTCATTGATTCCTGTTAACAAGCCAATTTTCCCAAGAATTTTTCAAGTACACTCCATTTAATAGCATTATCATTATCTTGCAACTGTTAATGGACTGCACAAGAACAGACTGCAGCAGTGAACATCCCTACCCTCACCTTACTTTTAAACTCGTTGAAGAACGAGTTCCTTAAAAGTGGAAACACAGCTCATGTGCCAAGTTCTGCTCCCACTGAAGGGTCCTGTTGGCCACAAAGCCCACCCAATGTAATGTAGAGAAAGGACCACATTGTACCCAAAATGTGTGCTTTGTATCTCCTCAAGGTTCATCCAGCCTTCCTCTGGGTGTCTGCATTACACCAGCTCAATATTCCCTGAGACCTCCCCCCCTTATTCATCTACCACCAATTCTCCTTAAAGGTCAAGATGGAAATATCTACTCTCTCTTGCTTCCTTGCTACTTCCAGATCAATCCCTCAGATAACAATTTACTTCTTTGGGTATTTCAAAGTGCAAAAGAAAGTAATCTACTGGCTCCTCATGACTTACGATGCATCTGCAGGCAAAGCAATCACCCTGAGAGCTTCATCCAAGCACAGTTCCCATACCCCACTCATCTCTAACAGAACAGCAAATGAGGATAGACATTGTCTTTTGATTAAATGTCTGAATATTTGATACAACTTGTGCAGAAATGCAATCTTTGCACTGGGCAAAGTGCTGCATTTAAGCAGCTGAAAAGGAGAGCACAGAGGAGAGGTGGTTCCCAGCAAGAACAATATTAGTGCTGATCAAACCCTGCCAGGGATGGGCACAGGAGGGGAGGGGACAGGGTAAGGACCAGTGAAAGAAACTGCCTGGGAGACAGCAAAGGAAATCTCAAGTGTACAAAGTTCTAACTGTATAACTCTTAATGAGGTATAGATAATCCTTATTTTGGAAATTTTCTCTATTTTCTTACATTATTTTCCTCCACTTTGGTAAATACACCATCCCACCTAACCTGGAGAGACTGACACACACTGGCATAGAACTCATTAGCTGTTAGCACCCAGATGCTTGACAGCATTACACAGAGCACTCAATAATGCATCTTACTGACAGATAAAATTTAACAGCAATTCAGACTTTAAAAACCTGTCCCTGCAGTTAGATGGTTTTCCTTGCAGAATTCTCTCCCAAGATATTTTTAGCCAGCCCAGCTGCAGAGCCTGATGCAAAATATCAACACAATCTGTAAAGCCAAACCTCCACGTGTCAACAGGCACACAACAGAAGGGGCTGCCCTCACCCAGCCATGGCTTTGCATAAAAGAAAGGGAGCTTGCAAAGCAATATTTAGTTTCCTTTAGAGGAAAGGGATTAATGAGTACTTTCTATTGGAGAGTGGGGGACTGAATATAGAAAATGTTTATTTTACAGCTTTTAAAGCCCTGGCCACAGGCTCTCCATAGAGGTCCCAGTGGCAAGAGGAGGACTGGGGTGAGGGGATTGCCATTGCCAGACCATACACCCCAGAACACAGCTCCTTCCCCAGGCTCCTCACAGCCTCTGCCTCAGCTTCACCAGTTGCCAAGCAACAGCTGCATGACTATTTTTTCCCATAAAAAAAAAATAAAAATACACACGACTAGAAAAAGTGTAGTTAAGTGCATATATAGATAGGTAGTATAGATAGACAGAATCTAAAACCTAAATATATATATATATATAAGTTTTTAAAAATATTTCAAGAAAATTGTGTTGCAGAGCAATATTACTCTGGAGTTAAACACAGTAAACACAGTTCTTTCAGGGGTTACCTGAAAAGTCACATAATTTGTCTCACATAGCTTCCTCGTATCAGGGAAAAAGATAGCACTGCAATGAATCTCTGAAAATAAATCAGTGTTAAACCTCCACATTTCTGCTATAGACAACCCCAGCAGAATATGTCTCCAAACCACTGCAACATTTGATGTTTGAAACAACATGAAAAGTGCTGCAGGATCTGCAGAGAAAGGGGGAAAAAAAAGGATGAAAACCACCAGAAATATCTCCCATCTTTCTCCTCTGTGTTTCCTGCCAAAACAGACAGAGAACACGAGGGACACACTTTAGAGAAAATGTCAGGGAAGGAAGCACAAGCAAGAGCCTGAACATGGCAAACACAGCAGCCTGGAGCAGAGGGAGAGTTTGCTGAGAAAGCAGTACAAGGGTTTCTAATAAAGTATCCCAAACATCTGTGTAAATCAGCCTGAAAAATCCTTATATTTGCTGACACTACTTGCATAAATAAGATTTAATTTTTTCTCTTAAAACCACACGTGTTCAGGAAGCCCCAAAATATTTAATACCTACTACACCTCAGTTATTTTTCTCTCTGGCATACACTTCCAAGTGTGATGTTTGTCGTGGTATTCCTGACCCATTTTTCTTTGGCATTAGATATTTTTGTCATTTACTTAGTAAGAGAAAAGAGTACACAGGGAACCAGCTGGAGAAAATCCCTGAAACTAGCGTTACCAGAGTTTCCAGATTGGTATTGATAAAAAACTTATATAGATAAATAACTGATCTAGGACTTCAAAATATTTTGAATTTTAGGGAAAAAATGCTTACCTTGGTATTCAGGGACAAAGAGGGAACAAAGAGAGTCAAATGACAGTAGGTACATCACATTATGCCAATCCCTACAAAATGGTTTTTACTGTTGGTCATCTTGCTGAAAGCTGAGAAATTTTTCTTTATTTTTTAATCAGTAACTTCCTTGCAATAGGAGACAAAAACCAGTCTGGACACAAAACATAAATCTGCTGTTAAACAATTGGCACCTCTTCCATCTTGTTTAGAGATGTCCACACCACTTCAGCATCAAGCAAAGCAGCAGCAGGAATACTAAGATTTTCATGGTGTTTTCAGCTCACATGGTAGGAAGAATTACTAGAAATTTGAGTAAGGAGGGCTGCAAATCTTCCAGCTTATTTATCACAGCTGGCTCAGAAACAAAATTACAACTCAACTCTCTGTCACTCTACTCCCTCATAAGATTTAGAAGATGACAGATTTCAGATAAGCTAGACACTGAAAATGGAAACTTTAAATACAAGGTTTTCTAAAATTGGTCAACTTTCTTGAAAATAGAACACTTTTCCAACTTCAGCTGTCATTTCCAGCATTTACATAATGATGTTAATTAGAATATCACCAGCTACCTTTTGGGTGCAACAAAAACCAGCTTGGTCTGTGCAGTGGCATGCAGCTACTTTCAGTTACTACATTCATACCCACCCTAGATTTTTAAGCAATTACCTTGTTTTTAAGTGGAGTTTTATGGCTTTTGATGAGTCATTCCAAGAGAAATCCAAGAGAAATCCAAGATGCAAACTGGTCACAAGAAAATTTTTTCTGTCACTTATAACAAGTTCAAATGAGAAATTCCCTAAAACTTCACAACATGTGTTCCCACAATCTTGTTTGGTTTGGGTTTGTTTTTTTTTTTTTGACAAGCACAGTGCTTAAATGTTGCCATTTTTAATAGCAACAGAGCTGAAGAATGAGATGACTGCAGATGCTGATTTGTGAAAACAATTAACTGGAAAATGCAAAATACTTTTCCCTCTGGAGATTTATCATATTACAGTGTGAAACCTTCAACAAAGGAGCAGGTACAGTGAAGGTCTGAACACCTCTGGGAAGCTCCAGTGTACTTCCCTATAAATTGCTATTAATGAGAAAGCCAGGAGAAGAGCTCTGACTCAGAACATCACCTCCTCCATTGCTCAGAAATTGTGTAATTTTTGGAGCTGGGAAGGTAAAAGCTCATCAGAAACTCGTGTATTTTACCATTATTGCTAAGAAAGGGGCAGTCACTGATGCATGCAATTTGTTTCCAATTGGACTTGTGGAAAATTCAAAATGCAGCTCTTCAAGTCTTACCAGGCAGAGGTGTCTCCATTCTATTTTTGGCCTAATTTACTAACAAAATGAGTCTCCAGTAATTACTCTACCTGTGTGCCTATCAGTCTTTGTAATAATGGCTTAACCTGTAGGACAGCCTTAATGAAGCCAGCAAAGGAGCAGCAGTCTCAAAGATATTAAGTTCCCCTAAATTGAATGAAATAATGGATAACTCCATTTCAGTTACAAGCCTGTTCTTCCCTTGGAAATTCTTCAAGGTCTTTGAACAGAAATAGGACAGAGTTTAAGTTAGTTACTGGCATTTATTTTCCTCTCTGGATGCAGTTGCTGTTGGTGAACCTGTCTGCAGGGTGACTTGTCACCACTTCATGGTTACAGCTGCCTACAAAAGCACATCCATCCCAGTCCTAACAGGGGCCTTCCCAGATGAATATCTACAGACTGTCAGGCTCATTTTTTGCAGTGTCTAAAACAGTCTTCACTTTTCACCAAAGGTTTGAACTGATATTTGATTTTTAAAAAAAAAAAAAAGTTTTTAAAAATGGATTATGTTCTTGATAGCATTATGGCAAGAAATGAAAGATAAATTTGCTTCTGACTTTGCACTTACGTGAGAATTTTTAAATATAAGCAACCAAGAGACACATAGCCCCTATGCCACTTTTTTGGAGCTAAAATTTTTTAACCTAATCTTTAATGCAGAATAAGCAGGTCTTTAGAAATCTAACATTCCTTAAAACAGCTTTAGCTAGCACCAAAGGGTGGGAAGGTAGGTGTATTTCCCCCCCTTCATTTCAGTCCTCTTATATTTGGTACATCACCTATTATTTGAAAAATTCATCATAATCAAATGCTTCAAATCCAACTTTATATAACTCACACAACAACACTGTGTGGTCTGCTCATTAAAAATGTATGAGGCTAAGTTAGCTGGATGTATATTAAGAAATTATCATCCAAAAGAGTAACTGGATGTAGGGAAAAAGAGGATAAGTGCCACTTAAAAAGGAAGCAAGGAGTTGCTCGTCCTGATATACCATAGCTGGCAAAAAAAAAAAAAAAAAGAACCAAACACACACAAAACAAACAAACAAAAAAAAAAACAATAACAAAAAAAAAACCTAAACAAAACACACCCCAAAACCTACAGGTCACATCACTGTCTTTTGCATATTAGGACTCCAAAGTCATCTGTAAGTGACATCTGAGATTGCTGTGACCATAAAGCTGCTGGACCCAGAGCAGAGCCCAGGTATTCCCAGCATTTTCTCTTAAATCCACCTTCCTTGCAGACTTTCTGTGCACACTCCAGCTGGCACTTAATCAGAATTTGGGAAGCATTTGGCAGATTGCTTCTGCAGTGGGAGGCAAAACAAATGAACTCCATTTTCACAAGATCAAAGGTTTATATGTTGAAGGGAGATGTGGGCACCTTGCTAGCATGAAGCAGCAATAAAACATGAATTATTATTACAAAGCATTTTGCTCTAGAACATAAGATGATAGTTTCGGACTTCTCAAGTTGCAGCTCATGAATACTAAACTGTGATTGATTTGTTTTCCTCAAGTACCTTCAAATCATCATGATGTGAGCTCAGAAAAGGCTGCTTTTAATGGGGTGAAGAACTACACTGTGATTTCTCAAACAAGCATGGAATAGTAAATCTGGTACACTGCAGGTAAGCTGCTGATTATACAACTGACAAAAAAGATCCTTAAGTTACTGTGCTTTTAATAGAAAATATCTCTACTAGTACTGATGTTAAGCCCCACTTTTCCCCCAATCTTTCCACAAGTCAAACTTTGTTTTCCATGACAGTGGGGATGGGATAAACCTACTGAGGACTCAAACAAAATCAAGTTCTACATGCAATGGGATTTAATCCAAAAAACACACTTGATCTTGGGGACTATTTCAGCCTCTCCCAGGAGCAGCTTTATTATCTTTTTTGTGCAATTTTGGTGGAGAAACTTTTCCAGAGACAAGTTATAAAAATACAGCTTTGGAAACACAAACCAAGGTATTCACATTTTTCTAGCTACAGGGTTTGTCACTTAAATGCAAAGCAAACTCAGAAGGAGAGTTCTCCTTATGTGTTTCCACATAGTCCCCAGTGGAAAAATGTCATGGTTTCAGGGCTATCAGGGGGAAGACAGGAATGCTAAAATCCCCAGTTCTCATCCTCTTTAACAAAAACTTTCTGCAGCCCTAGTAAACAAGAATAAGTCACGTAGATTTGCTCAGCATCTGTTGATAGTTCTAGAGAACACAGCACTTTAAAAGAAAAAAAATTAAGGTTCTGTCCACAAAGATCCCTTTAAGTGTCATTAATCTGGTGGCTGTTCTAAACTACTCTGCCAGGACTTGATAATAATAAAGAAAGAAATGTGATGAGAAAGGGAACTACACATCCAGATCAACTCCCTTCCTCATTTGCAATTTGAAATGACACTGGAAAATACTCAGTTATCACCCACTGCCCCCAGGATACAATTCAGAGTTTTAATGGATTTGTGCAAGAAATTCAAGGAATTCTATTCATGGTAAGCATCTCCTCTCCCTATTCTATCAAAGGCTATTTCAACATCAAGCAGCACAAGCAGCTCCCCTGGTGAATCCAATTTTGTATCTGCAGTCACTGCTCCCAGATGGTGGAAATTATCAGTCAAGAATCTGTTTTTAATAACAACTTGTTTGATCTGTGCAGTCTATTGCAAAGAGCAGATCCCTCTGGCACAAGGTACTTTTCACTAATATTTTGCAATTATCATAAAAGGGCTCTGTTTAACCCCATCTTGAAAAAATTCTTCACAGGTTTAATTTAAAAGAGCAGGAAACAAAACCAGATGTTAGATTAGGACCAGAACAACTAAATGCTTTCCAAGTATTTTTAGTAATGGTCATGTTTAAGGAAGGTAAACAATATATCCATAAATCCAGGTAATACAACTCAGGCCACCTAAATTTTTGCCCTTCAGTTTTCCAGCTGTAGATATTTTTTTATCTAGAGTCAGAAAAGTGGAGTCATTTTACAATTTCTTGTTCAGTATGAGCACCTTAAAGTCAGGTAGATTTTTAATATCACTTAAAAAAAAAACATATAGTATGAAATGCCATTAGTCTGAGTGTAAAGAAACTCTTGATTCACTCCAGCAGAGTTTTACACAACTCACAACTCTGCCACATGAGATGTGATATGAACTTCTCCCTTGCAGTGAAAAATTAAATAACACAGATTGTCCTGTTCCAGCAAACACACTCAGGAAGATACAGGTAATAAAAGGCAGTGAAGAGAACTTTGCTAGTTAAGCCCTCATCAATTATGGAAGAAATCTTGTTTGTCTTCCATATTATTAGCAGCACCTTTTTAAACGTATAATCCCATTGAAGCCTTTTTTCCCTGCAGTATCACTACTGGAACGTGGCAAGTTTCAAATGGAAATAAAAAGCATGAAACTAAATGCACTCAAACCCAAATATAAACTAATTAAATTAACTGTCAAGTGTCCTCAACCACATTTTCACTGAGATGGGAACCACAATTTTTAGAACATGATCATGTTTAATTAAACAAGCATGGTAACTTTTGCAGCACCAGGAAACAGAGAACATGGCACCAGTGTTATTTCATATTCCCTGATTTGGTCTCTTCAAACTTTTTTTGCTCAGTACACCATTTAGTAGTAGAAACAAAATAAGATTAGATCTCTTCCAAATGTATTCCAACATTTCACAGGAAATTTATTACTGAAAAAGTAACAGAAGACTTTGTTCAAGGTTTGAAGCTAGTCTGGCTCTTGGATTTCCAGATGGGGGTAACATTACTTTATCAGCACCACTGACAAATGTTGAAGACTGGAGTTCTAACCAACAGATCACCCGAGACTCTTTTTACCTGAAATGGGAAAATTTTTTATGCTCCATCAATTCGTGGTACATTTGCAACTATCAGGAGAAGAAGGGCTTCATTAGGCACAATTAATTCCACCTAATGAAAATAATCTGAGGATTTTTAATGAACTCCAACTGTGAAGACAATAAAAAATAAAATATTGGTTGGCCTATGTTTGTTCCCAAGTTTTCTGATTCCATATCAATGCAAGTCTGTTATCCTTCTGGGTGCAGGGAAAATGAATGCAGCTTCATAGGCCAATCTGTATTTTGCTGCTTAGTTTTTGTGTTTATATACACACACATACATATGCAGATATTTTTTCTCTATATATTCATACGTAAATAAAATCAAAGGTGGTTCCCAATTTCATGTTTGAAATCAAACAGTCTGGGACCAGCATGCTTTGAATACTAAATCCCTTCAGGGCAACTGCAGGCTATAAATACAGAAGATAACTACTTTGCACTCATATCTAGAGCTGTATTCTTATGCAAGCATCTGAGTTCCTGCCCTTCAGTTTAAGTATAAAACACATTTCTGGTCTTATTTTAGATCAAAATCTCTATCAAAAACCAATGACCAGTGAAACAAACCAAGAACATTTTCCCTCTTATCAATCAGCTCTGTATTAAAGCATCTCACATGGCAATACACAGGACATCTACTCAATGGCCATAGCATCAGGTGGCATTAATGGTCAAGTGGTGACATTATTCATCTGGTGACATTATTCACCTTCCCAGAAGCTCACCCATGAAATTAAACACAGAAGGTTCAGCTCTTCCTGAGTCTGTCTTTAAAGTTAGTCCAGTCCTGGACTACAATCCAGGATGCATCCTGGATGCATTTAGACTCTTCCGAAGTGTGAAGGATGAAGTCCACTCAAAAGTAAAGTCATGCAGATCATTCTCAGCTGGGTAGTTTTACTTTTTCAAGGGTCTTTGTAGTGCTCAGGGGACATTGGCAGCACAGCATGCAAGGATGGAAAGAAGCTGAAGCCACCAATATTAATAGGCCTTAACTGCTTTAGGAATTGGTTACAGCTGATGTGCAAGGTCACACACATGTATATAGCTACACTAAAAATAATGTGGCTTTGGATAATCCTTTCATTTCTGTTCAAGAAAAGGGATGAGGGGGGAAGAAAGGCAAGGAGACTCTGGGATGCCACAGCATGGAAGAAGAAAGGTGGGATGCCCCTAAAGACTATCAGGAGCCTCTGCTGCAAAAGAATGAGCTGACACAGAAATGACCTCTTATACACCAATCATTACAGAGAAGAAATAAGGCCACCAGGAGAAAAATTCTGAGATGTGGTGAGAGAGAAGAGCATTTCAATGCTTCCCCCAGAACATGTATTTCCTCAGGGAAAGTTACCCCCCACTCCCAATTAAAAGCTTACCAAGTTCATATTTCATGCACCATTCTCCCTTTAAATTTTAACAGACGATCACAATAAGCAGCTGCATTAATTCCATTGATAAAATGCACCTTTATTGCATCTAACAAAAATACTTTCCCCAACGTTTATTTATGGAGCTGAGTAGCAACACCAAAACAAGTAAAAAGGAAATGCAAATCTCTGTGCTTAGGGGTTCCTGGCATTATTTTTGTAATCCAGACCTTGGATTAGAGGACAGAAGTGGGATCAAAAACTGGAGAGTCATTTTCATGGCTCAGTGGATTTGCTGTGCAACACTGGTCAGATCTCTGAACTGCTTTAGACCTCACTTACTTGTTTAGATGGGGTTGATAACACTCCATAACCCTTATAGGATGGGGATAAAGCAGAATTAAGGCACTTTAAGATCCCCATAGTAAGGCACTCATCAGAACAGCAAACTATATGATTGCTTCTCTAATGGCACCACAGTCCTGGCATTCCCCATCATTCCAAAAGCATTAGGAATGGGACCCTGCAGGTTTAGGCTTTTAGAGCAGCCTAGCACCCATCTACCACTCAGGGAAAAGTCAGTGTGATTGATCCAACTGGTGGTATTTAAAGCCCTTTCCTCTGCCATGATCACACCCCTGACAGAAGCCAGCCAATACCATCAAGACAGGAAGGGATTGTTTTCCTTGAAAATATCAAAACTATAAAAAGAACACTTCTCCTTAGCTGGCAGCACAGAAAGAACAGCTGCCTGCATTTTTATGACAGTTTTAAAGAACAAATTCACAGTTGAGGGTCCCAAAATAAATTGAATCCCATGCACATAAAAAAACCAATGCTATGACAACATGGGAGAGTTAGCAAGAGACAAGAAAATTTTGTTTAAATACCTTTTCACAAGAGAACACATTGCTGAACCAAATTCAGTATAGTCAGCTCCACACATTTATAAACCATGAGTGAAGCCATGAAGATCATTTCCCCCTCCTCCCCCATTTTATTTAAAACTCCCATTCCTATAGCTTCAGGAACCTGAATTTCAGTGAAACCAGCAAGCACTGGTAGATTCCCTCCACTGCAACCAACTGAACTGCCAAGGGACAGAAGGCAAAGCAGTCCCAGACTCTTTCCCCTCTGCTCAGTTTCATTCCTTCCTGCAGCTGCCTGCAGCCCTTTTTTTAAAGTTGAGTTACTGCACCAAGCCCTGAGCTGGCTGCCTGCTCACAGTGTAAAAACAGTAATAGGTCTTTCCTAGGTACTGACAGATACAACCTAACACTCATTTCTTCAAGGAAAGAAAGTGTTATCTCCATCTTGCAGAAGCCCACATCATGGACCAGGACTTTAAATGATATTTTCAAGGTCACAGAAAGATTTGCAAGTGAGAGCCTGAAGCTCCCCAGCCCAGGGCTTGTACTACAGGACCACCTCTGATCTGCTGCCACTGATGTCTTGATTACAACTTGTATCACTTCAGCTCTTTACTCAGCTGAATGCTTTTATCCTGAAATACAGAAAGAGTCATGAAAGGATCCAAACCAAGAAAAAAAGCAACATTAGAATTTATTGCTTTTGACCAGAAGCATCAATATCCATTTTACTGCAGTGAGGATCCCACTAGATCCCAGATAATATTCTTTGTCACTCATTGTCAGTTGATGTCCCTTTGGCTGGCAGAACCCATCAGTTTAGCAGCTGATGTGTGGCTGCTGGAGATTATTTGCCATTTGCTGCTTCAACCTTGACTCTTTAAGTAAAACAATAATTCATTTAACACCACTGAGATGTTTCCTGCAGGTAGCACAGGAATGGGCAAAGCTATCCAAGTACATTCCTCAGTCCTGGCATGATCCAATTTGACCATACTTGTTAAAAAGATAAAAGGTGAGGAAAAAAAAAAAAAAATTGTGAAAAGGCTGATTCCTTCACCAGGAAAAAAACCCTCCTGGATTTATTTTATTCCTGTAGGCCAGAGTTATATTAATTTTCTTCAAATTGTGGTAAATGCTGGTACTAGAAGGAATTACTGCAAAAGGCTCCAATCCTAAATCAAGCACTGCTTCAAATAAGGTCATTGGTGACAGGAGGAAACATTATGAAAATGTAACCCTGACTGATGTGCACACATAATAGAAAAGGGTTAGACCTGCATCAGCATGGCAGAGGTGACCAGCATGTAACTGCCTGCACAAGTGTAATTGTCAACTAATGGGACTCATTTTAAAACAGAATCTGCCAAAATGCCACAAATTTTCACATTTCAGGGGCGCAACACCAAAGGCTTCATTCACTACAAATGAATTCTCTTCCTGATGTCAAGCCTGACCTTCCATTCCTCTTCCATCTTTTTGTACACATTATGCCATTAAACCCTCAAGCATCACCTATGCTCCACGTTATTTAACATTGCTACAGTAATGCAGAGCACTTAATTTCACCATCCCAGAATAAATGAAATTTTAATTTGCTGAAGGAAGCAGCTGCAATTCAGTAACATTTTCAGACACAGTTGCTGAGATATTACATTGAAGACTTGGATCTTTTCCTCCCAGAACCCAAGAGAAACACTCTGAATTTATAATATTGCAGCAAAGCCTGAACAAGAGAGAGAATCTGAACCCCCCCATTACCTTCATTCATGGTCACAGGGCAAGTTGGACACTTTCACATATCCAGAATTCAGATAACCCCAGCATTGCCACAGAAGGAACAGCAGAGTTGATTTCAGCCTTCACCTGAAGGACTCAGATCTGCCCCAACCACAGCTTTGACTTCCAGAGCCAAACCTACCCAGACTGACACCCTAGTGATGGGGGACCCAGAATTCTTGATGCCACTGGGAAAGATTTCACTCTGAGAACAAAAACTTGAAAAAAATTTAACTAAGCTGACCAATCAACCCTTAAGATGACTTTTATTTTAAAGCATGAAACATTTTGGTTTTTCCATGAAGCAAAAACCATTAGTTCCTCTGAACTCAGGGTTTGGCTCAAGTTTCTGCTGAGGCAGTAAAATATCTTGAGTAGCCCAGAGCTGGACCCCAAGCACAGACTTTTGTAGCTTTAAAGTTGCTATAGTGCACTATTACTTAAACTGGGATTGTTCACAATATCTTGTGTCCCCACACACACACATTATGCTCTCAGCAGGCACCACAGTGAATTCTTAACTGTGTCTAAACATCAAACAGCATTTGGACAAAAATGAAAGGTACTGAGACAGCAGCTGATGCACCTGGACAGCATTCCTACAGCAAAGGGCTACAGTTCTGCCAACAAGAGACTCTGGTCCTGTCCAGGTTGCCAACACAGCATAACCCACCCCCAGTTTACATTTGTCCCAGCAAAGCTGCCATCACCTCCTGAACAGGCTCCCTGCCTTTAGAACAGGAGCTTCTGGATTTATAGCCAATTGATTAAGCATCCATCCAGGATGCCTGGGGAAAGAGTCCAAGCATTGGAAACCAATACAAGAGCTTTCTCTTTTGGACTTTTAACACCTATGGCTTAAGGGATGGGTATGCTGGCTGTACACATTCAGAGAAATATTTTGGAAAAATTCAGATATCACTTCTGCAGCTGCTGGAGGTGAAGCTTTTTGACCAGTGAAGCAATTGCAAGTGCATAAGAGCAGAGGCAGGCACAGACAGCATTGCTAGTTGCCAAACTTAATCAAATTGCTTGAAAAGCTCCATTTTGCAGCCTTCTGGGGATCAGTTTCACACATGGAAGGGCTAATGGTTTCTGCAGAGAGCTCCATTTTTCCTCAACTTCACTCTACATACAAATAAAAACCATTTGGCAAGAGTGTGGTCTAGACACAGGACACAAGGGGAAGCCTGCCCACTGCTGGGGGTCAGCTTCTGGACAAGAACATTCTGGAAGCAAACCAGCTTTTCTCCAGAGTTACCCACTACAGAAATTTAATATCTTCGGTTTTAAGTGGAGATTTGCATCTTATTTAGCTTAAAAAAAAAAAATAAAATCTACTGTTGACACTAAATTGTAATTCAAAATATATTTGCATTTCTAAAACCAATGTATAGCTGGATACTCCTGGCTCTGGTGAGTACAATGCAAGCAAAATTCAGAAAACTGTGTTCTGCTTAGCCTCACATATATAGATTATATGATGGACAACAAGAGAAGATACTTAAACTAACAGATTAAAATAGGTGCAGTTTCTGAAGCAACCTCTAATGATTCAGGCCAATTTTCCTATTAAAAGTCTTTTTAAGGATCCTCAAGAGAACTGTAATTGTTACCACAAATAAATCCTTATGGTGAAGCAACAAGCTCCAACAGACCTCTCAGACAAAATTTAACATTTTAAATGGACAAGCTGCAGAATAGGTAATGCCTTTAACTGCACCTAAACAGCAGTACTGGCAGGATACTGAGGAAACACTTTAAATGTTTCCAAGGCAGATTAAAAAAAAAAAAAGTGACTGCTGATTTTAAATCCCTTTTATGGCTACTTTTATTGCCATTCTTATTGTAATGTCTAAGCTTGCTCTACTGCATGAGCCTCAGGCCCCTCTTCCCATCAACTTCAAACAGGGAATTTATTACAGGAATAAGTATGGCTTTGGCCAAAAAAAGTACACACAGAATGTTGCTAACTGTGAGAAGCCCTGATTACAAAATGCTCACATTACAGCCTTTAAAAAGCCAACCCAACAGAGCTAATGAGCAACCACCTTGGTTACAGAAAACACCCAATATTCCATTTCTTCTTTACAAAGCTGCAGATTCTCAAATCACCAGTGTCACATCACATGGAAAAGCCCAACAGGGACCAAAGGTTTTGCTGGTGTCAACAGGTCCCTACCTTTTTGGTGCGTTTGGTAAAACTACCAAAGTAAGGGGAGAGTGAATGGAATTCAAGTCCACAGGATCAAAAAGAGAGAGGAATAAATGATGGAGCATGTCCAGGGACCAGGCTTCCTTTCCAGCCAGTGACAGATGAAGCAGGCTGGCTTCAGTGTCTTCAAGGGTCAGGGATAAAATGAGCCCTTAACAGCTGGAGAGGAGCCCCAGTGCAGATGATGTCTTTAACCTCTCCTCTAAGCTTCCAATAGAACAAAGCAGATGTTAAAAATGAGGATGTAACAAACCACTGTGCCTTGATGGCTCAAGATAGACCTGACACTGCCAGGACAGCCATATCAGCCTGAAATTGTGCCAGCTCTATTAGGAGGTATAAGCCACATTATTTTATTTCCTTTTTGACATTGAATATAGAGATATGATCTGGGTAGCAGCTATGGTGAAAGATGCCCAATAAAGAGTGTTCTGCATTCAGCTCCAAGCTGAGCTTTTCACTTTCCCTTGCTTACAATTTGCCTCACACAAAGCTGAGAGGATTTCACACAATACCTTATTTCTGTAACTCCTTTTAATCAAAGCAACAAAACAATCTTTAAAAACTGATCTTTTCATACCTGTCCTATTCCAACCAAGAGAAGGTTATTTCTTTCAAGACCTTCATGTCTGCTATGTCTTGACTCCTATTCTACAAGGCTAAACTTGAGACATATATAAAATAAAATAGAGATGCTGACACATTGCTGTTCATATTTAGGTTTTGCAGAGTTCAGAATTTGTTTACTAGGGTAAAATGAGGGGGGAAAAAAACAGTATTTAGTTAGAACTGGTATTTATTTGGGCTACTGATGCTTACTGCACATTACTAATTTCTCATTAATGCCCACAAGTGCTTCTCTACCATTCTGTTCCCCTCATCCTGCCTCGACTTCTGATTTATCCCTCTAACTCTCTTCATTAGACTCTTGCCTTGCCACAAGGCCACCTCAGCCTCCTTACTCCACACTACATCAACTTTCTGGCCACTGTCCATGTGCTCATGGACCAGAACATTTAACTGATGGGTCTAGGAAAGGAAAGCAGAAGGCAGCACTGCAAGTTTCTGGCTTTGCAGAGGAGAGGCCGAAATTAGCTGAAAAGAAAAAACCCACATGGGGAATACAAAGCCAGCAAGCACATCAATAGATTCTTTTTTCCAGTTATTGATTAAAATATGCATATACTTAGCTTTCCAATATTGCACAGGCTCCACATATAAACAGAAAACATCACTCTTTCACATTTCAGTCTGAGTTTAAAATTCACCAAATCTATCACCCCAGACATAACAGTGCTGTGACAGCCCTTAAAAGAGAAGAATTAGAAAAGTTTCTGCATGGTGCTCCAGCACAGCACAAGCTCAAAGCCTCTATAAATACCAAAGAAACAAGCTGGACTTCCTCCTGCTGCTGTTTATTTGTAAAATTGTGTTTCCAGACTCTCAAGATGATGAGGGTTATTTACAAACACAGTGCTTGAGAGCATTCAGGCTCCTCACTCTGCAGTAAAGCAGAGCTGCCTGGAGGATGCCTGGCCCAGCATCTCCTCATTTGTACACTCTGGGTCATGACATCACTATCCCACCACGTCAGCTCACATCAGACAAAACCAGACTTCCCATCTTATTATGTGGTTTGGTTTTCAGTAGTGTCCTAGGTAACCCAGGCTCTTCTCAAAGTATAAAAAGTGAACCAGGAAAATCTTGGTCAGGATATTTCAAGGTAGGAACAAGCTGTGTTGCTCTGTGTACAGAGTTGGGTCAGGACTCCCAAGGATCCTATCCCTGGAAGGTAATCTGGTACCCAGGCTATTTGGGTTACTTGGTACCATTATCTTTTCTTAAGACATGAGAAAGTACAGCCCCTTGGCCCTGTGGTCTTTGATGCTTCCCAAACTTTTGCAACCACTTCTTCCAGCAGACAACATCAGGTCACCACTCTCAGATATTCAGCTCATCCCTATTTTGAGGACACAAGTGTCACCTTCTGCAAGGAGAGTGGAATGACAAGAGAAGCTGCTTATGAAAGACCAAACCCCACCTCTAAAGGAGCAACAGTACCCTCCAAACAGATGGGAACAGGCAGCCCAAGGACTATGTATGAAGTCTGGTGGTTGCCAGCAGGATTTCCAGCCCAGCTCCCCAGTCAGAAGCAGCAACCTCTGCTTTAGAGGATATTGTCCCTGTAACACATCCTGAGCTCCAGTTCATTTTGGCAGCCACATGAAGTGACCACTGGAGCTGAAGAGCAGCAGCCTCAGAGGGGGGTGTTTTAATGCAGTGATCACTGCATGGGCTCTGCTCAAACCCCTGCAGAAGAGGGCAGCACTAACTGTTGGTTTCTTTAATAGTTCCATCAAAATCAGAATTCAGCACCACAACCACCTTGGATAATGCTTCCGGATCCATTCACACAGCAAGAAAAACGGGGAGAAAGGAGAGGAGTGATTTTGCAGGTTGGGAGATTGGAGCCTGTAGCAATGATGTGCTGCACAACTTGAGATTTTCTCTGGAGAAATGTTTCACATCATGCCTCTGACCCATGAAAATAGTTTAACAGGAACACTCCAAACTGATTTTTACAGCATTTTTTCTGCTCCCCCAGGACTGAAGGAGGAAAGTAACCAGGCAATTGCAGCTTCTACCAAAAGAGCTGACATTAAAAGGCCACTATTAAGGAGCTTCCTAATAACTACGGTATGCTGGAATCCTCATACATACTGAGTATCACACTGCTGCCTTCCACTTGCCTCAGGCCTAAAATGATGAAGATAAACTGGAAAAGTTATCCCAGCAATTGTCTGCATCAGTGAGCAGCATATTTACATTCTATACCATGCATTTATGGTGTAAGGTGAAGAAATATTTAAACAAGCATATATATATTTTACATATCCATTGCCCGGTGCCTTTCTCTCCCTCCTTTACCATTTTTATTTTACAGGTATCTGCAGTTCAAGGAGTACTTGAACAATTACATGATGCATCCTGCAGAGAAGAGCATCAGATGGAAATTTGCTCTGTGATTGCCATCTTGTGGCCAGACAAACCTCTCCTCCTCTGTGTTTTCTCTACAAAACAAAACTCTTGGAAAAGAGAGCCTTTTTCCTCCTCCTTGAGCTCTCCGTGGCCTCAGCACAAATGCAAAAGGGGCAGGAGCTGATTGTGCTTTTCCAGGGACATGTGAACTGTCTCTGGTTATCATGAATGGCACCAGGAAAGTGACCATTTGATGACAAATCCCAGCTGAGGTCACACAACAAGCCACTACAAGAAATTAATTTAGCCCTTTTGACAATGAGACCCTTTAACCTTATTTCATCCCACCTGGAAAAAACACATATATATTATTTTGAGTAGCATTTAACATCCATAGTGAAAAAATACTAAAGAGTCACTATGTGTGGTGAACATATAGATTGGGTTTTCCAACACATCTCTCAGTGCATACATTTCAGAATCCACTGACTAGGAGTCACACACTGCTACACAGCATATCCACACACAGAATATAATCTTATTAAAATTACCACCCAGAGGATGTTTTGCCATGAGTTTAGGTTATTTCATTTGGTGAGGCACCACAAATCTTAAATCAAATGAGACTTTTCTGCTGTGGTTATAAAATCTATAATGCAAAACATTTTATCCATGCCAGCAGTGGAATATCTGGATCCTTGCTCTCAGACTCTCTGTGTAGTTCAGCACATCTGCCTGCAATATGAACACATTGTCATTCTGACAGCCACAAAAAACAGAGGCAGAAGCTTGGAAGGGTTCCCAGGAAGAACTGCAAGGGAGACAAATCACCAACATTTTGTAATGTTCATTACAAGGAGAGAAGTACTTCAGTCTTAAATTTCACTACAGAAAGAAAGCCTTAAGGCTTCCTATGTAAGAGCTGAAAGGTGAAAACAACAAAAAACCCCATGCAAACCCAACAACAACTTCTCCCCTCTTAGAAGCTGCCCTCTACACTGGACACTGTTCTAGATACCAAAATTCACTGATCCTTTTTATGGTGTTCTGGTCTTTTCTGAAAGCATCCACCTTATTCACCTGCAAGAGAATGTCTGCTTTTAGGAATTTCCATTTTAATATGTGCTGGCAGGTGCAATATAGAAAGAATAGTTAAAAGCAACAACAAAAGAGCACAACTACATCCTAACAGCTCACTGTGTGAAAAAGGTGCATGCAGGTAACATGTTACCTTTCTTCCTTAGCTTTACCAAGGGCTGTTCTATTGCAGTTTTGTGCCCTACTGAGCTTCTCTCATTTTGTGCAACTATACCAGTAGCTGTAATAAATTACAGCATTTCCACGTCTTACTCGTGCATGGATCAATATAAGTGCTTTCAGAAAAAACAGAAACTAATTATTCCATCCAAGGCTCACAAACAAAGACTCATTGGTTTAATTATTGTGGGGGAGACCAGTTATTTAATAAATAAATAAGTCACATTAGGTAGACCTCATTCTCCTGAGATCAGCACCAATCCACCAAGCACATACCTGGGGGGCATTAGGTTCAGGTTCAATCTCCCCAACCTGCTCCATAACCAGAAGGGAGGAAAACTTAGGGATAATCCTATTGCAAATTGAGTAGGGATTCAATACATACACACCCAAAAAAATCCACCACACAGCACCCACTTTGCTCCTCACTTCAGTGACTGCCTCACTAACCCTGACCCTCCCCTGTTCTCTCTCCTGAGCTGAGGGCTTGGAGGGCTCAGGTTCCCTCCACACACACCCAGAGAACAACAGTCAATGCAAAGCTCACAAAGGAAAAACACAAAGCTTCAGTCTTGCAATTTTCCCCAGGTTTTTCTAAAGCTCCTGAGTGATGGGAACATCTATCTTGGTTTGCAATGCAAGCTGCTCTGTGTTCATCTTCCTTATGATGTCTGTAGCTTCCCCACTCAGCCAAGCCCACCCAGTTAGTACATCTCTCATCTACTACAGCACAAACACTTTAACTTCCACATCAGATTGAATTTGTTTGCAGGCAAAAGGCAGAAGAACATCACGTGTGAATCTGGCTCATCGTGGAAAAGGAACTTGGATTGTAAAAATAAATAAAGCAGTGCAGTGAATTAGAGAAAAGTGAAGAAAATCTATATTAATAAAGGCAAGTAGTAACAGACATAAAAGCCACTCACAATTCTACACCAGACCCATCTGCAGCTGTGACTCAAATACAGAAGCAAAGCAGTCATGGGCAGAGGGGTAGCCCAGGGCCATCCTCAGCTCTGCACAGGCAAGAGCAGCTGCTCTCTCTGGGTTCTGTTTTAATCTTTAAAGCTTACTTTTAAGTCACTTAGCCCAGAAAATTTCTTACAGTAGAACAGTCAGAACTTGGATGCTCTGGCCAGGAGAATGAAATTAAAAGTGGGCTATAAACACAGATACCACACACACTTGCACCAATGCAGAGCAAGCCCTCTCCTCCAGCTTTGGACATCAGCACAGCCTTCCCTCAGCTGCTCCAGCTCTTCAGAAAAAATGTCTTGAGAAGAAAAGCATGAGAAGAAAAGAAGAAAAGACTCTAATCCTCCAAGCACTGGCTGTCCCCTGAGAGCCCCTGCCCCTCCTGAGGGAAACTGCCCCCTTTCTCCTCCAGCACAACCAGGGAAAGCTGAGAGCATCTTCCCCTCTGCTGCTCCATCACTTTCCTAAAGGAAAATAAACACACACACTGCAAAGCAAATAAAGCAGATATCTTCCATCAAAGCCCTACTAAGAAAGGTTCCCTCAGTTCAGGAAAACCAAAGGCTCCAGATAGAAAGTTATGATTAAAATGTAAAAATCAAGGTGCAGAGGGTGTGGATAGCTGGAATCAGAACAAACATCACCCCCCAGCCCCACATTTGCTTCGTCCCCCAGGAACAGAGATCTGGCAATTTAATCTCAGCCTTTTAGCAATAAAGCACCAAGGGGCCAGAAATAGAGCAATGCAGAGACACTTTGGTGAATCCCCAGCCCCAATTACAAGAGTGACTGTGCAGCATCTGGAGGATTTACCTTGAAGAAAGTGATGAGCATATTAACAACTCAAGCAATAAGCATTGTTTAAACAAGTTAACACCAAGGTTTCCCTCTGGGGGACTTGACAAATCATAAGCTGCCTTTCTCAAGGATGTTCACAAAGCAGTAATAAACTTTTATCAAAGAAAGATAAACACTGTAATAGGATTAGCAATGTCCAGTACTTGATGTGAACATCCTGGGTACATATCATGTATTCCAAAATTTATGAGCAGCCCAAACAAGAAATCCTGAATACACCAATATAAACATTTTCTTTTTAAGGGGTCCAGAAACACAAGAAATTAATCTTTTCATCCAGTTCTCCCTGTTCAAGTGTGACCACAGAGACAGATTAGAAAAAGGTCAATGGGTTATGTTTTGTATAGAGTTTCTTTGGAATTTTCATTCCATTCTTGTAGGAGCCAGAGCAGCAGCTCAGCACATGATCTCAGCAGTTTCTGAGACCCAGAGCAAAGACTTTTCACAAACACTGTTTGCTGCTGATCTTCCAGGTTACTCAGGAGGTGCTGTTTGCAGGAAGAACACTTCCTTTCCCTGCTGGAGACAACCAAGCAAGGCTGCAGTAAAAAAAAAAAAAATTTTAATTGGCTTTTTGTGTGTCACCAGTTTGTTTCTGCAGGTGTTTGGGGCACCAGCACAAAACTGCAATGCTTGAAAGCCAGATGCTTGTTATTGCAAAGCACCACAAGTGACAAAATTCTTCTTGCAATTACTTAAATTACTTTTTTCTAATCACAACATCCATAATGCCACCTGATAATGTTCTCTTTGATCAGGTTTGACTGCCACAAGTTCATATTAGTTCAAAATCAGTATTGGTGTAGGATTGAGGTCCAGCTAGCTAGTTAAAATTAGATCTTTGTCTTTACTATATTAAATTTCAAGGGACTGAGCTGCTACTGGTTTCTTTTACAGAGCCCAGCAGTAATTCAAACAGTTTTCCTCTCAGCTATAAGATACCTTATAGTCCAAATGCCATTCTTAAAACACAAATTAACACAGCTAAAGGTTATGTATTCTTAGAGGTATGGCTAATCCATCAATGTCCAATGTGGTGAAAGTAAAACATCACACATACATTCTCCAAGAGTTAAAACCTCTGGATATAAAACCATGAAAGCAAATAATGATACAGCAGCAAAAATGAGAAAGAGCAAACAGCACAATCAAATGCCAGCAGAAATGAGAAATAAAATTGACATGGAAAAGAAATTGAAGGAAAAAAAATTAACTGCCTCTATTATCAGTTTGACCCTCTTGTTTACACTGTCTGTGAGATTCACATTTCAGGGCACTATGGTGCTTACATTATATCTTACAGTGCCTCAAACATAATTTGCTTTTAAATTGTTATTGACATGCAAAGGAGTCTGGACAGATTTATTATGAACTTGCTTCTCATGGCAAGTAGTATTATCACAAATACTCCAGGCAGCCATAAAAGGATCATTAGCTGTTCCAAAAAAAGAATTGCCCAAAATTTCTCTAAAAGGGTATAATAGCTTCCTTTTGTCTGAGGGGAAAAAAAACAAGATATGAACACAAGAACCAAACCCACAAACCACATAATGGGGAAGGAAAAGTGGTTGGTTTGGTTGGTGGTGGTTTTCTCCTGTTTTTACAATATGCAACATCCTGAGAGAAAACCAGATGATTTTCAGTGGAAAGCCAACATTTTGCTAAAGCTCATCAGGATGAGCAGAAACAAATGAGTGCCATCATGTGGCATCAAGGTGTGCAAAATTCATTTTCCTTAAAACAATAGCATTTTTTAATACAAACACATAGGTGCAGTAGAATTCTCAATTAAAAATCTGTAAATACATCCCAGAAATCCTTTGAATTAGGAATGTCCTAATCAAATTTCAGAAATATCAGCCCACAGTTGAGCCTGACCCTCTCCAAATTGTGTTACACTGAAGATAGAGACATGATTGACAGACTGGTGCATCCTTAACTTAATGGCAAATATTCACATATAGTTTGAGCAAATTATGTAACCTAGGAAAACAAAATTAAAATTTTAATTGGAAGGAATAAACCTATCTGAGGACAATTCACATGCAGAAGTAGCAGTCCACAGGAGCAGGTTCTAGTCTTTGGTAGAGCAGAAGGAGCTCTTGGATCCAGATACCTGGAGTCAGTAGGAGAAGACCAGGAGTGACCTCTCCTGTGTGTGCACAAACCAACCCTAGGATTCTTTTCTAGGATTAATCATTTTTTCTCTATCACAGAATAATTTGGGATGCAAAAGACCTTTAATATAGTCTTGTTTTTAAGGGGATTATATATAACATAAAACAGATTTTATCTATGCCATTCAAAACCAAGAGGCTGGTGTGAAGATTTTCAGTGGGTCTTACTTTGATAAAGGCTGAAAGAACAAACCCCAAATAAATGCCTCATGAAAGATGCTGCTGATCCAAAAACAGAAGTCTCATGGAGAAAAGGTAGACCTAAGCCCCAGAAGGACTCTGCCCACTGCTTGAAGACACTTGTGGTGATAAAATTTATGACATCATTTAGTTGTTTTACTAACCTGTATTTACAATGGTCCTGAAAATGCCAGTGTTTTCCCAGGTGTGCTGGACTTTCCAAAGGCTCTGCCGTTATTAGCTTCTTACACACCAGTGATTCCAAATCCCTAACTTTTTGTTCCTGTCATATTTATTATTTTACCAACTTTACAAGAAAAATGAAAGAAAGTCAATAAAATATTATTTACACAAGAGGTGGTTGGTTGCTTGCAAGCAGCCACTACCCATCTTCCATCCAAATACAAATGACAAAGTATAAAAAACCTTCACACAATTCTTCTGGAAAAGACAGCATTTCTGTGAGCAGCAGCTACCACCAATGTCATTTTTCTTATCCCCATAAAAACTTTGATTACCTTTTTTCTTTCCCCCAGACAGGAAAGTGCATATGTCAGTGCACAACAGTACAAGAAGGTGACATGGTACCATTGCCCATACACTTAATTCTAGACCTAACCAACTATGATATGAAGCAACAAATAAACCCAACAAATGACACTGAAGGAAAAAACAAAACCACAAACACACAGTTGAAGGATTGAGACCCCAGTCTTGCAGGCAATTTGCTAGCACATAAGAGGAAAGCTTGCAGATTTTTTTCCCACTCATACAAATATACTAATAGCAAAAAATAAATAAATAAATAAAATAAAAAAAGGAGCAAGCAAAATGCCATCCAGAATCCAGACAGCCATTTCCTATCCCTACACAAGTTTGCATCACAGGAAGCTGGGGAGCTGCTTCCATGGCTCTTCTGAACTCAGTCAGGACCAAGACAACTTTTTATACTGGATTTATGAAGCTGGACCCTGAGGGTACAAGTACTGAACCAGTACTCATCAATATTCATCAAGATTTCATTCATTTCTACATCATGAAGCTCTTCATACAAATGTGGACACAAACATTTCCTGTCTGCATGAGATCCTTAAGTCCTGCCTACCACTGCAACATGAAGTTCAACCCAAAACTCCCTCACAACTGCTGATTTTTTTAATTCAAGTTAACTGGGGTGAGGTAAAGCACCAAAATTATCAAAGTTTCAGCTTCATTACACATTAAAAAGGAGTGACCAGGTATGTAATGGTGTACTAACACAGACAGGGACATGGAATGCAATACAAATAGTAAAAAAAATAATAAATAAATCTTCTGGTGCAGTTACATCAAAGTGAGACCACATCTATATTTTGTTCCTTTGGGGTCTTTTAGCTTCCCCCCCCCCCCCCCCAAGAGCTGCCACACTGAGCTTCACTGAATTTAACTCCCATGCTCTGCAAGCAGCAGAATTCCCTTGTAATACACTGATATGTTAAATATTTCCCTCCCCTCCACCATGTGTGCACCTCACCCACTGTTGATACCAAGATACTCTATCAAGATTCTTACTTCAGCCAGAAGCTTCTCTGTGTTCAGGATCAATGATGCAAGCCCTGGGAAGTCTCCATCTCAACAGTAAACATCAAGCAAGTTGCAAACAAAGCAGTCACAGTAATATCTGACAGCAGAAAGCACAACTGCTGATTGCTGAATGCTCAGTGTTGGTCTGATATTACACATTGAAATCCCAGCAAAACTTGGGAGTTCTGGCCATCCCAAAGCACAAGCTCAACCACAAAGAGCACAGGAGCAGCTACACCACAAGCAGCCCTTTTTTGCTTCTTTTTTTTTTTTGCAACTGCCAGCCCTGTGGAAGTCCTTTCAAAAGAGCTTGATCCCTTCCTTCAGAGCTGCCAATCACCAGTATCCACAGATGGAAGGTGCTATCAAAGCAGTATTTCACTACTAGTAATAAATTAGAAGTTAAACTCTTGTCAGGCCTGGGAATTTAGATGAGGAACACGAAGTTATTTTATCAATCTCACTTCTTCACTCGGTGAACAAAGATTTGTAAGTTCTGTGCATTTGGAATCCTGCTCCGATAGTTCTATCTTTAAGTAAAAAAAGAGGATTGCAACAGGCTAAAGGAGGTTTACTTCCCTGGTGTTCTGCAGAATGGATATCTTGCATGATTGAGCAGAGCTTTGTTCAATTCTCAAAGCAATTTACTAGAACTGAGAACAGCACGTTTGGTAGAGCAAGTTGGTCAGTCCTGGATGATTACTTCCTATTCCAAAACAATTACAATAAAGGGAAAATGGGTTATGTTCCTGTAAAAATATGATTCTTCCCAAATAGCAGCAGACAAACACATGGATATACAATCACAGGCACAGAACCCACTCAAGAAAATAAAGTCCATATTATGCCAAGAAATACCTAATTGAAGCTCATTAAGCAAGTTCTTCAATTTTAATATTTTTTAAAGTATATAAAGGAGGATATGTGCCCTATGGTAATAGGAAATATGCTTTTTCCCATCCTGCTATACTGGTTCCAGCCCCATGCAGGTCAGGGGCATCTGGTGCAATGCTGAGCCATGACCCAAGCAGGGTCAGGAAACTGCTTGTGCCCACACAGCTGGTAAATTAGTCACCAAAAATGAAAACCCATTGCTTTTCCTGTACTTGTTCCATTGATGAAACACTTCTCTCCCCAGCCCTACAAATAGGGACTTTGCACTGAAAAGGTCCAGGCTGTGTACTATTTACTGAACTGCAAATTGGGAAAGAAAAGCAGCCTCAGTTTTCAGAGGTTTCTGCAACTGTCAATGAAGCCTATTTGTAAAATTGAGACCTCAGCAGCTTCTGTCTGAGGAAGGGAAGCAAGGCATTAATTTCAGTCTGTTATAAGGTTATCACATAAAGTGAAACACACTAAAAACCATTTAGCAGTCAGAGAAAACGGAAAGAGAGGCAGAGAGGCCAAGTAGCACAAGTTTAGTCTTTACAAAAATAGCTTGCTTCAAAAAATGTACCAAGCCAACAGAACATCCCATGGACATGGTGGTCACATTACCAACACCCAAGCCCTGTTCTGCATCACAGGGGTTTGGTACAACTCCTGAAGCCTACAGAGCACCACATTTTCCAAAGTTCTCCTGCATAACAGCCTCTTCAAGAGAGCTTGCAGAAATCACCCACAGATGGGACACCCCATCAAAAATGCCTCACTGCAAGCACTTCAGCTGAGAGCCCACTGGGCACTACCTGTTCTTGAGGCTTCATTAAAAAAAATTGAATGTTTGCAAAAATCACTTCACTGGAAGACAGAAGATGCTTTCTTTAACCTTCACAGTGCACAGACTAAATGATAATTACACGAGAAAGTACAAAGTACAAGACAGAAAAGGAGGAAACTGAAGATAAATGGATATTTTCTCATCTGTGTTTCTCCCTCATTCACATCTCTGGACAAAGACTGCCAGCAAGGCAGCTAATTAGTGCTAAATGTGGGGAGCATTTTTTGGATGATGAGTATACCTGTCTAATGAAGAACAAAATTAGACCAGTGGCTTCTTTTGTAGACCTGAATGAGCAGCCACAAAGAGATTATTTTCTGTCTAGCAACTGCCTCAGAGAAGAAGAACTATTTGGAGCCCACTCCTTACCTCTTGAGCCACTTTTGCACTGCCTGCCCAGGTCTAGTCCAGCAAGAAACCCACACTTTGCAAGTCAGGAAATTTGCCAACCACCACTCGTAGAAACATTCCAAATTTTTAGGGTTTTTTTCTCTCTCAAATAGATCTCCCTATCTATAAATTAATTAGGTGCCACTGAAGTGCTGCTAGATGAATATTAAAATAAAACATCTGCTTTCACTGCCCATTTGTACCAAGGAGCAGCACACTATAGTGCCAGGCTATTGTAATGTCAGGTTACTGTAATTTGTATGCTAGCCATGTACAAAAACAATTACTTTCAAATGAAGCTGACATCATTTGCCCTCCTGTACTGGAGCTGTTCATCAGATGTCTTACCTCTGCCATATATCACTTGATTCTCTCTGAATTAATCTGCTGGGTCATGAAACCTGCTCATTTTAAATTTTTTGGAAGATTGTTACTTTTTTTAACCCTCTTACATACTCTTCAAATGACTTTAGAGTCTTATTCACAGCTAATCAGCAGAATAAATTAATTTACCATCTCGGAATGAAAAACGTAGTTGGAGAAACTGAATTTACTTTTGCAAAAATATAACCTTGCAAATGTTTTGGGGGCAGACAACATCCTATTGCTTTGTGCTTGCCCACTGCCTACAGCAAAGTGACTCTGGTTTATGGCTGGAATTGCAGATGGCATCTTAACACACACCAAGGTATACAGGGGAGATTAATTCAGATCTTTCTTACTTAGGAGAAGCTGAAAATGGATTTATGCATATGTGCATACAAACAAGATAAGCCCCAGGTAAAACAGAAGGCAGAACAAAGGAAAAGGAAGAAATCCAGCCATGCAGCCAGCCCCTCAAACACCCTTCTTTGCCCAGTTTCACTGGGTGCTCATGCTGAGGTCTCCCACCCATTACTCATAGGGTACAGCACTCCTGCTCTCCTTCATCTCTGCCATCACTACAAAAGTAAATTTTGCTAGAACACTGAAAAAGTCTGAGGATAGTCCTAGTACATCTATGTAAGCCTGGGACTACTTTTAGGATTAAAAAAAAAAAAAAAAAAAAAAAAAAAAAAAAAAAAAAAGTGTTTTCAATCACCAGTGTTTTTATGAAGAGCTGTTACAGTGACTGTTCAGTCTTTCCCCCTTACCTGCAGCAGTGCTTGAGGTTATTGAAGATTTACTCCTTCCAGCTCATGTCCCAAGTTATAATGAGCATCCTGAGCCAGGGGAGCTTTTCCAAAGCTGGAATTTTCACCTTGAGTGCAGCAACTTACTCTTTGCCTTAATCTTACTTGGGCCAGTTATATTAAGAAGACAGACACAAGGTTGGAAAGCAAAAATGTGAGGGGGGAGAGACGAAGTAGAATTTATCATGATGAAAAGGATTTAACCCTGAAAAGGAGTTTTCTCCAGCAGTTTTCAGAAGCAGGAATGGCAGAGCCAGCACCCCCTGGTAGAGCTGCTAAACCAGGGAGCTCAAGAGCCTCAGAGGGAGCTATAGATCAGAACAGCAACTACAGTCATAACCAAACACAACAGGGGGGATGTCAGGACAGCCCCATACAGCCTCACTGGTTGTTTCACTCCTGCGTGCTCTCCCACTGATAAAAAGCCCAATGTCATCACAGAAATTCTGCCACATGGCCCAAAACCTATTTTTTTCCTCTTTGTTTTTGTCAGCCTTTCCATTCAGTTGGAGAATGATTTACCAGAATGAGAACCCTTCTGCCTGAGCAGAGAAATGGGGGTGAAAAAAATACCCCATATCAGAGCTGTGTGGTTTTACATAGTAGTAGACAAGGATAACATATGAAACACTTAAATTGTGATTTGAACTTTAGAGAACTTCCTGTTCCCTTGGGAAGCAGAGTTCAGCCAAGAGAACACTTACCCACGCCAACTACTCTGCATATGGTTCTTTGAGTAAGAGCACCAGCAGGCTCTTTTTATAAAAGCTCAATGTCTTTTTTTTCTTTTCTCTCTGAAATTTTTCAAGACATATACACACAAAAACATGAAGTTTCTTGGCAGAGTTACTGGACAATTTTTTTCCAGCAAAATAAGAGGCCTTTTTTCATGTCTACAAACCACCCATTGCTCTTTTACCTTTACAGGGCAAATATACTGCAGAATGCAGAACAGTTTAATCTGGATGCACCCAGGTATTGTTGACCAACCTGTCCAACCCTTGTAAGGGACATGGCCCACTCCCAGCCTCCTCTGGCCTTACACAGAGAGGGGTAAGAAACATTGGACAATCTTTTCAGCATAATTCCTGGAGACATCTAACACAGTTAAGATTTACTATACAACAAGATCTTGCAATACTTTTAAACACACTGAAAGCAACTGGATGGCTTTATACACAGAAAATAAAATATAACAGCTGTGGGAAAGAAGAAGGAATGTGCCCCTGCTGCAGTAGGAGCTCCTGCAGCACTTTTACCTTCCCCCTTATCCTTACTGGCTTTAAAATTCACATTGCAGACAAACAGAGCTAATACCAGGCTGCAGGTCCCTCAGGATAAGTGGCTGCACGTGGCCTCCCCAGGTTTAACAGAACCAATGTGGCACAGATGGACTCAAAGGACAACTAATTAGGATACTCATTTCAAGGGCTCTAAACTTAAAACACTGAGGACTCATGAATTTCCTAGTCATTGTAATATGTTAACATACTTCTGCTTGGGTTTTTTTTTTTTTAATTCTGTGAGTACAGATTAATAATAAACAGACACTGCATGAGAAGATACTGTGGAAACCAAGTCCGAGCAGAGGGGAGGTGGTGAAAGGGCACAGCAGCTGCTCCCTGCTCTGCATTGGCATTGCCCACTGCTCAACCAAAGCCACCAGAGACAAAGTTGAAATTAGGGCCAAAAGTTGGGAAAAAAAAAAAAGTAATAAAAAACCCAAGGCAGACAACAGCACCCTCCTACCTTGGCAGTAATTGCTTTGTCCTGCATTCCCACAGTTTGCCTGTTCCAAACCTGAAGTCACATTTCTCAGGACAGGGCTCCTGCCTCAGTCTGCCCCGAACAGACATTTTCCACAATGATACCAATAATACCACATTCCTGATAACTCACTGCTTAGACAAACTGATCCATCCCTAGGGATTTCAAGAAAGCTTCTGGGGGGAATGTACCTCCCCAGAACTCAGTTTATTATCAAAATAATAAATGAAACCAGAACTTCAGGAGAAACACCCGGGCAGAGCTCCCGCCTGCAGCCTCAGCTCTGAGCTGCACCAACACAACTTTCCAGCACCTCAGGAGCAGGACAACCAGCAAAGCTTTAACATCTAGGACAAGGATTCAGAAAAAAAAAATAAATTGTACCACAGAACTCTTACCTGTCTTCCACAAATTCAGCCAGGACTTGTCCCGAGGTGAATCCATCCACGCCGGCAGGAGAGGTTCTGGCCACCGGCTGAGCCTGGCCCAGTCCTGGCTTTTACCTCATCACGGGGTGATTGGTTCCACCTGATCTTGATCCTGGCCCAAACCCACCTGTGCAGTTGTTACTACACCACCTTGGGCAGTCACAGTTCTTACAATGTGTAAATGACAGGTTTTGGGCAGAACAGTGAAAACTCTGGGGCTAAAAGTAAAAATAAAAGGTCTAAAACGGAGAAGTAGGTACCCGCTCCTTCTGGATTCTGCGGGAACAAGACTCGGCCCCACCACCTTCACAGAAACATTTTTGTTGGGAAGCTTTCCTTTCCTTTCCTGAAGGGGTTTGCTGAATCCATGCTTCCTTTGCAAGGCTTGGAGGTGGGTAATTGGTATTTAGTAGCTCTGCAGTGTTTAACCCTGCAGGAAGAGAAGGACTGAACCCCAGACCTTCTGAACCAGCCCCTGAGGCAGCTTCTCCTGATTGAGAGCACAGGTGTTCAGCATCTCAAAAATCTGATTGGCAATCAGGGGCTGGCAATCTGAAACAATAACCCCATAAACCTCCACCCAGACAGACACACCTGACACACCCAGCTGGTACTTCACTGGGCAAAAAATTTCAGAACAAGGCATAAATACAAATGCTTAACAACACACAGAACTCAAAACATTTTCAAAACTCCAATGCATTCATGGAATTGTTTTGTCAGAAAATAAATACATACACCCAAGTTCTCTAGAGTGATCTCACTTCTGCTACCACACACATATGCAAGAGTATGTTGCAGCAAATAATAATGCTTATAATCCTGTGATACCACTCTGTGGAGGGACTTGCATTTATGAAGTCTCAAATAATTTTGCCTAATAAAGTTTATGAAGTATAGGTTGGTAGCTGGAGTATATCAATCTCTTCACTTTTATCACCATAATATATATAGGTATATAAAATCATTACCATAAAAATGTACTAAACTCACTTCATCTTTTGCAAATTTTCTTCCCTAAACCTTACTACACTGATCTCTGGTAGAGGCACAGCCGCTTACATAGTAAAATATTTCTCTGTGATATTGCCACTCACTTCACAGAAACGTGGGCTTTGGCTGTGTCCTCGAGAGCAAAGGATCATTTGCTATCAAAATACAAGAAAACTATGAGGGGAAAAAAACTAATGAAGCAATCACATACTTATCAGAAACATAATCTGTGAAGCAGCCTTATTAAAACTACTGGCTAACTTTGCACAGACTTAAAAATGTTACGAGTGTTAACAGCAACTCTGTGCCTCATATTTCTGGATTAGGAATGCTGACTGGGCTGGGACTCACCCATCTTTTTTCTGAGGTCTTCTCTGAGTCTGCCTAAAATCAAGGCTCCCAAAGGATAGATTAGGGAAAAGGCAGAAAAGCTCAGAAGAAAAAGAGCAAATTGGGTATTCAGGGACTACCTAAAGCATCAGATAAGACCTGACAGTTTTTACTGAAGTAGCAAGCAGGACCCATACCCAGAACCATGGCAGACCTGTAATACCAGCTTTCACTCATTATCCACACTGCTAAAATAGTGATCAGAGATCCCATGTGCCTGGAACTCTTGCAAACTGGAAGTAGGAGAAAAATGAGGTTTCTCCTCCTCTTGAACATCTTTCCTTCACTGAACTTCTGCCTCGAGGTACAATGGCTATGCATTAACCTTCTTGTCTCAGTCCTTTACCAGACCTTCTGGAGCTTCCTTTTATTTAAAAGCACCCAAATAACATTCCCTGTTATCCATGCAAGCAGGATAACAACTCTTTCAGAGCAAGAGCAAAGGCTGCTTGAGCCATGTGAGGAACACCTGGGTGCTGCCCAGCAGCCAGGACCCACATCAAACACAGAGGGCAGGAGGGTCTTGGACAGGGGTTCCCCTTCTCCCCCCACCCTGGACCAGAAACTTGGTGATGACTACAGTTAAAAGTTAGGAAAATCTTCCAGAAGTGGGAAAGGGGAATACCAGAGACCTGACCTGTTCATAAATATGATAAATTTGTTTCACCTTCATTTGTTCTCAGCAATGCTTTGCATAAGCACACACAGGTTTCCAAGCTGAAAACATGCTCAAAAATGTTGGACTTACTCAATGCAACTAAAATGTTAAATCAACTAAGCCAGCTTCAGAGATCCATATCCTTTCAGAACTCAAACACCCACTCGTTTATTATTCTGTTTGGAAAATCTTACATGGTGCTCAGATTTTCTCCCTCTGGGAGAAATCAGCATATGGCAAATGCAGGAATAAAGCATTAAACCTATTCAAGTGAAGTTCTGTTCCACTGTTTTAATTGCTCTGAGAAGACATGATTTCCTGGAGGAAATATTCAACAAATCAGCAAGTTACTATGGCTGTTAATTTTAAAGCTATGGAAAAAAAAAAAAAAAAAAAAAAAAAAAGAAGAAAAAAAAGAAGAAAAAAAAAAAAAAAAAAAAAAAAAAAAAAAAAAAAAACCACCAAAACTGGTATCTCAGCTTCTTTCTGAATAGAGGTAGGAGTATACAGGATGTACTGCACAGTTCTGTGCCCTGTAATGAGACATTTGTTTACTAAGAAACACAGAGTTCAGATAAGCAAAAGAGCATTCAGTAATTATTTCAGTGACAGCTACAATGCTGACTGCATGTTACTGAACACTTTTCAATTTGTCACTGGAGACCTGTGCAGTGCCCTGATGGAGCCTGGAGAAATCATCACAGATTAAAACTCCCATAGTGGTTTCTTCTAAACGTTGCTAACTGTTAGGTAACCTTTTTGTTGTTAATTATGTCACAGCCCCTCAGTATCAGCCCTACCCCTACCATGATTGGAATTTGGTTTATTGACATCAGAGAGCAAATACAAAAAGTCTCCTTCAGGCTTTGGGTAAAGTTGCTTCTCAGAGGTTTGGGGTTAAGGTTTAAATAAAACCTTAGAGTGAATGCTGTCCCATACAGAGTGAAGGCAGACTGGGACAAAAGTTCAGGAGACTGGACCAAACTCAGAGTGAAAAACCAGCTCTGGCAGTATTAGCCATACAGTCAGCAGGATATTTACACTTATTGAATTTATTTTTACATGACTTACTGTAACCACCTCTTTTTTTCCCCACAAGCCCCTCTCCCCTTCCACACTGCTGGACTGTGTATTCATCTGCATCCAGAAGAGTCACAGAAACCTACAAATGTGTGTGCTAGACTGCAGTTTCTGTAGCAATCTGAACTTTTGCAAGAGGAATATCTTTGCAGAAACCTGCCAACGCTGACACGTTAGAAATACTGACATGAATGTCAGTTCCCACAGTACTAATATTCTGTACAAAAATCTAAAATATTGAATTCATCTGCAGTCGTATCCAGGGAAGGAGAACAGATTGGAGAATGAATGAAACACCCTAAGTATCATTCAAGAACTGCAAGACACTAAAAAGGGAAATAACAGGTGTTCATGCAAGAAGAGAACAAGGCATAGTTTTCAGTGCAACGAGCTAATCTAATGTTTCAAAAAAAAAGAAAGTGACATAAATCAAGAAACTACTCTGATATTCCCAGTTTCACTCAGCATGTAGTTCATTTCACCTCTGTACCTTTCCCCTCACCCTCAGGACACAACCCTAACATCACTAACTCTGCCTGATTCCTTGCCTTAAAATAAAGCCTCAGTGGACTGTCAAACTGAAGGGGATGCAGTAAAAATTATTCCAATCAAATAATACATTAACACTTTCTCATAAAGTCCTGCTGGGCTTTAGGACACTGTTTTAAGTTAGAATGCCTTCACTTTAAGAGAATCAAGTGGCCACTGTAAATGCAGTAAGTACAAATTGCTATTAGGGTAGGCACAACAGGATGAGTTTTAAGCAAAATAGTAGTTTTTCTGACTAATCATCTGCACTTTTGCTACTCTGTGCTTGTGCCTTTTATTCAAACACCTTGAGAAATGTTCAGAAAATAGATTCAGCTTCACAGCACCTGTGGAAAAGTGTGAAGCCACAGCATTCCTTCAAAAGGAAAAGAAAGATGAGTAAATTCCCATCCTACAGTGGGAGAGAGTATTGTTCATAGCTCTGAATGTCTAAAAGGCTTCCCAATATCCAACAGCTCAGACTTATTCTGAAGTTACAAAGATCCGTTTGGGAACTTTAACTATGCAAAAGTTTAAAACTCTTGATAGACCCCATTATAATCTGTATATTACTGAATTCTGTAGTATCTTTTAGGTAAGGCACTTGTAATCAGAGCTGATATCACACATTGCTTAAACCAGGAATAAGTCACAAATCAAGAAGGTTTCTCTCAGCTGGAAACAGCTCTGAACCTTGACTATTTCTGGAACTGCAATCTGCACACTAGAGGAACCTCAGGCAGCCCCCATTCTTTTCTACAATTATGCTACAATGTCATTACAGCCAGTTATAACAGGTCAAGACAAATCTAGGGACAGAAAATCAGCATTCTTCAGCCAAACAATGTTCCTTTTTCAAGTAAGAAAACTTTAATTGGAGATTTGCTCAATTTTTGCCAAGAATCTTTGTCCATAATATTCTCTTACAGTAATTAATCTTAATTGATACACATCACTATTCCATAGCCTCATTTCAGTATGTGGTATAATACATAGCTGAAATATTCCAGCACAAAATAGTTGAGAACTGATGGGCCATGAATTAATCTATAGTTAATACAAGCTGGCTGGGAGCCTGACTCCACCAGATAAATTAATGCAGATGAAAGTCTAGTTTTGTTAACGCAGACATGCCTTTTTAAAGGCAATAATGGCTTTCTAGCATACAGAATTAACTTAAAATTTGTCTTAATTCATGAATCCCACATCATTTTCCTATTATATTTACCCAACCACTTCTTGAGGCTGCTTGACTAAATGTAACCTTGAATATACCACTATCAAAGACCTTTCCCTTCACTTCCAAACTGCAATTGCTTTGTCTCACACTACAGTGATCTTCCCTCTACTTTGCCCTCCCTGAACTGAAGCATTCTGCAGCTAGGAGAGAGCAGTAACAATTGTCCCACAGGGTAACATATTTGTACTTTAAAAATGACTCTTAGCAGTACAAATCCAATACTGTGCAGAAGGGGAATCTGTCCAAAGGAGGCATAATTTTTTCTTCAGTAATATTGTCCCTAACTTCCAACCTATTAAGAAACCGAATTTCCAAAAAAATTGAGCTGCTATCTCCAGAATATAATCCCTGTAAGGAGGGAAATTTGTTTGCAGTGTCTCCCAGAGCCACTGAAGTCTCTTGAGAGTCCACATGAGAATGGCTGTGACTGCAGCCCTGTGTAACATCTCTACCAAGGAAGGGCAACATTCTCCAAAGCAGGGTAACACAGCTATGGAGTAAGGACAGACTCTGAACAAGCTCTTGCTGTTGCAATTCATTTATTAGAGAAGCTACAGGAAAAAAAAATAGCTTCATTATTTTGTTCTTAATGCAAATCCTGCCAGATTAGGGCTAATAGGTTTTCATCAAGTAACTGGAACAATCTCAGGAAGAGCAGAATGCTGAGGTACCCAGCAACTACACCAGTTTGTAACAACTATTTTTGATTTTTAATTACTCAAAACATCATCTTTCCTAGTAACTTAAACCTGCATCAAAACTTAAGAAATTAAAGAGGAATCAAGCACTCTTGGGTTTAAGCTTGTCATATAGATTCCTGGCTAAATGCTACACTGCACCAGGATTAGAAGTTACTCAGTGCTCATACAGTGGATGTCTTCAAAGATCCCAAATTGAAGCTGCACTTTCCCCCAGTTCTTAGCCCTGTCAACCTTAAAGCTGGCTGGGCTTCATTTCTTCCATGGTTAGGCCTTCAAATACTTTGAGAAACATCCTTAGGAGAAAAAACAGTTTCATCTCAAGGTGTGCTATGACTCCCTTATCCACTAGATGGGTTCAGCACTAGATCCAAAGAGAATTTAATTTGTTGTCTGAGCAGCAAGCATTTTGGGAAAATCAGAGTTTAAAACAGTTCCATAAGGGAAGTGTTTAAAGAGCCACAGCTTTCCAAATTATTTTCAGCAGCAATGCTGGATATGGAATGAGAGAAGAAAAAAAACTATTCACTCCTATAACAATTTCCTAAACCACCTGGAGCCAAAAACAACTCTCAAAGAGGAGCAGGGTCAAACTGCAGCTTCAAGACAGAGATAGTAGCAAACCAAATAATTTTTTACCTGTCCACTGTTACTCTAAAATCTAGTCAGGTGGGTGACTTTTTCTTTGAGGTTTTTCTTTCTAAACACCACCCAGGCTAATTCTCTTTAGCTTGCAAAATCTGACAGGATCACAGCCCGAAGGGGAAAGGCTGTGATAATAAATATTTCATGGTCTACATCAATAAAATTTATTTTGCCAAGGAGAATGGAAGGAGAAGAAACGCAGAGAAATAATTCATTAAAAGAACTTCAGTTTAGCAATACCAGGAAAAAAAAAAAAAAAAAAAAAAAAAAAGCCATGTTAGGGAAAAAGGAATTAAACAGAGGTTTTAAATAGGTCAAAGGCTTAAGTACTCTTAAAAGATTGCAGATTTAAAAAGACCTGAGTTTTTCATAAAGAAACTCTGTCTATACCTAAGTGACTCATCACATTGCAAATAAATATCTCTGGTCACACTTGTAACAGTTTCAACTTTTTGCAGTGTCATCCAACCTTGAAGACCTGTTCAGTGCATAGAGGTGTTATATTGCCCAAAACCCATCAAGAAACGCAAAAAGCACCTTGAAGTTTCCTTTATTCTCAAAAGTCTTCTCTATTTTACATTGGATGGAACACTCAGTTGTTTTCCAGAAGACAAAAATGCAAGAGCAGGGATTGAGTACAAAGCTTAAAACCATCTTGTCCTGCAGTGCTCCCCCTAACTCAGTGCAGAGCTTGGTATTTACAGCTTGCATGACAGAGCTTGCAAAAATGAATCTTTAATGTCTCCTTCCTTCAACTACTTTAAATCATTTGCAATTATAGAGGAGTATCCAGCACACCTTCCACTTGACAGTTGCTTGCTCCATCCAATCTGGACCTCTTGCAATCAGAAGTCAGCAGGATCAGGAAAAATAATAAACTGTTGTGTTTACACTAACAATGCTAACTTACCAACTCCAAGAACCCATTAATTCTCAAGTTCCAACTGTGTATCTATTAATGGCTTGTTATATGGCTTTTAATCACTGGGTCTGCAATTATTTTTTTTTAAGGCTAAAGTGCAAAAGCAAATATTGTGCAACAACAAGCAAATTAAATGCTAAAATCTTTCACAGGCACTTAAGTGAGATATGGTAAAACACTGTATTGAAAAACATAGCTTTTAAAAAGTATTTTCTTTAAAATTACTTCATAGTTCTGTGAATGAAGTACTTAAACCTCCCTGATGGTGAAAGAGAGATGATTTTAAAAAGGCGAATTTTTTAATCAAAAGCTCAGTGTTGTCACAAAAACTGCTCAGTAACATGAAGCAGTCAAGTCCCCAAATAAGTGACCAAGTGCTGCCCCCTAGTGACACCAAACTGTTTCAGCATCCAGATGTCTGAATTACAACAAAATCTCACCCACAGACAGGTTTTAGGTAGGTTTTTTAGCCAGGTTTATTTGTAAAAAGCTTCCAAATAAAGTGTGCTTATGATTTAACTTCATTCTTCCATGCTGCCATGTTTAGGTTTAGCATGGCAATAAGGTTGATTTAACACCTCCAAAAGACATTATGCTTTTTGCCCTGATGTGTGAAATCAAGTTCTCATCTTAGAATGGATCACTGGCAAAAATTTATTAACAATAGGCTCATATATTTGAAATTCCTGCCAGGCTTCTATAATTAGCTTTTTCAAGAACCAACAGCACTAAAGCAGCACTGGGATTTTCATATGCTCATATTAAAGACATGTAAGGATTTCTTGAATGCCAGCCATTAGGATCTACTTAGTCATTTGCTTACACAAAACACTGGAAAAAGTTGAAACAACTTGCCTGGAAACTTACCAGGTACATTTATTAAAGAAACACATTCAAAAACACAAGTGTTATATTACTATTTTTTAATTTCCATATAAAATTAAAAAACTTGTTTGACTTTGTCAGTGTACTTGTATCTGCAGGTTACAACACCTGGGGAAAGATCAGTACAGAGAATTTTGTTAGTATCTTCCAAACATTTAGCATCACAAAAATTCACATGTTTAACATGCAAAAGACAACCCTGCTCCCAGTTGGAGCAAGTTTAATTCCAAATATTAACACATTTATGGGTCAAACAGAATTACTACATTAATATAAAGGCTATACAGCTTTTCAATTCCCAAGAAGAGGTTGAAGTATACAATAAACTCATATCTGCACACAAGCTATGCTTCTAACTTCAGCAGTTTATGTAATCTGGATTTGAAATTAAGACTTGTGTGGGCTCACATCACTTCCCAACAGGATCAAGCCAAGGATCTGCCACTCTGCAGCTGGTTTAATGCTGCCTATGAGCTTGACTTAAATATATTCAGAATTTTAAAACTGCTGACAACAGGCCTAAGCAGAAGTTTAGTTGAATTACCAGCTCCCTTTAAGAGTATTGTTAGAAAAACATATGTACAAGTACATCTGACTCTTGCCCATCCTGCAGAGCCTATTAGGAGTGGCCCACAGAACAGTTTCAGATTACACATTAAGAACTGTTGCCATCTACAAAGAGCTGGAAGTAGCAAAAAAGTAACTAAATAAGGTTCCCAAAGTCAATGTTGTCAACAGCTCTACTGCTGCTTTTACCTGTTAAGGGTCCACTTCTTCCTGTATCTTTTTAAAAATCTGAATAATGTTTCAACCTGAAGAAAAAAAGTTGAGAGTTTTAAAACTTTTCAGTAATCCACTAAGAGTGACAAAGAAACAGTAACTACCCAGTGGTACCACCCAGTACTTTTAGCTAACCTGAAGCCCAGACATAAAGACAGCAATCATCCAAAATGCCATTATAAAATGCAATTCCAGTTCTACAGATGCTTTTACAAGGAGAAACAACCCATGGCAGACACAGATGGTAACCAGGATGCACAGATCATCTTTTATTCCTCTGAACTATTTTTTTTAATGGGGGTATAGTAGCAACCAGCATCTGGCTTTTTACATCCCAGTTATTTCAGAAGAGGACCATGGCAGTTTTGACAGGGTTGTCTGTGGCTATGTATTTTATATGCAAGAAAATAAATAATGCTCATTCTCCAGAAATGAAAGCCAGCACCACATTAAATTGCATCATCACCTGAAATTAGGATCACAAAGTCAAACACTTCCATTTACCAATCATCTGCCCAACCTTAGAGAATATAAACAGAATATAAACATGTTCTCTGGGATTAATGAACCTAATTTAGTACATACCTAAATAACAAAGCTTTGCCCTTGTTATTTCCTACAGAGAAAAATCCACTTCTCGGAGAAAAGTCCATAGACTGTGCAAGATAAATTTGTTTTCTTCTGAAGACTGGGAAGTTTGAGAATACAGTATATGAAGGAATGTGTACCTATTGAGAAATAGGTTAAACATTAGGTAAAGGCCACTAAAATTTAAAGTACACATTTAAAATTGAAGGTCAATGTTAAGTTCAAATATTCAGTTGTTTTCCTACGCTCTCTATATAGAGCTCTAACAGAGAAAAGGTGCAGGGAACACACTATGAAACCAATTATTGCATCTCATTTATTTTTATGTAATTATATCTAAGCAGTAAAAATAGACTTCCAAGCCCTCAAATTAATACCATAGTTCCACAGTTAGCCAGAATTCTGACACGACTGGCAAAATTTTGAACCAACTAGGAAAAACATCACAAAGTAAAACCATAGTACCTAACAGCTGGTGAAAACACACATTTGTTACTGAGTTCTGTCTACTTATAAAGGTCTTGCAAATTTTACAGCATTCATCTGCTCAGTATCAATTTTATTATGTCACAAGGAACATTATTGACCAGCTTGTACTAAAGAAGCTGAACTTACCAATTTCACAGCTTCATCAACTTCACGGGAAGCCACTGCCAAAATTTCTGTGGTGGGATTGAAGGTCACACATGTAGCAGCTGTAACCAGGTTCATTATGGCTTTAACTGGCTTGGGCTTATTTTCTTTGAGACAGGTATCAGTGGTATATAAATTCACAACACCAGAACTGGAACTAAAAACAAACAAAAAAAGACAATAGTAAGAAGAGCTGATGTGTTTGCACCTCTAATCTTATTAAAACCATACTTATTCCATGTTCCTACACTCTCACCAGCCACCAATAAATTTACTGAAGAGCTTTAAAATGAGATTAGGAAGCTTTTGTCAAGTCCAAGTCACTTACCCACATGCCACATACTGATTGTTTTTTGAAAGAGCCATACACTTCCCTTCCAAAGAACCTTCATCTTCAAATTTGTGTAGGCACTTTCTGCTTCTCACATCCCAAATGAAAACTTCACCTTCCTCTGGTTGCAGAATAAAGTAGATTAGAGAAACCATATACACAAAGCACATTTAACAAAATAGAACAAATAAATTTCACTAGGTGACAATTATTAGCTCTTTTACAAACTAATAGTTATCAAACACTGGGTATTTAAAAAAAAAAACTAAAGGCTTAAAAACAGTTGTCTCCATTCTTTATGGCTGATCACCTGGGTGTGTTTCTAGGCCATATATTGACATAAGGTCTTTTAATTATCTTTGTAAAAGAAATGACTTACACAAACTTATGCAATTTAAATGGAATTATAATTAATGTTGTTAGAATACTTACTTGAATAGCTATATATTTTACTGCTGTCTGGAGTGAAAGCAGATGCAGTGCATCTTCCATTTACCTTCATAGTGCTGATCAGTTCCTTTGTCTATAGGATGAAGAACAATAATGGTGACATTGACTTTGCCAAAAAACTGTAGGAAAGTTGTTTCCACACTCCTGTCCCACAAAAATCTTAAGTTAGCTACACTGACATTAAACAAACAGCAACATTTTCAGTGCCTACAAACAAGAGCACAACTGATGCTCCTGAGTTCATTATCAATTTATTATTGATCACCTACAGCTTGCTCAAACACTTGTTTGGTCCCTTGCTGGAGGATCCTCATTATGTAACAGAACAGAACTTTCAAAAATAAAGTATTTTTCCTAGTAAAAGCTTAAAATAAATGTAGCTGCCACCATGTGGCATTTTCAAATTGAACTGACAAAATTCTGTATGCATTATGAATCACAGGAGATGGCATGATTCATGAACACAGAATACCAGCAGGCACTAGTGCCAGTCCCAAAAAAGCAGCCCTATATTTCTTCCTCCTTCAGATGCCTCTTTCCACACTGATGCTGTTCCTTTTGCCAGCACCATGTTCATGCTATCAGCCAAAATGCCCCACTGACATACAACTTTTTTCCTGTGACCCCATGAAACTGGTTTCATCTCCACCAGTCCCCAAGACAACAAAGCAAAAAAAAAATTCAGACAGCCCAGTTTTCTCAAGCTACAAAGTTAGTCAATTCAGCAGCTCATTTTTGAAGGCTGATGCAGTATGCATCACTTTTGTTTCAACTGAAAGCTGATTCTCATGTTAAATATAAGCAAGCAGATTCAAAAAAGAAAAAGGAATCAAAATACTGAAGCTAGATGAACCATGAAGAGAAAATACCTTCATTGATAACAAGTGAAGGTAACCTGAAGTTCCAGTTAGAAGCATAAATGATCCATCTGGAGAGAGTTCAAAACTTCTGAGAAATCTTTCCTCCAAACCTTTAAAAAGAGATTCAGAAGTTCAAATACATGTAATTCATTACTTTTCTTCAACATTCAGAGGTATGATGGCTGTGAGACCTGATCCCTCTCCAGTTTTTAATTTCTCTAATACACTTCACAATAGAGCTACAACTCAACCTTGTCTAGGTGAGACAAAATTAATTTTTAGCATCCCAGACAAATTAAAGCAAAAGGTACTCAAGTAAAGATCCCTGAACATAAGTTTAAAAAGGCAAGTTAAAAAGAGAATTCCAACAATTCATAACATTTCCTTTTAAAGCAAATCCACATACCACTTCTATCTGGGACATCTTCAAATATGCCCACTTACAAAATGATAAAACATACCTCTTACTTTCTCTATAGGTGTTATACTTCCACTCATCATGTCATACACAAAGAACATTCTATGGTGAGTACCAGTGGCTATAACTTCCTCTCCATTAACACTGAAACAAGCCTTATAAACTGGAAAACTCTCTAAATAGATGCTCTGTATTTTTGGATTCTTTATGCCATCAACCTAAACAAACAAAAACCAAAAAACACATTATCATACTAATTAACATACCAAATACTTTTACATTAAAAATTCCTATCACCTAGCCAGTACAAGAGACCTACACAGGAAGAGGTACACAAGTTTGAAGCATTTATCCCTTCCTGTCTTATCTATAACCTCTTGGACCCTCACCCCCTATATACCCTATATATTCCTGCATACACTTCACAACTCTTTCCCTTTCCTATCTCCTTCCTATCCATGCTTTGTGCAAATAATCACTTCTATTGTGCTCTTCTAAATAGAAAGATTTACTTTTAATTGTTCTTTCCTACAGCCCTGTAGGGCTGTCAAATTCAACTTGTCTTTGTTCATTGCACTGATACTGGGCCATGGTGAAAGTTCACCATGATCTTTAGTTTTCAGTAAAGGAGGGCACTATAAATCACCAGTGTAAATCTTAAAACCAAATGTTGTTTAAAACAAAACTTCAACTAAAAAACTCTTGATACAACTGAATTTTCCTGGGTTCTCTAAGGAGATTAATACAAAGTCAGAGATGGAAATTTCTTCCAAACCAGATGCTTTCAGCCAAGGAAATCCCATTGTAAGCAAACATTACAACCCCCTGAGCATCTCATCACAGGGAGAAAAGTCTCCCATTCCAGGATCTCAGATACACTTCAGATTCTGTATTAGTGGTCATTTACAGCCTTCACCTGAAAGAGGGACACAGATCTATCCTGTCCAGCAGTCATCACTACTTGAGCAGAGGGATGGAACTGCACAGTTGACAATCTTCCATCAACAAAACGTTCCTGATTAGCAGGCAAGCAGGTTGTCATCTAAACCAAAGATAGAGCAGTTAAAAAAAAAAATACAACTTACACATTTTTTGCTTACCCTGATGAACAGACAATTCAGGTGCTCTTCATTCTACAAGAATCATCTCAAACCTTATGATGAACTTTTAGACAGCAGAACCTTTGGTAAGTGTCTGGAATGCAGCAGTGCAGACATACCCAGTAAGTAGCTTTATCAACTAATTTCAAAATGAACAATCTGTGTAAAAACCCTTGCATTCTGATTCAGCTGAAACAGATATAGAAGAGTGTAAGAAACACTCATGTAAGGCTCTTGTTTTTTCTAAGATTGGTTCAGTAACCTCAAAGTTTTGCAAGAATTCCATCCTTAAAACCCCTGCAAGATCCTACTTTAGAGGACACAATTCTCCTAACAATACATCTCTCTATTTATTCATTCATGCACATATAATGTCACTATGACCAAGTGTTTATTCTAGAACTCCCAGTTACAAAAACAAGAAAGAAATTCACAGATCACTCATTTTTTTACCCAAAGAGGAACAGTTTTCAAAGTGTGCAAAACAGAAGGTTTGCCTTTACCTTCAAAATACCTCTTGGCAGGGACTCTGAGCTTGTTATGTAATTGCCAGTCTTGCACAGCAGATCATCATCTTCATCAGTGTCACCTAATTATGACAAAGCACATTGAAAAGGTTAATTCCTTAAACATACAACAAAACCTACAATTTCCTTACAGAATCAAATTAAGATCAAAGAACAGTGAAACAAGGAAGAAAGCAAGCTGACATATCACAATATTATCACACTAGTGATGCTCAGATAACAAAAATAATTATTTCCTAGAAAGCTAAACAGGAACACAGAAATGCTTATTAGAATAATAATAGATTTATTTACTATCACTTCCAGTCTTTTTTGATTTCTTCGTGTTTTCTAAATCAGCCCAGGCAGGAACTCCTCCCATAGCTTGCTGAAACCTGAAAGGGTGAGGAGGCAAATAAATCTTTGTTGAGAAAACTATTTCATTACTTACAAGACAAAGTTACAGTTTGACAAGGTTACTTGCACTTAGAGCAGCATGCAAGTTTTAAAGAATTTCACTCAGTTTTCCACACTTGCTTACTTTCTGAACATGAAATAAAAGCAAAACTTATATGAAACATAAAGCACTGTTCTTTGGAGGAAATCAGATCAGTACCAAGAGAACTCAAATCTGAAGTTCTGCTTTGCTACCCAACTATATTCACATTTCAACTCATTCCTAAATACTGCACTAAGTAAATGTCTTTTATCATCCTACTTACAAATCCAGATATCATAATGAAAGATATCTGAAGTATGAAAAATTACTTTGTGTACCTCTTCGAAGACAATTATCAAACTTAACAGTCTAGAAAATGCTCATACATGTCTTATTTACAACTCTTAGTCTTATTTTTATTTTTACTTTTAAAATAAAGCTGCAAATATTATAAGAAGCATCAGTTCAAGCAGGTCACAAGAATGCAGTGGGCAAAGAAGTAGCTTTTAACATAAAAATAGATGACTCTTAAAGTTAGCCATGAAAGAGATAAATGAAACTCACTGTTCTTCAAGCCGCCTTTTTAGCTTTTTCTTAGTAAGTATCTTCTCAGCATCACTTTTCATGTAATCTTTCCTGTACCGATGGGTCATATCAACACTGGAGGGGAAAAAGCAGAGAAAGAGAAGATTATCCAAACTGAAATATTCACTCTTCAGTGCCACACGTAACTCCAACCTACAAATTTCCCCTTACTTCTCCTCAGCTTCATCATCTTCATCCACCCACGCTGGCTTTTTCGACGGCAATTTCCCTTTCGCTTCATTTTCTACTTCTGAACCTCGGGAGCCTTTCCGGAAACTTTTCCCCTCTGCAGCATTCAGCTGAAAACAACCACACAGCCCACTGTAACCCGGTGGGGAAATAGTACCGGGAAAAGACAGAAAGGGCGAGAGGGCAGGAGGAGGGGAAGGAACCGAAGCTGCAGCCCCTGCGGGGGCCGCTCGCCGCCTCCCGGGGCCTCAGGAGAGGCAGAGCCCTACCCGGGGGGGTGATGCCAGGCTCTGCAGCAGCTCCTCCTCCTCCACGTTGAGGCTGTCACCGAACAGCAGCTCCTCCAGCTCCCGTTCCTCTCCCGTCCTGTGGCTCAGCGCCTTCAAGTGCCGGGCGCGGCGGGACGCTTCCTCCGCTGCCTGCCGTGCTGCCGCCCGCTCCGCTGCCGACGCCGCCGACGCTTCCGAGAGCGGCTGCAGCCGCTTCGCCCTTTTCTTAACTTTCTTCGGTTTCTTCATGCCGCTGCCCTTACCCTTCGTGCCGCTGCTCTTGTTCTTCTTGGTGCTCCCCCTGTTCTTCACGCCGCTGCCCTTACCCTTCTGGACCCCCTCAGGCCGCATCCCTGCGTCCGCCCCCTTCGCCCGCCGGAACCGGAACGCGTGTTACTGAGCCACGTGATGCTTTATATACCCTCGCTCGCCACGCCCCCCGCTCGCCATAGGCCCTTCCTCAGCCCACGTGACCCCGCCTTTCCCCGGCCTCAAGCCGCTGTCACGTGATCTCCTTTCTTTGCTTTCCTCCCCCTCCCTCCTCCCTCCCCTCCACCCCGCGCGCCACGTGACGCTGCTCACGACCGGGCCGCTCCATCGCACGCCCGGGGGGGGGTGAGGGGCGTTCCCCTGCCCGCCTGACAACGATCGCCTTTCAGCGGCGGCACCGAGGCCGCCCCGCGCCAGGGAAAGAAAAAAAACCTCTTGTATCGGCGACTTTCATCCCCCAGAGTCTTCCCCTCCTGCCCAAACCGCCCCCTCTTTTCCGAATGGTTTCTCCCAAGGGGGGGGTACGGCGAGCGAGGAAGCCCCAAACAGCTGGGAGCCCAATGAGGGCGCGCGGTGGGCCGGGCGCCGCGCCTGCGCAGTGGCGCTATGCTAATGTTGTTGATGTTCCGGCGCAGGGAGTTGGGCTCCTTTCTCTGGCTGAGGGAGAGGCTGAACTTTCCAGGCCGCCTCCTGCCCCGCCGGGCCCGGCCCCTCGCAGGGGGAGGCGGCAGGCGGAGGGGGCTGAGCCGAGGGGAGGGGGCAGAGGCAGCGGGCGTCTCCTGCCCATGAGGGCCTGATGGAAAACACAAAGGACCTGGTGAGTACCACAGCCCCGGGGGGGGGGGGGGAGACGGCAGCGGCTGCGGGGGCTGCCGCGCTGAGGGGACTGAGCGGGACCCCCGGGGGCCTGAGGGGAGCGGCGGGGCGCCCGCAGGGGGTTGGGGGGCTGGGGGTTGAGCCACCCCCTCGGTGCCCGCGCTGGGGTCTCTCGTGTGGGACGGGAGCGGTCCCGGCACTCTCCGGTCTTTTGTGAGGGCTCTGAGGGGGCCGGGGGGAGGCAGCCCGGGGCGGGGGGCTCCGCCGTGCCGCCCCCGCCGTGGGGTGCGGAGCGGGGCTGGCTGCGGGCCGGCTTTCTGCGGGGTACGGAAAGTTTATTGCGGGCAGCCCCGTGGAGCCGAGGCGTCCCGCGGAGCTGGGGGCAGCCCGAGGCGGAGGGGCCTCCCGGGGGTGCGGGCAGCGCTGCCCCCCCTGTCAGCCCGGGAGCTGCGGGCACGTGGAGGCGGCAGCGGCCGCTCCCCCTTTGTTGTGATCCCCGGAGCCCTCCGCTCCCCCCCGGCTTCCGCAGGGGGATTGTGCTGGGGGGTTTTGTTTGGTTGTTTCTTGGGTTTTGTTGGGTTTTTTTGTTTGTTTTTTTTTTTCCTTCTTCTTCCTTTCCTCCTCTTCCCTGCCGGCAGCCAGGATCGGGAGTTAAAAGTTCCAGATTGTCTCGTTCTCAGCGGTGCAGCTGGACTGGGTTACGCTTCTCTTAGTGGTTCGCTGAAGTGCTGGTTTTTCAGACACTTCCTCTTGTACTTAAGCCTTTAAGGTTTAGTTTTCCAGCCGTGGTTATTTTAAGTGCTGTAGGATATTCTTTAATATTAGCACTTCAAAAGTTCGGGATTCTTTGCATCCAGTTCCCCCCTCCATATAATCTTTATGACTGTTTCTGTCTCTACTTTGTTCTTAATGTGAGTTGCAGTAAACCCGTGAAACCAGTTTCACTTTCAGGCTGTAGCTGGAAATGTTTTAAAGTGTAGCAGTTTCTGTCCAGTGTGAATTTAAAACAAAAAAAAAAAAAAAATCTTACTGCAAAGCATATGCTGATTATGGTGGAAACTCACACTGCGCGTGAAAAAGTCATTCATTCTAAAATGAAGATTTAAAATGTGGGTGGTAGACCTTGTGATATTTCACATCTAAAACCTGTTAAAACTGAAAGCTGCAGGGCAGTCTCATTTATTTTAAATTAATATTATTTTGCAGGTTTAGGGACCTGCATTTATTTATTTGTTTGTTGTATTCACAACACTCCTTGTAAGGAATGGAATTAAAAGGCTCAGAGAGAGTCTAATCTGGAACATTAAAATACTTTTTTCTTTTAAAAAAAAAAAAATTAATAAAACTTGGTAGCTTAGTACTCGTTGCTTCTGCCTAGGGTTCATTTTGAGGAAGTGTGGAATCAGAAAACACAGCAGAGTGTATTCTCTCTTAGGTGGAAGTTATTCTTCATGCCACAAGAACAGTTCAAGTGTTGTTCCTGAGAGTTTGTAGGCTTGTGCATGTGCAAAAGGATTGCAGACTGAAATGAAGAGTTCTCTTCATTGTGGCTTCCTAAAAAGCTAGACCATTGTGGCAATAATGAAAACATGTACTGAAGTTCCCCCTCATTGGCTTTCATTTCTCTTACCTTCTAAAATTTGATTTAATTTTGCAAGGCTTTTGATATCATCTGCAAACTGCTACAGCATACCTTCACTTTCCAGGTAAGTTGGTACCCTGGGCATGTGTGATATTTTGCTGAAAGGGGCTCTGAGCACATGGAATGAATTCAGGTGTTGAAGACTTTGGATTTGGGTTGGTGTTGGGGTTTTTTTTTCATTTTGTTTTTTTGTTGTTTGGGTTGTTTTTTTTTAATTTGGGTTTTGGTTTTTGTTCGGGTTTTTCAGACGTTTAAGTTGATTTTTTTTAATGGTAACAACACATTTAAAGTGAAATATTTGCCTCTTCCAGTTATTCCTGTGAGGGCTTTGTGGAAACATAACAGAGTTTATAACAAATTTTCAGTTTTCTCAAAACTCAGATATTTCACATATTAATCATCACACAACCCCTCCAAAATTGCCTGCTAATTTGATATATTTTTTTATGAAAGAGTCTCCCCTCTTGTGTGAAACCCCCTGGGGAAGAGGCTATGGACAAAACCATTGGCAAACAGCAGAAACTGGCTTCAGACAAAATGCTGTCATACATAGCAAATGAAGAGACAGGAAAACACATTTCTGTAATTTTCCAGCAGAGATTTTACTTATAATAAGAGTGGAAGGCACATTTCCAGATAGAGGTGAGTTGCTTATATAAACAAAGTAAGTTTGGTTGGTTCTGATTTCCAGGAATCCCGAGATGTTTAGTTTTGGGGTTTTTTTGTTTGTTTGCTTTTAATGAAAGCTGAAAGTATGTTTTCTTTAAATTGGTACCATGTTTGAATTTTCTCTTGTTGCCAGGCTATGAGGCACAATTAGATTTCAGTTCACAGGGGGCAAGCTGGTGAATTATTTTGGCTAGATTGCATTCATAAGAGTTGTAATAAATTAGTTCCATCATCTTGCTTTCTTAATGCTCACATCCAGAGCTAAAACTAAGCTTGTAGCATAAAGCATTTAATGAACTTCTGGAAAAAAAATTAAAAAAAAAGCTGTGCATCGAGTTTAATACCAACTTGGAAGTACACAATGGGAAATGCATGATCTGTTAAGGATATTTGATTAAAGTAAATGTGTCTTATCACAGAGCCCTGGCTTGAAGGTTGTGGTGACCTCATTGTTGACCTTGGCCTCAAATACCATCTGTCCATACTTGTGTTTCTGGGGGCTGGATCTGTAAATACAAAGTGATGCTTTTCTGTATAGGTGCTGAGGCCTTTGTTAAGCTACAGCTGTTATACTCAGAGCTCTAAATTGCTGCCTTTCTGAATTCAAGCTCCAGATTATTTCAATAGTAACAACAAGCAGTTTGAAAGGCTTTAAAACCTTTCTATTATTGTGTTGAATCATCCTTTTTTTGACCAGGGTGTTCTTAGTTGGAGGCAAGGGGTTTTGTTACTTAGTAATGGGGCATTTTCTGTAGCAAATTGTCACCTTGAAAACACTTTCTGGTAAATTTTGCCAAGGCTTGAGCCTGGTCTTCATCAACAAACCAAAGCAATTTCCTAAGTATTTGATGTCTTATTTAACAAAAAATATCTTATTTCATGTTTTGACCATGCATTGTTCAGCCTTGGTGAACAAAGAGTAGTTATTACGTTCAGAGAATGTGTTCTCTAATGATCTGACCAAATTCAAGGGTATTTATATAGTACTATAATGCTAAGGGAGTGAGAAACTGGTTATTTTTCATACTTGTTTGGAATTGCCTTCCTGCTTTTAGGAAAACCGGTTTCCTTAACTATATTCTTTTATCATACCATTTGCCTTGTGTAATAGTTAGGGAAGAGTATTTCTTAAAATTACATTGTTGCCAAGTATTCACAGGGAGGAGAGGAAGAACAGGAAAATGGGAAGTTGGGCAGAATAAGAAAGCAGTTCTTTAGAGTTCCTTTCTCCACCCATCCCCTTCAATAAAGAAAAATATGCAAGAAACCCCCCAAGCAAATAGTCATAACAGCCTTATTTACCAGTCCTGCTCTATCTTGCTCTGTCTAGAGATCTTCCCTGTTGAGGAACCAGTAATCTCATTAGAAAAATAAGCCTTAGCCAGAATTCCTGAAAGTTTGTCCTGCTTTTTTTGTGCATTGCTTCTGCTTAATGTACTAGCAGACTCTCAGAGTTGGAGTTTACAAAACAGGAGGACCTTTAAGTTCTGCAGGAAGGCTTATCAGAAATTCCACATTGTTCATTTGTTTCTACAAATACTTTGTTTCAGCATGGGTTAAGAAGAACCTTAGTGGTGTTTATAATCAAAATAGAAATGTTTTATCTACCCTAGCAGAATTCCAGCATGGGTATTTGCAAATCATCTTCCCCAACTTCCACTTCTGCACGCAAAGTGCTTTGTATTCTCTTTTGTTGCAAAACTGTACCTTTTCCAAGTCTCACAAAACATATTCTGAGTGATTTCCCCAGAATTACAGTCCAGAGAATAACAATAAATGAACATTAAGAGCATTGTGCATAAATATCTGGCAAATGTGCTCATCTTCATGAAAAAGTTGGATAAAAATATAGCAGCTTTTCATATAGAAAGTAAAAATGTTTTCTTTTTGATCTGTGGATGTTTTGGCAAAGAGGGCTTGGCAGTAATATTGAGGTTCTAAATGTATGCAATGCAAAAGAAAAAAAAAAGAAAAGGGGGGGAAAAAAAAAAAAAGAGCCATCTATGTTATTGTGATATCTGCAGTTGTAATCTTGCACTATGCTTCAGCTTGCCTAGAGCAGCCCATCTTCCCTTCTGTGCTACTGGCCTTTCATCTTGCCTCCAACCTCCTATTTCTTCCTTCACCTTCCCTGGGAAAAGGCTGCATTTCTCCTCCCTCTGAGCTGCTATAGCATCTCAAACCTCTGCCAACAAAGTGCTGGGCAGAGCAGAACTGCCATGTGGGTCCAGAGTTCTCCAGTCTGGAATGCAAAATTGATGTCCAGAGACTACTTTGGACTGCAGCCTCCACTAAAAGGTTGAAGTCCTTCTTTATGTGGGATGTGGCCCTAATCTCTTGGTGAAATCAGATCAGCTGACTGACAGAGGATGAGTGAATGAGGAAGGAGATCCTGCCCAGGGGCTCTGAAACACCACTAAAATCTCTCTGTCATACTAGAAGGATTTGTGGTGTTGTGGAACTACTGCTGTGAAATGGTTAATATGGTATTGCATTTTATTTCTGGGTGGAGGCTCTGGGTAAGGGAAGTTAAATATTGTGAGACATTGAAAGAGTTGATGAAATCTTGAGGAAGATGCCTTTAGTCTTCATGTTCTGATCTGCAAATCACTGGCACTGTTCACAGAACACTGTATCCATGGCAACGTTGTGCTCAACTTCTGCTTTATCACACGTGCACACACAAACAAATCACTGATCTTGCATCTTGTTGGCTCACAGCATCAGGAATAGTGTCCAGGTAAGACCTGTTACCAGTGCAGGTCAGGACTAGGTTTTGTTCTGCCATTGCTCAGTTTTTCCTGCAGAGATTGTGACCATCACCCTACCTCAGGCTGTAGCTACTCCAGGCAGATGTCAGTTTCTTTAAGGAGTTGTCAAGTTATGCCTTATCCTAAGCTTTGATTGGTTTCAATATAGTTCTGAATTGGTGGCTGTGGGATGTGTGCATAATTAACATAACTGGCTTTTGTTGTTGTCTTCTTTCAGACCTACTTTAACCATTTTAAATTTGTGTACCTTATTGCATAAGCTTTTGTGCTTGCTAGTTTTTGTTTGGGTTGGGCTGTGTGTTTTTATTTGTTGTTTTGGGTTTTTTATAGGGTGCTAGGATTGGGTCAGTGTGAAAATCAGTTTTCCCTTTAAGGAAAATCCTTCTATAATAGGATTTAGTCAGATTTAGAAAGGAGAATAGAGAATATTGTAATAAAGGGATAGCATCACAGAAAAAAGGCTCGGATGAGATCCAACAATAAAGATGTTCAGGCATATACTGTCTAGGAAAGGGAATTGGGGAATTACTCTGATGAAATCTTGAAGCTATGAATCCAAATACAATTTAAGGAGGAGAAGTCCAATGGCATATTATTGCTTTTCTGTGCACCATGATGTTTAAATAAAATCAGCTCTTGGAAAAGGAAGTAGAGGCAAAGGCTTTTTTTTTTTTTTTCTGTTTTCTTGGCTGTACTTCATTCTCCTAATGTGTGCTTCTATTTTAGAATTTTTTTTGTCTTCTCTTTATCTGTTATTTCCTGTGAAACTTAGTAGATGGTGTTAAGGATAATGGAAATACTTCAACATTTTTGAAATTTTTTCTAGCTAATGGGGGCAGTTCAGGTAACAGGAGCCTTATTTCAGTAGAGATGAGTTAGATACTAATAAATTGAAAATTGTTACTGTATTAAAATGCATATGTTGGATCTTTATCAGAAAAAAAGACATCTGTTAATCTGTTGTTTATACATCCAATGTATTTTCTAGAAATTATCTGTTACATGTTCTTCAAAACTGCATATTTTTATTGGATCTCAGAATTTTCCATTTTAGAAAAAAATATTATGTAACAAGTTTTTGCATATGACAGTAGCAAATTAGTCACCTTTCTATCTTTTAGAATTTATACAGACCCTATTGCCATAGAAACTGAGCTCTTCAAAATTGTTAATGTATTAATAATCCCCAGAACGTCCCAGTGAGGCAGAGGTATTCCTGGGTCACACGTGAGAAACTGAATCACAGGGAAGCTGAGTGATTTATCCATAACCCCACAAGCCAATAGGAGCAGAGATCCACTCTTATTTTTGCTCCTGTGGAGGAAGTGTCCTCTTGGTTGAACTCTCTTTTCTCTGCCCAGATTTCCCAAATGAATGAATTTTAGTGAAATTGGCTGCAGCCATCTGGAATGTGCTCATTTGCATACAGGGTCTGTGTGACTGGCATTGTTTGGCACATCAGGATTAATGAACTCTGAAGATACGAAGAAAAAGAAGGATGTGGATGCTACTGTGTATTCTCAGTGGACCACAAGATAGATTTTTTTTTTTTCATCCTGTACATCACAATACCAAAAATTGCCTCGTTTTGACTCTACTAACACAGTTTAATTGGTAATAGGTGGCTCCTTCCTCTGCTCTGTAGAGCACCTTGTTAATAGATCTACTTTTGAAGGCTGACCTTTAAAACTTTTGAGGCTTGACTTGGAAATATTTGCATTGAGGATGCTCTGCTGTTCTTTGGGGTTTGTCTTGTTGGTTATTTTGTTTTAATTTTTAGACAGAACATTCTTCCCGAGCAGAAAGGAAAAGACGAGATTCATTCGGGATGTTTGACGGTTATGACAGCTGCAGTGAGGACACGAGCAGCAGCTCCAGTTCAGAAGAGAGTGAAGAGGAGGTTGCTCCTTTGCCCTCCAGTCTCCCAATTATAAAGAACAATGGACAGGTCTATACTTATCCAGATGGCAAATCTGGCATGGGTAAGTGTGTGGTGCAGCAGTAGCAAGAGGTTGATGTTTATGTTTTTCAGTCTCTGCTGTGAGGGTCCAGTCCCCAGTGTTGGTCCTGATTGAAAATGGACCAGAACAGCTGGAGGCTTGGAGGTTGCTTATTCAAGCAGGAATTGTTTGGGTTTTGCTAGACTGAAGTAAGATTTTGAATCTTTCTGTTAGGAAAGAAATCATATGGGGGACTCTGCCATACTGTCAAGTTTGTGCTGTGTGTATATGTGCATGTGTGTGTATGTTCTGATACACAGTGGGTTTATTCTTTGAGAAAGATGTCAGTGTTTTCTCTGTGAACTTAGGCATAGATTGTCTCTACCATTTGTGTTAAATATACAAGATACTAAAATAAATTTATTCCTATCCTAGGGAAATTTCATTTCTGGTACTGTACAAAGTCTGCCAGTGTATACCTGTTCATTCCCTGTGAGCTAGAGTTTACTGGAAAAATTAAATAAAATAAGAAGGTTGGTTTTATCATTGGGGAAAAATATTTTAGCCCAAATCATTAGTGATTAGCAGAGCTCTCTGGGTAGAATCTTGCTATTAAGTCATTGGCATAAGTTGGTCACAAACTCTTATTTGTCATAGAACAACTTGGTGGGTGATGCTGACAGCTTCTTAAGTGTATGGTTACAGCTGTAAGAGAATATTGGTGGGGTAGGGTACTTTGGATATTCTAATTTATGATTCAAAAAGAGAGATCTGGCTTTAATTTTAGGTTGAAAGTATTGAATATTTAAAGGAAATCAAGACTGGCAGGCCCAGGTTCAGAGCAGGCATTTCCTTGATGACTATGAAAACACAGCTTCAGCTGCTTTTGCTGAGTTGTTCACTTTTACCAGGGGTAAATTCAGAAGGAAGCAAAAAGGAGGCACCCTTTCACCAATGAACTTGAGGTTCTTAGTGTTTCACTGACATTTGTGGTGGTATTTTTCTGTTAGGTCTTCAGGGTCAAACCCTCAGAAACTGTTCGGTGGTGCCACCTACAGGAACTTTCTTACGTCGTCTTTGTTCTGAATTTTGACCGAGTTCCTTCTTACACTCTTAACATTTGCCTTTTTCTCTCCTCTGCTAAGCTACGTGTGAGATGTGTGGAATGGTTGGTGTCCGTGATGCTTTTTACTCTAAAACCAAACGCTTCTGCAGTGTCTCATGCTCTAGAAGCTACTCCTCCAACTCCAAGAAGGCCAGCATTCTGGCCAGGCTTCAGGTAGCGGTACAGACACCCATTTCTTTATCTACTTATTGTAGTCTGTGTTTGTGAAACATCTGTGTTTGTAAAACTTGCATGGGGATTTCAATTAAGTCAACTTTCCTGACACGTTAAAATTTTCATGAGTTCCTTTGTAAGCCAAAACTCAAAACTGTTTTAGTCGTGAAAAAATACTTTGCTCAGCAGAAGGAATTCCAGAGAATACTGACTCCTTATTTAATTCCTGCTGCAGTGGCCCTTCTGCATGAAAAAGATCAGGAAAAATCTTCAGTCTACATATGTAGTAACTTGAAATTTCAAGTATCTCATACCCAAGATACTTCCTGGTTTTAGAGAGCATAAAGGCTTATTTAGCATTGGTTTGGTTTGGTTTGGTTTGGTTTGGGGGGTTTTCTTAGCTATATAGATTTGCAAAATGAGTTTTGGTCTGTTCACATAAACTATTAATCAAATAATCCTGAAGGTGTATTTGTAACATCCAAGAAAAGAGATGGAAATGTGAGGAATTATTATTAAATCATATCTGATTAATTGCAACAAATGTCAAGGAATTGCATTCATATAAATTAGATTATAGATACTTTCTTTTGGCTTGCTTTTAAAAGATATCTTTTTTCAGGTAAGCAACAATGAATCTATAATGCTGTTCAAGTTGGAATACTAGTACAAAAGTCATCTTTTAGACATTCTTTGCTACTGGTTTTCAATTTTTTAAATAATCTATGTAGTTTTATGATACTTAGTGAACTTTCATTCAGTGTTGTTCTGATTTTAGTTAAATGTACCCTATGATACAGACCTGTGGTAATTTCCTGATGGAAGTTTGAAGATTTTATTTACTTAGCTATTTTTGTTTTAGGGTAAACCTCCAACAAAGAAGGCTAAAGTCCTACAAAAACAACCCTTAGTGGCTAAATTAGCAGCATATGCTCAGTACCAAGCAACTTTACAAAACCAGGCAAAGACTAAAGCAGGTAACATGTGTGAAGAGAACTGAAACTAATTCTTGGTAATACAAGGTTTGTGGCTCATTGGCAACTTTCTGTAATAAAATACCTTTCTCTTAGCAGCTGTTCCAGTGGAAGGTTTCAGCTGGGGTAACTACATCAATAGCAATAGCTTTACAGCAGCTCCTGTTACCTGTTTTAAGCATGTAAGTATTTTTTCAGTATGTATTGGTTCCTTTTGTGTGTGTGCATGAGAGTCCACCTTAATTTTTGAATTCATTTTTTTCAAAACATTCATATCCAAATACCTTTCATGACCTCAAACAGTTTTTCTGTAAACTGTTTTAGAGTGACTACTTTTTAGTTAGGTACGTTTGGGTTTTTTCTGTCTTTTTAGACAAAGTATCGGAGCACCCAGGACATGTATTTGTTACAAAAGGCTTTTTAGATTGAGTCAGACTTGCTTGTTTATGTCAAACTCATCAGAAAGTGTAGAAATAAAGGAAAATTAAGGCTTTTTATAAACCTGAAACTAAAGCAGTTGGTTTCCTTTGTATTGGAGTAAAAATTCCAAACAAGTCCTCAGTCATTACATAATGAGGAAAACATTGAGCAGCATCTGTCTCTAATGTATTTTTCAAATTCCAATGATTAGGTCTTGTTTAAAATATTGCCTGCACTTTCTGTCTCCTAACTAAAAACTTTCTGACAGAGTTTTCTTTTTATTTACTTGAGGAGTCGAAGTGTTCCGTCTTCTTACAGGAGTTTTATTTTGCTCAAAATTATCTGATGAAAATTGCAATAAAAACAAATATTTTGTTTCATGGAAGTTGTCCATAAGGGAGAAGACAAACATATTTTCTGTCCAGTCCTGGAATACATGCTGAGCCCTGTCAACTCATAAATCAGTAGGAGCTGAAGGCTCTTGGCAGTTGGCAATTTGTGAATAGCACCCTTTATGCTTAGAGGCCTTAACTATTGCCCAGAACAGAGCCTTCCATTAGTATAGCTGCAGGAATTTGTATCAAATTCCACATGCTCAAGTGAGCATGTTTGTACTGTGCTTTCACAGTTATGTACATGCTATAATAAGTAATTTCCTGAGTATATATCAAAAAGTATTGTTTGGTAATGTGAGCTGTGCTATTCTAACAACTGCTTCCATGATGTATGGCATTCTTTATTAGGATGCAGCTAAAATAGTTAGGTCAGTTCTAAATTATGCTCTAACATTTCATATTAAAAGGAATTATATCATCCTTTCAGCTTCATTAGTATTGAATCTGTTCTCATTCAACTTAATCTTCACATTTTACCTTGAAAATTTGTACAAGCTACATGGCAACAGTGCTTCTAAGCCTGAATTTCCTTTTCTGTGCTTCACATTTACCTTTACTGTAATTATTTCTGTGAAGAATATATTATTTAAACCAGTCAGACTCTGAAAACACATCCATACTCTAAAACTCTGTCTCCCTCCCATTCTGATAATTCAAAGAAACAGTACTCATTTTTTCTGCCTGGGAAGATTATTGCTGTGTTTTCTCTACAATATTGCTTTGATTCATAAAAGTACATATTGTTGGTGCATGTTTACCATTCATGTTAGAGATTCCATGCACATGCTGTGTATGTCCACAAGACTGAATATGTAAAGCTTATCCTGTTCAAAACAAAAGTTTTGAATTGACAGTCAGACCATGGTATATCTACCCTTAAATTTCTTAGTAGGTAAAGTATATATCTGATTATACTGGTTGTATCTGGATGTTTGATTGGGAACATTGGGAGAATATTTAAGGGAATTATAAGATGTGGTATTGGGTTTATTGATTATTTTCTTAATAACCAGTCATATTTCAATATTTCTGGTCCAATAATTTTCCCAGATCAGTTAATTTTTTTATCACTTATTTTTGCCAGGGGAGTTATTTCCTCTTCAATTGAAAACAGTTAATTTTTTCAATTAAAACATTGAACTATTGGAGTTCTCTCTTTGTATGGGAAGAATTACTTCCAAAGTCCTTTGCCCTAATGAGGCTTTTCTACTCTCTGTTACCTTCATTCTAGACTATGTTGAGTAACATCAGTGAAATTCATTAGGGATAGCAGAGCTGTGGCCACTTTAGAGTTCAGTAAAATTAAACATAGAAGCTGCTTTGGTTTATGTCATACAGAACCCTGTGACAAAGCCAGAGCTGCAGTTCGTGCACCTTTTTTTTCTGGTGTGTGTGTGTGTGTGTTTGTGTTGAATTGTGTTAATCACTCACACACAGTAGCTGATGCAAGGAGTAAATATCTTAATTTACTGTTTTTAATATTGTGTTATAGCTTAGTAACACACAGTGTGCTCGTTGCTAACCTGCACTCCAATTTCATTTTATTCTAAACAGTTGTGGTTTTTTCTGTGTTTGCCTTTATGAGCTCAAGCCATTCCTAGAAAGCAATGATTTATTTGTCAATACCACTTAATGTACAATTAATAGTAATTATTCTCTTTCCACTTTGTAGCTAGCAAGATGCACATTTTCCAAAGTTAAGAATTTTTCCTTCTTTCTTCAAGCTGAATTTTATTCTGAGCTGAAATGTTTCATTCTCTTGGTTTCTTTTGTTAGGAAGTTCTCTCTAAGATAGCAATTCCGGAATTTCACACCAGGTGGCACTGATTTGTTTGAGCTTACAAACCCTTATTGTCTCCTGGCTTTGACTTCCGTGGGGGTGTTGTTCACACACAAGATACCAGCATAGTATCCTTATACTTTAGGAACTGGTAGCATCACTTTGCTATTGAACTCCTGATTCCCATTTCAAGTCTGAAGTCACAGCAGTGCTGGTGCCATCCAAAACCATTAGAAAGCAATTATTTAAACCACGAGATCTTTGCTCATCCAGGCCTGTGGGGATACCTAGGCTTTAGGTGCTTCTGTCAAACAGGACCTTCCTGATTGCAACTTACCTTGCAGAGAAGGCAGCTGCTGCTCACAGATAAACTCTCACAAATCACCTCCTGGAGCAGGAAGCCATGAACCAGATCTTCCTTGTTTGGGAGTGACATCAAGTGGATCTCTTCGTCCTAAGTCTGAAAGGTAAATTTGTTCTTACCTGTAAATTATGGTTCTGCTAGTTCATACTATGCCAATCCAGACCTCAAAGTTACCCTTCCAGCCAGCAGATTAATAAAACTTAACATTTCCAGTGCTTTGTGAGTTTTTCAAAGCACTGTGCAAACGTTAATTAATCAAATGAAGGCAGAGGAGCTAATGAAGGGAGGTGGCTGTAATAGCCCTGGTTTATCCAGGTTTCCTCCCTTAAGAGTATTCATTATGAATTAAAAAGGAAAAGATGGCACAGTGTACCAAGTATACTGTAAACCATCACTTCAGGATAGTAATGTGACCTGGCATTTGAGTAGTGATGCTACACAGGATGGCTTCCTCCTTTCAAAGGGTGAGCCATATGGATTGGTGTAGGAGATCTAGCAGAACCAATATTTTCACAGACAAGGACAAATTTAACTTTCTGCTATTTCCCTCTATACCAATCCACGTTCTAGAAATAAAAATCAGTGACTTTTCCAATACCAGTTGACCTGAGGAGAAATGTTTCATTATACTTTTCTCTCTGAATCAGCTAAAGAGTTGAGCAGGCAATAAAATATATTTTAATTACTTGTAGTTGGATTGTGAAATTATTCAATACAGCTATTTTTGATTGTTTGGCATCATCTGTATCTCTATACAAGGCAACAAGATGTACTAAAATATGCAATTTGAAAAGTTTATTTCTCTGATTCGATTCAAAAAGCTATACATGTCAACGTAGAGATGATAACAAAAGTGAAATAGGACATGATTAAATCTGCATATTTTGTGTGTGCAAATAAGCCATCATCTTTCAAGTTGTTTTTTTCTCTCTGTCTGCCAGATGGCAGAAAAGAGCTCTGCAGTTTAGACTGGTGTAGATGGGACATAGCAGAATATGGATAGACCAGGCTACAAAAATAAGAAACTGCCATACTTGCATTAAGTTATTTTTCCTTTAATAATTAAAACTTGCATGCACTAGCTACTAGTGAAAGGTATCTCTTTTTAAGAAAAGTTTGACTTTTAGGGCTGCTAGTTGGCTTTTGCTGATTGCCAACAAAATTCCAGTTATCACGATTTCCAATCATTTAGGATTACTCTAACTTTCTTTTCTTGTTGCTGTCAGCCAAAATTCTGTGAGGCTGCAGCCCATTCCCACTGAGCTGTTCTGTGTTTGCAAAGAACCTTGTAAATGAGACAGCCTTAGAATGCTGTCTGCCTGCCATGGTACAGAACCAGAGGACCCCTTTGGATTGTCCCTGTGGTCTCTGAATACTCTCTGAACAGATTTGATCTTATGTTTCTCAGAACATCTTAGAATTGATATGACTGTTCTAAAAAAAAAAAAAACAAATCTTCCCCTTCGTGGCAGTACCTCACTTAAACCAGACTGAGTAATTTTCCTTTTTGTTACCAATATAACTTGAGTAACTTGGGATTTTAGATCATTCAGCACTGTGGATTTCTGCTATCTCTACAATACCATCTTTGACTGTCTTCAGGATGCTCTGTTCAACAAAACGTTCTTCTTGAGATAGCAAACTTAAGTGTAATTTTTATATCTATTTTCCCAAAGTCCTCAGTGATTCATCAAGTTTCTGTATCTTTCTGTTACTGCTGCATTAGTCAGAGCCATCAGGACAGTGTGAGAGGAACCTAGCAGTGCATTTCCTTTTGGCATCTATTAAAAAGGTGCCACTTGGCTTTCTCTTCTTTTTCCTTGCTTGATGAAAAGGTAATATGAAAACCTCTGAACCAGTGGATCCTAAGCACCACTACAATGAGTCATTAGGATAGATTCAAGAAATAGATTCTAGGCATTTTTTCAGAAATCTTTCTGATTTTCAGAATGTAAAGACTGATGTCTGTGGTACAGGTATGAATTCAAAGTTCCACAATTTTCTTGCAAGCTGAATTGCAGAGGAATTACATTATTCTCACTAAAATCAGCAACTTGCACCTAACTGAAACATAGTAGAATAAAGGTGATGTGACTATATGCAACTTGTGCTTTGCCTTACAGATTTTTAAGCTTGGAACCCTATAGTTTTTGCAGGAAATATACATTAATAATTGTAAGCATTTAAAATACTACACATCGGGATCAAATCAAACCAAACCAGGCTTTCATTAAACAACTGTTTTCTAAACACATGCTTATGTCTTATCCTGTATATTGATTTTTTTTTTGTCTTTTTAAGTCACTCATAAGTCACTGACATGACAAAAAAAATAGCAATTCATGTGGTGAGCTCGTGACTTCTTCCCTCCTACATTAAATGATAGGCACCTATGGGGACGTGCTGGGGTGATATCTCAGAAGGAGTACGAGTGGAGGTTCCAAACACTGACTGCAGCCTTCCTACCAAAGTCTTCTGGATAGCTGGAATTGTAAAATTAGCAGGTGAATATATCCTAGTTTAAATTATTAAAATAATCACAATAACTGAGTGAAGGGAGCTAATAATTCAGTCAGGGATTACCTGGTTAGTGGGATGTTGTTCTTTTTGTCAGATCCATGTCAATAGGTTGCATGTTTTAGCACTGTCACTAGGTATTGTTGTTTTACAGTGTCTTCAGTGAAGCTTGAGGATGTGTGGGGTTTTTATATTACCTAGGAGTACAGTAAAGCAGTGCAGGATATAGAAAATAGTTTAATAGAAAGCCAGTAAGCCTTATCATACAAATCAATTGGTTAAAAGTTAACTAAGATATGAAAAATCTGATATTGCAGGTAGTTAATTTTATCTTCCTGCATATAACTTCTAAGGATTTATAGTTCAAGGATTTGAATTAAAACTTAACTTACATGATAGTACATGCATGTTTATCCAAGTAATTCTGTGCAGCAATGTCAATGCAGAAATGAGCCATAAGAATAACATTCTATAAAAAATTATATTCTAGAAAATCCAATGTAATATACATTGTACGTAGTAAAGAAATATGAATAACTTATAATCTTGCTTAATTTGGGTTTTTAATTGCTTTCTTTCAGGCTACAATGCTCTGTTAAGATATGAAGGCTTTGAAAATGATTCAAATCTTGACTTCTGGTGCAACGTTTGTGGGTCTGACATCCACCCAGTTGGTTGGTGTGCAACCAGTGGGAAGCCCCTAGTCCCTCCTCGAAGTATGTAAATAGTAGCCTTACTTATTGATATAAAAGTCTGTGTTTATGAAACTAAATTTGCTTATGGTCCAGATATCAAAAGTTTTTTCTTACCGTAGCAGCTCTTTTCAACAGTTATTAATAAATCATTTTAACTTTTGGAAAAATAAGGACTTGACTGATGCCAAAAGTGTTTCTTGGAGTAGCCCATCTGATGCAACTTAAAGTTTTTAAGATGAAGGTGGAAGCAATTAGCTGATCAGTGATATGAACATGCACTGATTTTATTTATATTTTATTATGAAATTTTCCCTGACATACCCTTAAACTTAATCTTGGGTAGCATTCATTCTCTGAAGTTTTTTGTCATTATTGTCATCCAGGCCTTTTAACAGTCATCTGAGATTTCTTCTTTACATATTCCAAACTCTAATATTGTCTCTAATTGACACAATTAAAAATCAGTGGCTTATTTTTTCCCCTTCATTTGCAACAGCCATCCAACACAAATACACAAACTGGAAAGCTTTTCTAGTGAAACGACTTACTGGTGCCAAAACACTTCCTCCTGACTTTTCTCAGAAGGTAAGGCTGATGCAATATCAATGATGTACTGTAAACAAAATTGCAGCACAGTGTGAAGAACTCAAGTATTTTACAATGGCACATAACCTTCTTTTGTAGTGAAGATGATACAGTAGTTTCTTCCCTTAAATACAGTTTCCCTTGCAATCTCTGGTCTCCAATTATGTCCACACTTTTCAGTATGTATTTGGAAAACTGCTTCCTCTAGCAGAAAGTAGTTTTCTTTAAAAAGTGATTATTCTATTTTAATTTTAAAATTCCCTCATTAAAAAAGAACAACAGTGCTAATAAGCTTCCCTGTGATACACTAGAAAAGTGAGAACTTATTTTTCTAATTTGGGAATGATTTTTAACATGCACTATTTCAAGAAACTGAACGAAAGGTGCTAATGTAGCCCATACCTTGGTGCAATAAAGTATGTACTTTTAAATGTTAGTATTTTACATTTGCTCTGGACTAGATATTTTTGCTGTCTTTAAGTCATGTCTGTGTGTAGTATAGTGTGCTATGAATTTACTTACTAGTATTGTGAGATGGTACAAAGCTTTTATTAGGAATGTGAGACTGTTTGTTGTATTACACTGCATTAAATGTTTAAAAAATAGCAAGCAGAAAAATCCTTTCTTTGCTTTTTCATTTCTTGTTAAAAATTGGCTCAGTTGGAAGCCAAATTAAATTTTCAAGATCTCAAAATTTTGAAGAGTTCATAATGGAAATGACAAGTAATAGATACTTATTTTTAAACACAATGTATTGTCACAAGGCAGATTGACATCTATTTCCACATTCCTTCTTTTTGGTATATTATGAAGGAATAAGATTGTAAGTGGCCAGCTTTAATTACGTTGGTTTCTTTTCCAGGCTTTTTATAACAAAAGTATTTTTAAAGTGCTGTATTTTGAGTGGATGACAATGCTTGTTTTCATTTAAAATTCCTTCTCAACATGATTATATCCATTGTTAACAACTGAAGAGACTTTCATTAAATCAATGGAAAATTTCTGTAACCTATGCAAGAATTGTATTAGGGGCTGTCCTTGAGACAATTAAAGCACTGTAGGTTCTGTTCTCCTTAGTTTTCTGGAACATTTCATTTTTCCCTATTTGCAATGAAATATAAATAATCTGTGTTGCTGTTTTTGCAGTTTGATTAACAAGTGTTTGAATTAGACGAATAGTGCATTGATACCGTGCTTTAATAGCAGAAGATGTGACTAAGGAAAAAGAGGGTATATTCTTACAGATTTTTTTTTCCTTGTTACTTTAAGGTGTCTGAGAGCATGCAGTATCCATTCAAAACTTCCATGAGAGTAGAAGTTGTTGACAAAACACACCTTTGTCGGACAAGGGTGGCAGTTGTAGAAAGTGTCATTGGGGGACGGTTAAGATTGGTGTATGAAGAAAGTGAAGACAAAACTGATGACTTCTGGTGCCATATGTACAGTCCACTCATTCATCATATTGGCTGGTCTCGAAGTATAGGACACAGATTCAAAAGATCTGGTAAGCTGCTGGTGGTTTTCTGGGAGTATTGACTTGTGGAACTCTGAGTTAAGCAGATGAGGTTGTGTTCTGGAGGCATTTCATGGATTAAGTCATCCAGATTTTTGTGGTAGTCTTATTACAAACTGTGGGCTTCCTACACCTGTGCTTACATTTTACTGGTGAACAGATTCACAGAAACATTCTGTCTGCTCTATTAACAAAACTTCTTGATAATGTGTGTTATTGTTCCTTGTAGATATTACAAAGAAACAGGATGGACATTTTGATGCACCCCCACATTTATTTATGAAGGTGAGTTTGCTAGCAAGAACACTCTGTTCTTAGAGTTCATTTGAGGTGTTTTTTTTTAGTTCCCTACATGCTTGAAACAGACCTGAAGTTATATTTAAACCCCAGAAATACATTCCCATAACAAGCATTACTTCTTTTTATTCAAACACCTAATTTGTCCTACTTGGCATCAGCAGAGATGATAGAGCTGGTATTTTAAGCTGTTCTTTTGGTGGTGTAGGGGATGTGTTTTGTTCCAGGCTTCTTGGATTCTTAGCTTCTGGTGCTGTTATGTGATTCTTTAGGTAAAAGAGGTTGATGCAGCTGGAGAATGGTTTAAAGAAGGAATGAAATTAGAAGCTATAGACCCTTTAAACCTTTCGGCAATATGTGTAGCAACTATTAGAAAGGTAAGAAAACAAATTTGCATTTTGGGAAGGTACATAGAATTCCTGGTTTTCACTCACCTTTATTCAGGTCTGAAACAAAAAGCTCCAAAACAAAATAAATGCAGCTCATTCACACAGGGAGTGTTTATGGAATATATATAGTAACTTTATACACAACCGTTAGGAAAAAATATAATTTTTCTTTTTTTTTTTTTTTTATTTTTACTTTAATATCTGGAAATTCAGCCTTACCTTTAAACAAAATAGTATGTTGGTGAGATTAATTTGCAGGATGATCCAAATTATACCAAATTTTTTGTAACTTCAAAAGGAAAGCACCTTCCTTACTTAGAGAAGTCTATGAAGACATTTATGAATGTGCTTTTTTCCTACCTTGATGGAGAGGGATCTCATCCATGTGAAATCTGTTTTTAAAAGAGGAAGAGAACATAAAAATTTGCTTGGCAGAACTGCATTACCTTACCAATGAGGAACGTGGTTGTGATTTTAAGTCTTTTTTCTTAATAATAGTGTGCAGAACATTGTAGCAACTAAATAGCAGACAATTATAACACTTTAGAAGTAGAACTGATGTTCACAAGAAAAAAAAATAGAGATCAGAGAAAGGAAGTGTTCATCTCATAACTTGGCAGTTAACAAAGGCACATTTGACAATATTTCACATGGTCTTGGAGACAGGTATGCTTTGGGCTTTTTTGTTTTGTTATAACTGAATGTCCTTCTAAGTGTACTTCCATTATTATTAAGTTACTTTTCACTCTTTTGAAACATGGCATGCTTTCTTTCTAGCCTTATCACAGAGTTAAAGGTATTTAATGTAAAATTTTGTTTTTCTTTACAAAGGTTTTAGCAGATGGCTATCTTATGATTGGGATTGATGGCTCAGAAGCAGCAGATGGGTCTGATTGGTTTTGTTACCATGCCACTTCCCCTTCTATTTTCCCTGTTGGTTTCTGTGAAATTAACATGATTGAACTAACTCCACCCAGAGGTACATATGGAATTCTGACCACATTTTCTTTTGAATATTTTTCAGTGATATTGTATGTGCCATATGCTTTGTTTCTTAATTCAGTCTACAAAACTCATGTCACTTTTTAGGACTATCAAATCTGAAACCATCCAACAGCATAACTTGAAATCAATCTAAAACAGAGATAATGAACTTTCCATTTAGCAAAAAGTCAAATTGAACTTCTGATGAATTATCTGGCTAAAATAAGTTGCTTTTGCTCTCAGAAATTGAGGATAGCCACTAGTTCATTAGTATATTCCAAAAGTGAATGAGAATTATGTTGGTCACTGAAAGGACTGTTTAGAATGTCATCACTTGGGAAGTCCTGGCCACCAAAAGGAATAATGAACATTGTGAACAATCTCAGACCTGAGCTAATTCACAGTGAGTCCAGTTAATTTGTTGGAGAACATGCACAACTTTGAGCTTCAAGAAAGCAGCCATTAGAACTGTGGGCTGTGTAATCCCTTCTGTGAGAAAGAGCTATCTGTCCACACTAGCTCATATGCCTTCAGAAGACATTGCCTTCATTTTTTCAATGTCTAGCAATTGATGAAGAAGATGGTAACTGGCTGTGTGACAGCAGATATGAATGGTTTTCACTTATCTCATCCTTGCAGTCTTCTACTTGTATTTATTGAATAATTTTTTTTTGCTAATAATTTCAAAGACAGGTAGTGCAACATGAAGAAAATAATTTCACATCATTTTCATTATTGCACACTGATGAATCTGTCATCTTTGAGTATGTGGAAAGTGCAGTTGGACAGATTTCCCATTATTTTTCAGAAAGCTCATTATGTGAATTTGTTGCCTAGAAATTCACGGCTGCAGTCACCCCTCAAAAATGTGGTGCAAGAGTCTCTTGCACTAGAAAACATTTTTGTGGGAGGAAAAAGCATGCGTGTCAATGCATACCAAACAATTTAGAAATAAATACATTAAGCTGATGATACAGAATAGGAGAGAAACCTCCCTTCTCTGATGTACCTTCTCTTCAAATACCCCTATATGATAGTTTGTGACTTTTGTTGTCAGCACATTTATGGTGCTTCTGTGTTTCTTGTATCTTGGCAACCTTATTCTTTATCTCCATATATACTTTCTCTTTTATTGCAGTTTTCTATAGTAGTTCTGTATCAGCCACTGAGAGGCAATTATAAATCACACATGCAATAATCTAAAAGTCATTTGAAAGAGGAATTAATAGGAGTAAAATACAGAATGTAATTCGCATTAGTGTGTTTAATAGGATCAAAGTGATCAAAGCTTCTTAGCTCTTATGAGAGGTGTATTTTACTTTCCAAATCATGGGCTTGAAAATGGACAGGTTTTGAGTTGTCTACTCTAATCAGGACCACAAGCACATTTCTCTGGTGTGGATCATGACAAGTTATTTAAATGACTTGCATACAAATAGATTTGTCTGCCAGAAGAACTGTGTGTTAAGAAGTATTAATATGCAAAGCTGGTAGATTGCTACCCTTAGTAACTGTTAGCTCTCCAGCCACATCTCTTTATGTAGCTACTACATACCTAAGGTGAACATTATTTTCCCAATTACTCTTAGAGAACTTATTTAAGTTGTTGTGAAATAATTTGACTGGGTAAGCTCATTCCTTCCAAGCATCTTCATCTCTTGTTGCAATCAGTGGAAGGATGAAGATGCTCAGACACCTTCAAGGGTGGGATTGCAAACTGTGCTGTGAATGTTGGTTACCTGATGAGTCTGGCTCTGCAGTTCTGAGCTGTGGGAGCTCTTTCTTCTCACTTAGATGAGATCCAACTGTATTCTGTAGCTCCCCATGCCATGCCTACGATGCTGTCATTTTTTTCAGACTGTCCCTCACTGCAGAATACCACAAAGAAATCTTTCTTCAGCTACAGTCTGAGAATTATTGGCTTAAGCAGTTGAAGTTTTCCATAGTAAAAAATAGTCCTGCATGTGTTATGTCTGTTCAGCAGATGAACAAAAGCAACATTTATCTGAGTGATTTCCTTCCCTTCGTGACAGCTTTAGAAAAGAGATCTTACACTAGAAAAAATCTTGTATTTTCCAGATTATTGCCATTTTTAGCCTTATTTAAACTTTAAAATATCCATGCTGGTTCTTACCACTCTGTTCCTTGCAATTCAGGTGTCTCAGTAGTGGAGCTCTTTCCCCCCAGGAAAGACACTGGATATGCTTGATGATGTGATCTGTTTTGGGTCATTTGTAGGGGCATTGTAGAGATCAAGGATGTGTGCAGACAAAAAGCTTCAAGTTTGAATGATGAACCTTAACAATAAATGACACTTTCTATATTATCCAGAGATTCATTCATCTTGTTTGTTGCAATGGGCAATGTCCAGATGACTCTCTTGTCTCTTAGACCAAAGCTCAGAGAGTGGAAGTTTCTGATATTAATGTTTTGCTTCTTTGTGGTCTTTTTAGCCCTAACACAGTGCCAATATATTATTTTTGTTGTGTTCTTATGCATGAAGTTTGCAGTTGACATTTGAAAATGTTGTTTAAAATTCACAGGTTATGCAAAGCTACCTTTCAAATGGTTTGACTACCTCAGGGAAAGTGACTCAATAGCAGCACCTGTAAAGCTCTTCAATAAGGTAATAAACAACATACACGTGTATTTAAACTGTAATTAGTATTATCATTAATTTTCAGTCTGTATAGTCCATGGAATTGACCCACTTCATTTTTTGAAAAGCTAAAACAACAGAAGTTTTTAGTAATAGGAACCATTTGAATGTATTAAGCTTTGAATATTTCTGAAATGTTAAATAAAACAGGGGTATGGGAAACTTCATAAATTTCTTCATAAATTTCATATTCTGCCCCTGTGCTCTGCCCTGGTGAGGCCACACCTCGAGTCCTTTGTCCAGTTCTGGGCCCCTCAGCTCAGGAAGGAGATTGAGGTCCTAGAGCAGGTCCAAAGGAGGCAACTGGGCTGGTGAAAGGACTTGAGCACAGAACCTATGAGGAGAGGCTGAGGGAGCTGGGGCTGTTCAGCCTGGAGAAGAGGAGGCTCAGGGGAGACCTCATCACTCTCTACAACTCCCTGAAAGGAGGTTGGAGCCAGGGGGGGGTTGGGCTCTTTTCCCAGACGACTTTCAACAAGACAAGAGGGCATGGTATTAAGTTGTGCCAGGGGAGGTTTAGGTTAGATATTAGAAAGAATTTCTTTACTGAGAAGGTGATCAGACACTGGAATGGGCTGCCCAGGGAAGGGGTGGATTCTCCATCCCTGGAGATATTTCAAAAGAGCCTGGATGTGGCACTCAGTGCCATGGGCTGGGAACTGCAGTGGGAGTGGGTCAAGGGTTGGACTTGATGAGCTCTGAGGTCCCTTCCAACCCAGCCAATTCTATGATTCTAATTCTATAAATAAATGATATTTAGTGTTTCCCTATATGAAGCTGACTGAAATATTTATTTCAGTGCTGTGCTTAAACCATCTGAATTAACATGTTTATTTGCTGATGTTTTCCCTGTTTGTGTTGGCTTTTCCAGGAAGTTCCAAACCACGGGTTTCATGTTGGAATGAAACTGGAGGCTGTTGATCTGATGGAGCCTCGCCTGGTGTGTGTGGCCACAGTAACTCGGATCATCCATCGCCTTTTGAGGATCCACTTTGATGGCTGGGAAGATGAATATGATCAGTGGGTGGATTGTGAGTCCCCAGACCTCTATCCAGTGGGATGGTGTCAGCTAACTGGGTATCAACTACAGCCTCCAGCACCACAATGTAAGTTTCTGGTTTGTATCTCATCTAACAGTTCCTTTCTGCTCCTTGTGCCTGGAGGATGATTTCCTGACTTCATCCTGTTAGGTCACCAGGTGTAACAGAAATAGAACAAACTAAAGCACCTCTGAGTGTTTCTGTGGTTACTTTACTATGTTTAATGCCAGATTATGCTTATTTGGTCCAGGGAAAAAGCCTGTTCTTCATCAGTTCTGTGTAATATGTGTGAATTTAAATTGCTTTAAGATTGCTCTGCATACTAATTTGATGGATCTCAGTATGTGCATAGCTGTTCATGTGCAGAAGTACTTATGCAAGAAGGCTGTGTTTTATTTAGTGCATCAAAATTTGTCCTGTCAGACAGTAATTGATATCTGTTTTAGAACTGTTTGTTGTTTACTGGGGGGATAATAGTAGTTATGTTTAGTTTAAGGGGAGGCTTTTCCACAATACAGACATTCTGCCTTTGTTCAGTCACTAAATTCTGTGCCTGTGCAGCAGCTTTGACACATTTGGAAGTGTTTTTCAAAAATATTAAACTTTTAATTTTGAATTCTTATTTTTTGCAGCATCAAGAGATAGCCAGTCCAGTTCATCAAAACAGAAGAAAAAAGCTAAATCGCAGCAGTACAAAGGACATAAGAAAAGTGGGTGACAAAGTAGTGTTTGCACTTTTCCTGTTGCTTAAAAAGTTTGTGGTCTCTCCCTAAGTCTTTAATCTATTTGGAAATCTTTGTGTGTAATCAGGTGTTATGCTTAAATGTGCAGTATATGCCATAAAAGGAATTTTTTCATTGACAATGACCATTTTTTGGAAATTGCAACAGGGCTTATGCTGCTAATGGTCTAATTGTAATGTGAATTGTAGGTGGACAGCTGTTGCAATCTTTGGGATTCAACATTTTAGTTAAATAATAAATTTGGCTAAGTAAAGTGATTCATGGTTTGTAAATGGCCAACATTGAATCTTATCTTTACTTTTATAAAGACTAAACAGGCAGCAAATGGCAAACAAGAGTAAATTTGTGTTAATTTGAGCAACAGTCATTATTATTCCTGTTAACATGTTCAGTTACCTTCTTAAACTAGTGTTTTAAAGCACTAAATTCTTCAGAAAACCCTGTAGAAAACGTATTATTGCAAGTAATTTGTTCAAAAATGTTAATTTTAGAGCATAACTTATGATCAGAAAGCATTTTTTTTCTGTGGGATATTGAGGGTTAAACGAAGAGTCACTAAAATGCAGAATATAAGGAAACGGGAAATCTGTGATCCATCACCAATTTAAATATTATTAAGAATATTTAAGAAAAACTAGTACTTAACTTTGAATTTATACATCTTTAATGTTCATCTTTTATTTTTAGTGACTTCATTGCAGCTGAAGGAGGAGTTGCTAGATGGAGAAGAGTATAGCTTCCTTCAAGGAGCATCTGATCAGGAAAGCAACGGATCTGCCAGTTACTACATCAAACAAGAACCTTAAGGCAGCTCAGAAAAGTGAGGAGCAGAGTATTGGTGATAGGAAAAGAGCCTTTCTCCAAGACTGACTGATGTTGTTCCCACTTGGATGGTGCAGTTCAGGTGACTGTACCTGGGGCACTTTGCTAACTGTAGATGAGTTAGACTCAGTTCAGAATTTTTTGGAAGGGCGGGGAAACTATTTTAGTGAAAAAGATTTTTCAATTTATTAAAAACAAAAACGGACACTTTTGTGTTGTATTTGAAGCTTTTGAAAGAATTTTGTAATATTTTCAAGTTCAGATTTATTGTGCATTGTTAACAAGAACTGAAATTCTAATTTTTTTGTAAGATTAAAGTTTAATTAGCATGACTGTGGGAAGCGGTTGGAGGAAGATGTAGTTGCAAATACAAGTGAACTGTCATAACAAATGAACCTTCTTGGTACTAGTTGGGAGACTTGGACTCTTATGAACTGCACTGGTCACTCCTCTGTTTTTTGGTTTTTTTTATTGTGAAAATAAGGCATTCAAGCTGTAATTTAGAGGCATAAATTGTATGTGAAAGGTAGTCCTGTAAAGCTCTACTCAGTGAGTAGCCCCAGTTGCAATGGAGCCATCACCTGAGGAAGATTTTAACTTTTTGAGATGTTTTTATTTAGTTTAAAACACCTTTTTTATATAAGATTTAAAAAAAAAAAAAAAAAAAGTGTTCATTAGGGTCTGATTGAGTGTCCATCAATATCAGTAGCCTTGTCTCCACTGACTGCAGTGGGCATTGGGTTGGGACTGTAAAGCCTCTTGTCTGTACATGAATGTCTGTGGTCTTGGAATGCTTCAGCAATCGTTTACAGAGCCCTCTGCCAAACTGGAACTTCCCTCATTTGGAAGATGAGTTTTAGCTAACAATTTGGACTAAAGAAGAGACTTTAGTGAGGACAGTACCTCAGGCCTCCCTTGGTAGTAGGAAGGAACTCCTGAGTATTCTTTGGATTTTGCTTTCCATTCAGAAAGGCCTACATGTTTCCTTACCATTTTAAATATTTATTTTTGAGCGTTTAAACCCAATGTTCCACATGGTTTCAGGTGAGCTAAAAGGAGCCATACATTGTGAATTTAAAAAAGGAGTTCAGTTCTGCACAGCCTGCAATATTCTTTTCATGCTGCAATAGTGTCGTATAGAAGTTGAGACTTGAGCAGTATATAAACCATATACTGTCTGCTATATCATTCATAAACTGGATTTGCTTACTGCCTGGAAACCTTGTGTCTCACTTCAAGTATCCTCTTGGCCCCAGCTGCCTAACTGCCCAGTTTTTTTCAAAGCCAAGTCATGTAAAAGGATGAAAACTACTACCAGTAAAACACGACATATTTTAGCACAAGCTATTAGCAATTTGGATTTTTTTTTTTTTTCTTTCTGTATTTTTAAACTTTGTACATTTCTGTAAATCATGTCATTCATTGAGCTGATTACTAAAGTGCTTAATCACCCCTGCAGAGCTGTGACTGGAAAAATGTGCATCAAGAGCTTTAGCTTTTACCAGTAAGGTTCATTAACTAAACTCTCAGGAATTAACTGCATATGTTCTATAAGTGCTTCTGGGTCTTAGCCAGTCCCCTTCAGAGCAGTACAATGATAATCTGACTCTTGACCATAAATTAGTGCTTAAAAAAATTATTAACGTGTGTTCCTACAGCCTAAGAAATGCTATAAGGATTAGCAACCCACAGAGCCCCAGGAGACAATTTTTATATATTGTTGTTTGAGCTTAAAAAACACAGTGCATAGAAAGTTGAAAACCAGCAATTTGATTATTTTCTAAAATCTTGCTCTATCTTTGGGTACATAGTATTGGTAATATGCACAGGTTTACCTCATTCTATGCAAGAGGGGTTAATTATGTAAAGTTTTGTATTTACTACTGGAAGTATAAAACGTCCTGTATAGTGTAGGAATGTCTGGAAATCTTTTCTCCCTTACTGGTAAAATTTTCTTAATGACCCCTTTTTAAGAGCAGCTTCTTACAGTGACAGAATCTGGTTATCAGATTATAAGTATCTGTAGCTTCAGATGGTAAAGACATTTTAGCTCTCTAAAACAGCCATAAAAAGGACTTTGTCAGGCTTGGTAGACTTCAAATACCTTCTCAGATTCTGACCTATCCGTGACATTTCTTTTGAACAGCCTGGATTTGGAGAAGCAGGATTAGAGACCATTCATTGTAGTGACACTTTGAGCCTTGATTTTTTTATTTTTTTTTTTTCTGTGTTCTCTATTTAACATGTTGTAAAATCCAGCTCTGCGACCATTGATCTGGTTTGGTAAGTACAGCATTACTGATTTTTTTATTTTTTTTTTAATGTCAACAATTTGTAGATTGTCCCTGTCATCTGAAACAAGGTTGGCACAGTCTTGCTTTCTGCTCTCATTGGTAGCTTCTGAGTTAAGTAGAAAACCTGTTGCATTAATTTGTGTTCATAATGTGAAAATCTGGGCTAGTAATGAGCAAGGGATATTGCCTTGTCACTGCCTGATTTCTGAGTTAGTCTTCAAATGTCAAGAGGGAAAACCAACACTTAATATGAACATCTTGTGTTGGAGAAATGTAAGAATAGGATTTGAAGTCTGTCAGTCTTTATAAATGTTCTTTGAAAGTTGGTATTTTATTCATTAAACACTAAAGTATGTGAGGTGACTTGCATTTTACAGGTTCACACATGACATCAGTAGTTGTGTGTTGAGATCTGTGGGTGAAATTCCTCATTTGTTTCTGAATTCCAAATCTACCTAAATCGTGTCATTGTCAAGTACAGTGAAATCTGTGCTAAGCAAACCACGTGAAGAACTGACATCACTTGCTGAGGAGATGTTTAATAACACCTGAGAAAACTCCACCAGGTATTTAGAGAATGGTCTCTAAATGGAGTGGGTTGTTACCTGCTGGCTGTGGTATCCTTAGTGAGGCTTCATTGTATTTGTAAAGCATTCATTAGTAGCATGGCTCTGGGAATTTTTACCTTCATTTTACTCTAAGCTGTGTTACTTGGCTGAAAGAGCAGCAAAGTGTTGGACATCTGACATCTTCAGTGGGGTCAAACTAATTTCAGTATTTGGCATAGCAGATTTTTATAACCAGAAGGTAGCACAATTTATGTACCTTACTTTGCAGCTGCCCTTCTTTTATTACTCCAGATCTTTCTGCTGATCTTTGATTTTTATGTTAGTTTAAATACAACTCTTTAACCTTTTCCTTGCTGCATCTGAGGAAAGCTAAAGCAGTTATCAGTTCCTTGTTCTATGGATACTAACACGGGTTTCAGTGTTTGTTTGTTTTTTTTATTGTTGTTTTATGTGATGTGAACACCCTCTCCCGTCAATATTTGTACGATGGTGCTAATATATTTGGTAACAATCCTTTATTGGGAAGGGATTTTAAAAAACTGTGATTTAAACTGATTTTTTCTTCCTTTTGATTTTCATATTTAAAACAAGAAGCCACAGCCATTTATACAAGAAAGGCATCAGCTTTGGCCCCTGGGAAAACGTTGGGGCGGGAATCAAAATTAAACAAATGGGTTTTTACATCATTTCTGTATGTATTTGATATATTGATCAATATCTGTACAAATTTAATCTTTTATTTTCTTGGTAATTTGTGTGGTCAATGAGAAAGTATTTAAAGCTTTCTCACGCTGTGTACATAACCAAGTGAAAAAATGCTTTTGGAGAAATTAATGTTACTTTCATTTTTACGAGACTGCAGATTTTCAGCATGGATGTGAGAAGCATTAAAATTATAACTTTGTGTACAAGATGAAAATAATTCACTAAATTTGCCTTTTTTTACACAAAATAAAAATTATAAAAGGTCTGTTTGTAGTGGTTGTTTTGTTTAAAAGGCATGTTAAAATGTGCATTACATTGCCTCTGTCCTAAGGGAATGCAGAATAAAATACCCACAATCTGGAAAACCCGTTTTAATTAAGGGGATAAATTAGTCTGAGCAAAAAGCTCTGAGCACAAAACAATATAAGATGGTGGCATGAGAGAAATTAGTAGAGCACTTTGGTGTTTCACAGTTGGTATTAATAAATTTTGTGTAGGGAGGGAAACTTTGTCACAGGGTAGTGCTACATTTTAATACTGGTCCAGTTCTGTTACCTTGGAGGGAGCTCCCCCATCCCTTCAGCTCTCCCTCTGCAACTGTAACTTGTTCCAGGAGCCTTCAAAGCAACCTTGCAATGAACAGAAGTCACTGCATTTATTTTTGGGGACATTCAGGGACATTGGTCTTAACCATTCCTCCTCCATAAGGGAAATACTGAGCACCCAAGTAAAGGGACAGATGGCTATTGCATTGGTGAGGCCGCACCTGGAGTATTGTGTCCAGTTCTGGGCCCCTCAGTTCAAGAAGGACAGGGAAGTGCTTGAAAGAGTCCAGCGCAGAGCTACTGAGATGATTAAGGGAGTGGAACATCTCCCTTATGAGGAAAGGCTGAGGGAGCTGGGTCTCTTTAGTTTGGAGAAAAGGAGACTGAGGGGTGACCTCATCAATGTTTTCAAATATGTAAGGGGTGAGTGTCAGGGAGATGGAGTTAGGCTTTTCTCAGTGGTGACCAGTGATAGGACAAGGGGTAATGGGTGTAAATTGGAGCATAGGAGGTTCAAGTTGAATATCAGAAAGAATTTTTTTACTGTAAGGGTGACAGAGCCCTGGAACAGGCTGCCCAGGGGGGTTGTGGAGTCTCCTTCATTGGAGACATTCAAAACCCACCTGGACACGTTCCTAGGCGATGTACTCTAGGGGGCCCTGCTCTGGCAGGGGGGGTTGGACTAGATGATCTTTTGAGGTCCCTTCCAACCCCTGGGATTCTATGATTCTATGATTCTATTTGCCCACAGTCTGTTTTATAGTGAATCCACCACAAATCAATAGTTCATATCATCCATTTATTTAACAGTGCTGAAAACAAAGATAACCGTGGTGGTAATTGCTCCCAGGTCAATAGCTGGAATGAGATGATGTGTTAAGAAGGCACAATTCATCTTGGAACCATTTCACTCATAGATCCAATCGTGTGCACAGGATTTGTAGTCAATGAGCTCTGCAGGTTTGAACCACAGGTTGATCTCCTTCTGTGCACTTTCTACGGAGTCACTGCCATGAATGATGTTTCTGTGGAAGGAGACAAACACCTCGTTTCATGTCAAAATACACTTGCAGCAACCCAGTAGTTCTCTTAGACAGAAATCTGGGTGAAGCATCTAGAGCTGCATGACTATTTCAGGTACAATATTCAAACACCTCTACTATAAGACTAGTGAAGCCTAGCAGGGTGAGCAGGGCTCCTAGGGCTACTTTCCTACACCAGCCACTGACACTGCCTGATCTTACATGAAGCTCTGAGGAGGAGACAGATTTCAAAAGTCTCAGTTTTATACCAGGCCATTTTCTTAAGGAGCAGTTACAGATTGTGACCTGCAAATAAAGTGTCATCAGACTCTGATATCCACCACCAATTTTTACTTTCTAGAATAAAAAACTACCACTAGGATATCCACCAACAATTTTGACTTTCTAGAATAAAAAACTACCAACACTGAGGTTTTTATCTTGATTGAAAACAAAGTGAGCACAAACCTTCCTACTTGAATGCAGAAGTCACCACGGATAGTACCAGGCTTAGAGTCTGCAGGGTTTGTTTCCCCAAGCATTACTCTCCCGGTTTTAACCACGTTGAGTCCTTCCCATACCTTAAGGAAAAAAGATAAATCCTGTTAATCCATGTTTATAGAAAATATCAAATATTAATCTTGGCTAATAATTTATAAATTGTAATGAAACCAGGGCTCCACCACTAAAATTAATCTGGCCTTAGATTGTCTCTTAGGCCTGGAAAGATGACTACAGAAAAAGTAAAGTCCTTACAAAAAAGATTATCAAGATTGTCACTCAATAAAGGAGATGCTTTACCAAGCCTCAGTTAACTGATGTACAAGGCAAATTAACATCCTTCTGCAGTGACAGGATAAGGACAGCCTGATGAGCTGCAGGTGCTCCTGGCTTTCAGGAATTTTGCTTAATCCACACTAAGCATTTTAATGTGCATTTTATACAAGCACACTTCCATTCTTAATAAATAGTAACTTCTTAACTTGATTGTTTTCACCTTAATTTTGGTTTTCTTTCACCACTATCAGATCTGGGTAGTTTGAAAAAGTCTTTCCATAACAGGCTTGTCTGAATATTTTTAAATCATTTATCAAGTGAGACAAATGTATATGAGACAGGCTTAAAGGAGAAGCAAGCCACTTACCATGGCCACAATAGGTCCAGAGTTCATGTACTTAACCAAACCAGGGTAGAAGGGTCGGTCTTTCAGGTCAATGTAATGTTGTTTAAGAAGGTCTTCAGAGGCCTTGGAAAGGACAAATGTAACGTTAAATATCTCTTTCATAATATACCACAAAAGGTGTTACAACTACAAGACTACAGCATTAGTGACTGGATTCACCAGTCACTGACATTATCAACAGCTGCTGCAGTGCTGTGGGGGTTTCAGTTCCTGGTGTAAAATCACAGGAGTTCACAACACACCATCTGTCTTTGTAATACTGTCAGTGCTGTGAATTGTCAGAATTATTTCTTTGCATTAAAGCAATCCTCAGCAATAACCTGAGCACATAACATCTGGATGACATCCCTCAATACCACCTTTCAGACAAGGTCATTTGGACTCTACGGGTCTGCACGAGCAAATTTTCCTTCCTTAGGAAATGGCAGATACCAAACGTTTGGGTTTGGCAGGAAGCTTGGCCTGATGTGCGATGCAGTGCTGCCCAAATCCGGCATCAGATTCCCATTCCGATGCAGGAAAAGCCGCATGGAAGAGGCGTTTATTCAAGCACCTATTCCAGGTGCCCAAAACATTTATGGCAGAGCCGCTGCAGGGACGATTCCCCGGGCACTTACGTGCACGAACTTCATGGCCACCAGCCGGAATCCTTTCTGCTCGAACCGCTTGATGATCTCTCCCACCAGCCCCCGCTGGACCCCATCGGGCTTGATGGCGATGAAGGTGCGTTCGCAGTTTGCAGCCATCGCGCTGGGGACAGAGGGAGCGGCAGGGCTGGGACGCGGCTCAATCTGAGCCCCACCGCCCCCTCAAGGTCGGCGGGACCCGGTGCCCGCCCCACCATGGCGGCGTCGGTCCCGCCCGGGCCCACGTGGCACCGGGCTCTCCTCTGTCCTCCCCCCGCCCGATACCAGGCCCGAAAGCCGCCCCCGCGCCCGGGGTTGAGGGGAATCTTTCCGCCACCAGGCGACCGCCCTTAGCGGTGCCCAAACCCCTCGGTTTCCCCTCTGGGAGCGGGGGTCTCACCTCTCCGGAGCTCCCACAGCCGCTCCCGCCCGCACCGCAGCCGCCGAAGAAAGAGGGGGAGGAGGAAGCGGGCGGCCGCCGGATCCCCCGCCCTGCGGAGAGGAGGAGCCGCTCGGCTTGCGGCGCTTAGGGGCGGGCCGGGGGGGGCTGGGGGCTCGCTTGGGTGCCCGCCCACCCACACCCGCCAGCCCGGGCTGCGGGAGGTCCGGCCCAGCCCGGCCGGGGGACGCTGCTGCTGGGCCTGGCCGAGGCCGCTTCGCTCCCGCCCGGTTGCCTCCCAGCCCCCGCAGAGCCTGGCAGGCGGCCCGGCCGCGGGCAGCTGCTGGCCGGGAGGTGCCGAAGGGCCGGAGGCAGCTGTCGCCTTCCCTTCCGCGAATATCGCTTCGGAGGGTCAGGGATTCAAGGGAGCGAGGGGATCCCGCTGTGTAAAAGGTTAAGGGTGGCCGAGAGTTCTAGAGAGGTTTTCATTGGGAAGTACCTGCCCGGCTGCTCTCATCAGCCTCCCCATCAGGGTTGTTGTTACCAGCCTAGAGAGACCCAACCTGCAGCCTTAGAGCTGCGTGAAATAATATTTCTCGGAGAAAAATGATGGAGGATCTGTCAGCCAGCAAAGTTCTTGGTGATATTTCATTTGTTAGGATACGGGAAGGTGAAGCCAAGTGTCAAAACGCAGGTGAAAAACTCCAGAGTTCCTTCTCACAACAAGAATTAGGAAGTGTTGTGACTTTTTCTTATGTTTACTACTTAGTACTTCATTAATTTACATAACACATTTCATCTTCCTGAGCTTGTTATAGTCTTGTAAGACATGATCAGCCTGGGATCTCCTATGCACAGCACTGCATTTCTTCCGTGAGAAATTTCTTCTACCTCTTCCCAGCCTCAACATATTAGAAACACAAATCAGTAGCTTTTTGACAACCCCCACACCTCCAAAATAGTTTCTCTATTTTGCAGCAAGCAAATCAAGAAAAAGAAACCTCAAGGAGTCCTTCGAGCAAAAATTAATCTGGAGAGTAGTCATCTTGAGCACAGGTTTGTCATGTGTTCCCTTTTCTCTAACAACCTTTAACTTATTTATCTTATATAACACTGAGTACTTTCAGAAGAAACATTTACAACTTCATTTAGGGTTTTGTAGTTAACATTTGGTCTCTCTCCTATTAATTAATTAGCCCTGAGACAACAAAATAAAAAGTTACTTTTTTCCACTTAAGAAACAGTAAATGTTGTTTTACTTGATACCATCTCTCTTTAGGAGATAGGTATCTTCATAAAATACCATAAGCATTGAATTCAGAATTCATTGCACAGTTAACTATTTGAAACAAGATCTCACTACAGGAAAAATCCTCGGAGTTTGAACAGCTAATTTCATGAGACCCCTGCTCTTAACAGATACAGAGTTGCAGGTAAATAAATACATAGGACTGACCCCAACACCAGTTTTGGGTGTTTCTGGTCCAGCAGAGTTTGTGAATATTCTTACAATCTCTGCAAGAGGCTGATCAAAACAGACACCTTTATTGAAACACACTGAGCATTCTTATGACTGTATTCCTTTCCATTATTAAATAATTAAAAAAAAAAAAAAAAAAAAAAAGCTAAAATGCCTTCTGAAATACCTTCTCCAAGAACAGCTTGTTTTGTAGTTCCAGCCATTAAGGAAAGAACAGAAATGAGAACACAGTTATCAGCTGTCCTGCCAGCGAAGCAAACATCACTGTTCTGTGCCACATCAGAGGGCTGCTACAATAAAGTGGATGAAGATAGATCTTCCTCATCTAGCCTCACATTAATCTTCTTTTCACATAAAAAGGGCATTTTTAAAAGCCTGGCCTTTTAATCCTTCCATAAAATGCTAAACAAATCCTGGGGGGGGGGGAAAGGCAAGTGAAACAGCATCAGTCTAAAGGAAAGGTCTCATTTTAATCAACATTGTGCTACAGGCACAAGACATTCTGGAGAAAGAATAAGCTTTTTTTCTGCATTTTTTTTGTGTGTGGGGATTCACTTGATATATTCTTCAATCCTCAACATATGAGCACACTATCAATATATTTACATACCACCAGCTGACCTCTAACATTTTAACAAAGTTAAACTTTGACACTGAGCCAGTGGCATATTTATTTACCAAATAAGTTTTACCATTTTTTTTTCTATTTACCAAAATATCCTCTATGATACAGTATGTTTCAGGAAAATATATGCATTCTATGTCATTAACAATGAATGGTTTATTTTTCTGTGCTTTAGTCTGATACCTCTCAATCTCAGAAGCAGCTTTTTAAAAGCTCAATTCCACCTCTACCTGACAGCTCTTGATCCAAAGCAGCATCATACTCTGTATTTTTAGTCACAAAAGAGCAATCTCACAGTTTTCTGAGATAAATTTCTACCAATTCATCTGAAGGGCTTTGAAATAGCTAGAGGCTAGCATGTGTTTACAGATGTTAGGGATGTTAAATGATGTAGGCTCAGTTCTAGTCATAGATCCATTCGTGAGCACAGCTTCTGTAATCAACCAGTTCTTCAGGAGTGAACCACAAACTGATCTCTGTTTCAGCACTTTCTACAGAATCACTCCCATGAATAATGTTCCTAGGAAAAGAAGAGGTAGATATAAATCAAACTCAGCTTCCTCTTTTGAAGTGGTCACCATTATGGAGTAAAGTTACAGTAAATGTCAAGTAGTAAAAGCACTGAGTACACAGCCCCAGCTTTGCTCATTGTTTTTGTCAGTGGGGAAGACCACAACTTGATTTCCACTTTTAGACAGGAACAGGGCATAGGAAACAGCAGTTCTGTTCATTGGGTAGAGAGGGATGGAGTTCCTACACATATCATATGTACCACTGGACATTTTGTGTCTTTAGATGGTATCAATAGTTTCAAAATGTACCTTCCAACTTGAACACAGAAGTCACCACGAATAGTGCCAGGCTTTGAATCAAATGGATTAGTTTCCCCCAGCATCACTCTTCCAGTCTTAATGACATTAAGACCTTCCCACACCTTAAAAAAAAAATCAAAAAGCCATTGAGGTTATTAAATATTAGTAGTAGATAAAGTAGCAAGAGTTAACCATATGTTACAGAATTACTTAATGCTGCACCTCATGGCACAAATCACCATCTTAACCTTCCTGTAGCAAGATATATTTAATCTCTAATTTTTTCTTTCAGATTCTTGAAGCAACTGCTGAAGTTCTGCACAATACTTCTCATGAAGGATGGGAAGGGAACAATTGTAAATCTTAATAGAGTAACCAGCCTTACAAAGCTGTTGGGTCATTAGAGATCTAGACCTCCAGTTCGACTATTTTACAAATAATCTACAGAGGAAAAACAAAGAAAATTTTTTCTAATTAAGTTAGACTGGAGAAGATTTTCAGTTTTTATAGTTTAGGAGTATATTAAGAACATTCCACCAACATTTTTTGGCTTGCTTAATACATGGCATTTCATAGTGGGGTTTTGTGCAGGTCTGGTGTTTATGAAGGTTCCAGCTTTGGTTCCCCCTTTACTTTCCTACCCTCTTCCTCAACACAGTGACTCAAAGGAGGGAGAGATTATGACAACAAAATGAAAGAAAAAGGAGTTAACAGGATGTTAAAAAAGAGTTATGCATCTTCCTAATCACAGTATGTGAATCTAGATTTTTAAATCCTTTTAAATTTAAAGTAAAATTCAACAGGCAACACGATCTTACTGCAGGTATAACACTTCAATTCTATATTTTTCTTAGCTTCATTTTTAAGAACTCACCATAGCTACAACAGGTCCAGAATGCATATACTGCACCAGACCATCATAGAAGGGACGGTCTTTTAGGTCAATGTAGTGTTCCCTCAGAAGGTCTTCAGAGGCCTGCATTAAAAACCAACCAGCCAAACAAAAAAAGCTTACTGTAAGAACTTAAGAGCACACTGGAATCATATAGATTAACCACAGAGCACTGGTAATCCTGAAACTTGCACGCACTTGAAAATTCAGCATTTCTAGTATCTTCCTAGAAGTACTTTCAGTTGAGGTGAATTTGAAGTGTTGGTTTTCACCACAGCTGAACTTAGAAAAGCATCTCTTGCTAATATAGACAGTTTATGTGACCTGGTATTTGTTGAAGATATTCAGTTATTTATTAGATATGGGATGCACCCAGAAGAAAAATGATCTTCAGACTAAGGACATCAAGTTACTAAAATTAGCATGCTTAGCATGTCTAAAGCATTTACTCAGAGCTGGGAATTGGAACTTTTCCAAAATATTAAAATACAAAAAATATTAAAAGACATCAAAATGGCAGGTTTAATTGTTCTGAAGGCTACAGCTGTCGTTACAGCAGGGCACTCTGTTTTAAGGCCACACTTTATATGAAAAAGGAGACAAGCAAATTAAGGAAAGCTTACGTGTATTAATTTCATGGCCACCAGTTTGAATCCTTTCTGTTCAAACCTCTTGATGATTTCTCCCACCAGGCCCCGCTGGACCCCATCGGGTTTGATGGCGATGAAGGTGCGCTCGGAGATGGAAGCCATGGTCCTAATGAAGAAGGGAATAAAAGCCAATATTCCAGGATGAGGAGGCAAGTACAGTCACACCCCTGGATCACAGGGAATGTCAGTTATTATAATAATTAAATCAAGCTGTCTCTGAGGGTCATTAACCCATGATCTTATCTGAGGAAATCAGTCGCTGTACAGGGGTTCTCCCAAGTGCTGCAAGAGGAAGTTTAAAACATTGTGACAAAAATAGAAACAAGCAATTAGCAAATATTAAAATCAGAAAAACCCTGATGGAGTGGAGTGGAGTGGAGTGGAAGGTAAAGATTGTCCCAGACACACCTCAAAGTGCAGTGTGGGAGGCTGCTGCCTGCCATTCAGGGTGAAATAAGCTGAATAAATCCATATGCATAATTCTCATCTGTAAAACCCCAATACCACAAGTTTATTTCGGAATATTGTCTGACAGCAACTGTGGCCGTGTGTGTGCAGATACCCACGTACGGATGCACACAAACCCACCACCTCAGGGAAGCCCACCAGAGGAGGTCACCAGCCGCACAGCACCTGCTGGTTCCGTTTAAGAAGTGCAGAAAATTACCGAAACGGGCCAGGTTCCTCCCTACCCGCGGTGCGACCCTTCCCTGGGCCCCGCGGAACCGGGAGGCCCCTTCAGCCCTCTCCACCTCCTCCCCGTTCCCCCAGCAGCTCCCCGCTGCCCCGTCTCACCTGCTGGCGGTTCCGATTGCCTCTGCCGGCCCATGGCCGCAGCCGGTCCGGCCAAGCCTCGGCTTAGCCCTAAGCCGCCTCCGCGGGTCGCCACCTCGGGGATGCCGGTTGCCATGGCGACGGTGCGGCCTCCCGCCCGCAGAGGGCGCCGGGCCCCGCCGCACAGGCCCCGCACACACAGACACTGCGGGGGAACCCCCCCCCCCCCGCACCAGCCCTTCCTGGACCCCTCCGTCGGTGTCCGCCCGCACCCTCGCTCCTAATCCGCTAAAGGGATTTGGACCCGTGTCCCCTTTTCATCCCCCGCCTCTCGGCCCGACCTCTCACTGGCCCCGCGCCGCGGCCCCGGCACCCAGGTTGGGTGTTGGTTTACACCATCAGAGGGTGGTTTTCTCTTTTCCAAGCTATTTAATGCAGGGATGCTCGGGAAATGCCTTTTTAAAGCATTTAAATCTTCGCTGCTGAATCTCGGTTTTGTTTAATAAAACGCACAAAAAATTATTTTCATTTAAAAACATTCTCATAGTGTTCTAAGTTTCCTCTCTAAAAAAGGCAATTTTTTTTTTCATTGGCTATACTGCATTAGATCTCTGAGTCAAAACACCCTTCAACAATTTACCTCTTCAATGTTTTGCCTTGAGCATTTTATTTCCTTTGAGAGATCTGAAGATAAAATCTCTGGACACCCAGGTTCTTGTATTCACAGCATGTCCTGCTGAGAGGAAATCCGTGCTTGTCCTGTCTTTGTTTCTGAAACTGGGATGAACTTCCTGGGCTCTGCTCCCTGGCTCTTCTTGAAAGCAAAATAAAATGGATTTCACTTCCCTCTGGGTAGGACACAGCTGCTGCTGAGCAGGAGTAAGCTCAGCTTTTTGGTATCATGGATTTCCTTAGCTGGGATCCCTTTTCTTTGCTACAATCCTTCACACATCCTTGTCTTATTTCCAGTTCTGGTAGGAGCAGCTAAATATGACATAAGAATCTCTTCAAATAACCTGTTCATTGATATCCAGGGGCCTTTTTTTTCCAGGTATGATGACAAGATGATGCACTCATTTTTCCAAGGTCATTTATTTAATGAAAGATGTTTAAAACAACACAGCATTGGACAGTCTAGCAAGTCCCCCTTGAAGTTATTTTGAACTTAGCATTTCTGAGTATTCTCCTGGCAATATCAATCCATCATATTGTTGTTTCAAAACACGTTTGTTTCACACTACTAAAACAAAACAATGCAGCTTTAGTAATCCTCATCAAGGCAAAATCCTCAGCAAGGCTGTAACCCTCAGCAAGGCAAAATAATATTTAAAACTAAAAATAGAAAAGGTCTCTAGAAACAGGATGTTTAGAAAAATATTCGCCTATAAGCAGCAAAAGGACATCTATTTATAGCCTGGCTAAAACTATGCCATTTAATGATTAAAGCTTAGGACTTTAAGGTGGGCAAGCACTGTCTGCTGTGTGATCTTTGCCAAGTCTTTTAACCTCATTAAATAAGGGTCATCTTTGTCACTTTTGAGATTAATCCATGATTAGCAGAGCAGGTTGTGCATTATATAGTACATGAACCACCACAGAAACACACTTGTTATTTTTAATGTATAAACAAGCAGCTTTTTCTGCAGGATGAAAATTCTACCAGAATTACTAAATTACATTGAAAATTACATGTTTCCCTAAAATGCAAACACGTAGTCAAGCTAGACAAATAATTTCCTAAAAACAGCTTGATCATGGAAAGAGAAAATAAAGCCCTGCAAAGTCTTCAGTGAGTGAACCAAGTACAATTACTGAGCTCAGGTCATTTACCCATCACTTAAAACCAGAGAGATCTCTGAAAGGGGTATAAGGCAAAAGACTGACTGTGAATGTCTCCCAAACTCCAGGAGAAAACATCTCCCAGCTTTGTCCTTTTGGCCCCAGCTGTACCATGGTCTCAGCTAACAGCCTTTACCTGCACCACTTGGAACATCTGGGGAGTTCTCATCAAGAATCATGTTTTGTGCTGTGCAACTCTTGCTCCTTATAACCAGATCTGTAAGCCTCCCATGGTTTTTTGCTCATGTCTATACTGCTCTTCATTAAGTTAAGTATTGCTGTCATTCATCTGTTTTTAGCTGGATTCCTGTTGCCCTTCAAGATATACAGCACCAGAGAATTAAGTTTTTCCAACAATATCTCCCTCTGGGTCAAGTCCTGGTTAAACTCTTCTCATCCCCTACTGATTCAGGGGCTACTTTTCTTCCCTGCTAAGTTGCAAATCAATTTACTTCCAAATAAACTGTTATTTCTAGGGACAGGGAATATAATTTTTCTTATTACCTAGAAAACGAATCTATTCTTCAAGCAGCTCTTTCCTCAAGAGTGTGAACTGCATTTTACTCAAGTAGTTACCAGAAACAGCCACTGCCTTCAAGCTACAAAGACAATACTATCATGTTTCTTTGTGTTGTTTCATATGCTTGATTAGTTTACTAAATTGACAGATCATCAAGGCCCCTTAATCTCCTGACAAGCAACTAGGATATAATTCTGTAAGTTGTTCTATTTTTAATCCATCCCTGAGTTTCTGATCTCACACTGATTTCAAGGTGCACATCATAAAATGTGATCAGAATGGTAAGACTGTAAATAAGATGAATTTTAACACCACTTGAAACCTGCCTCAAGATAGTTTTTCTACTGTCTGTCTAAGTACTTCATTAATCCATGTTAGATCCCCCCAGGTGACTAGAAATAAAAGTGAGAGAAATAAAAGAGGAGCACAAGTGGCTCTCCCCTACCTGTACTCCTCAGTCTGACTTGCACCTGTAGTGGCAACAGCCTCCCTGCTCAGTCATGGACTTGCTCCAGCTGTGGAATCAAACCCTATTTATCAATTTTACTAATAGAAACAGGATAAAAATAGCATGTCCTCAGAGACCCCTTCCCTCAAAGGCTGTCAGCAGACACCTTGACCCATTTTTGCCATCTGTCAGAAGGAACATCTTTTGAGCTTGTGTATTTGTGCAGCCAGCCAAGTGTGATGGCAATAAACTCTGCACAGGTAAAATGATCTCTGCTGCAGTTCCAGATGATTGGTTTTTTTATCCTCCCAACACTCTGCAGCTGTTTGGAGCTGTCCTCACGTGATGCAGTATTACAGGAGTCATGTGGTGAGGTGTGGGTTCAAAGTCCACTGCAGTTACACACAGCCTGCCAGCACTGTCCTGCCTCTCAACTCTGTTTGCAAATTTATTCAAGCTCAGTTAAAAAATAAATGTGTCAATAACCAACACCCTAAAGGTTCTCAGAGCCTCTGCAATACAAACAAGTGAGGCAAATGGGCGATGAGGTATGACCTAAAGGGAGAAATTCTGAAAGACAGCTTCCCTCAGCACTGCTGCCTCCAGTAAAGATTGCAATCCGAGGCAGAGAGCAGGCAAACACAGAAAAGGTGCAGTTTTTCAGTGTGGACAGATGCTAAAGAGAAGTATGATTAACAATATTTTCAATGAAAAATGTTTTTCAATGAAAACATCACTTGAGATGTAAGCAGGAAAGCGTTTTTTTAAAATTATTTTTTAGCTTAAATAATGCAAAATTTTTGTCACAGTTAACAGGCAGAGAGCTTCTCTTGCCTCTTGCCATTTTTAAAAATAGATCTGTATGTTAACTGCCAATGCCCTTACCACTTTATGCTAAGTATTAGCTTAGGAGGGTGATGTCTAAACAGAACACTCAAGAAATCCAATACATGGAGCTGAATTATTTTCTTCTTGTCATTCCTACTCTGAGCCAGTACCTTAGTACATAAAAAGGCAATGCAGCGTATGCATTTAAGGCACAGTTGCTGTCTTAGAATCTGTCCAAAACAGAGGAAATAGTGTAAACCTCTACTGCTCTCCAGTGGATACTAATGCAAGCACTGCAGTTAAGAGTTCCACCACTTCTCAAGCTTTTGCATATTTTAAAACACTCAATTCTTTGTTCCAGTGCTGCTACTGGACCACTGGCTTCCTAACATCCTTCCCTTGTACATGAAATATTTAATGCAAAATAGTGATTTCTGCAAATATCAATTATATGATAAAAATGAGGGATACGGAGCAACTCAAACTTTTCAGTCTGAGTAACATTTTTAGATTTACTGTGCCCAGAATCTCTCTTGTTATTCACATGATGAAACACATGGCCCAGAATGGAATTTGCTGTTCCAAATCCAAGGAAAACCAATCTGTCTCAGCAAGTGCAAGATGTTTCCTAAGTTGTGTTACTGTTACTAAGAAAGCGTTTTTGATATTTATTTGGAGACCTCATAAGAAATAAAAGATCTTTTTGCTGTCAGGGATCAGCCAACTCGAGACCCAAGCATGGGCTGGGAGCTGCCAAGTCCTGAACCCAGTTTTAGCTCTGGCAGCCATCCCCAAAGGAATCACTTCATCTATTTATACCCCTGGGGGGGTGCAATATATTAAATAAATAATAACCTTTTCACGTGCACCGTCAGAGAGCATTTCCTTGAATCTTATTCAAAGAAATAAAGGTTCACCGCGCAACCCCTCGGGCTCCCTCCTGCCTTCCCGCTGCCCCGGCCCTTCCCAAGGCCGTTTCCACGGGCACTGCCTCCCCACAGCCCTCAGCTCCGGAGCTCCGGCCCGGGCCAGACCTAAACCTCTCCCCTTGAGGCGAGCACCTTGCCCGAGGGGCCGGCAACCCCCAGCTCCCCCCGCCGGACACCTCATCGTCCCCCCAACGCGTCGCGGACCCCGGGAGCCATCCCCTCGCTCCCGCAGCCCGCATTCACCTCAGCGGGATAACAGCGGGATAACCCCGGGAGCTGAGGCGCTGACCGGGAACTGAGGCGCTGACCGGCAGCCGCCATCTTCCCTTCCCGCCCCTCTGACCTCCCCTGTGACGCGGCGGCTCCGCCCCGGCGCGGCGGGTGAGGTCAGTGCCGTGCGCCGCTGCCTCTCTCCGCTCTCCGCCCCCCGCCGCCCCGCTGGCCCGGGCTGCAGGCGAGGCCCCGCCGCAGAGCGAGGAGGAGGAGGCGCCGGGAGCGCTGAGCTGCTGCCGCCCCGCCGGGCCCCGCGAGGGAAGGCGCTCGCCCGCAGCCATGGAGCTGGCGGACGGCGTGGTGTATCAGGAGGACCCCGGCGGCCCCGGCCCCGCCATGATGTCGGAGCGGGTGTCCGGGCTGGCGGGCTCCATCTACCGCGAGTTCGAGCGGCTGATCGGGCGCTACGACGAGGAGGTGGTGGCCGAGTTGATGCCGCTAGTGGTGGCCGTCCTGGAGAACCTCGACTCGGTGTGCGCCCACAGCCAGGAGACCAGCGTGGAGCTGGAGCTGCTGCGGGACGACAACGAGCAGCTCCTCACGCAGTACGAGCGGGAGAAGGCGCTGCGCAAACAGGCCGAGGAGGTGAGGGCGGGCGCCGGGCCCGGGGGCTGAGGCGGGAGCGGAGCCGGTGGAGGGCGGGGAGCCGTTCCCGAGGCGGGCGGCGGCTCCGAGCTTCCTCGGTGGAGAGAGGCGGGGGGGACTTCCTGCCCAGCCGCCTCCTTCGGGGCCCCGCGGAGGGCGGGGTGGTGCTTGCGGCACCGGGGCCCGGGGGTGCCTCCTGCGGCTCCCACGCAGGGAGGCCCGGGGTGGCGGTGGCGGCTCCCTGGGCTGAGAGCCACCGGGTGACGAGTTCAGGTCGCGACGTGTCTCGGGGAGGCGGGGAGCGCGTCCTCCCGGCTCCGCTCCGCAGCCTCCGGTGCCCGCTGCTCCGGGCTGCGAGGCGGGCGGTGTCGGAGCTCTGGGGCGTGAGTCCGGGAGTCCTCAGGGTGGTTCCTCCTGGAGGACTCTTCAATAACTTGCTGAAAAGCTTGGTCTCCCGGTCTCCCGGTCCGCAGAAGAACAGCGGTAGTGGTGTGCGGGGTTTCTGTGGGGAATCAGGGACTTGCTCCGCTCTTTCGCTTTTCTTCCGGATTTTCCCTGAAGCAGGAGGAGGATTGGATTGTCTATTTCGTGTCAGTTGTAGAGAGTATTTGCAAAAAAATAAATAAATAGGGAAATCTGTGCTGTCTAGACTGGTATTCTTCAGAGCTGGTACATGAAAGCTGCAGGTGGTGTAGGCCGTGCAATGACACAGACTCTGACTTAGGGTGTTACTACAAAAATTGAAATAAAAACCTCTGAGAATTACTTCAGCGTAAGTAAGCTTGTGAAGTGTGATTTTCTGCAAGATTATCAACTAATACAATAGAAAGCAGCTGAGCAGGATAATTTCCTCCAGCCCATTGTCTTGCCAAACTCCTGAAGGAAATTGGATTGACAGCATTATCTGTAGTTAGTCTATTTCAAGACTTTGTGTCCTGTGTTTATCTCTGTGGTTGTGCTTACCTTCCAAATTGTACAAAAAAACAGAACTGTGACACTGAGGGTCAAGACAATATTGACAAGGAAAACTTAATTTGAGAAACATTAACCCAGTGCAAATATTTGTATGCATTGTGCTAATAAGTGACAAAAAATGTTGCTTGGAAATTGTTCCAGGACTTTGTTAGTTTGTTTCGAAGTAATGTGATTTGAACAGTGTCCCCCCAGCTCTTGGACTAACAGATAATTCATCCTTGCTGTCAAACATGTAGTTGTTTGATATGTTATGGACTGCAGTCTGGGGACTCTTACTGTAAAGCTTTAATCACTATTTCTGACACAGGCTCAGTGTAACAGGCTTTTGTAGAGAACATTTTATTAAGAGAGTAAGGCACATAAGTATTTCCTGAACATAATATTTTTCATGGGAAAATCAATCAGGCTTGAAACAGGCAGCATTTGCCAGATTGAAAAAAAGCAGGCCTTGGGCAGCAGAACAGAAACCATAAGAATATGATGAAATAAAATACGGTGTTAATTGTGTTGTGGCTCTTCAGGAGCTGCACACTCTTACCTTGGCAGTGTGTTTCACTGCAGCCTCTTTTTTTCTTTGTGTCATGATAAATTACCTTGAGGGGACGAGCAATATGCAACCTAAAAACTAATAATCCTGCTGCAAGACAGTTTACTGATGCTTTCCAAAGTGCAATTAGACCAAAGATCATTATCTCAATTTTAAGTGCAAGGGTCACGTTTGTTACGTGCTGAGGTCAGTTATGCAGAATATGTGTGAAAATGTCATACACAAAGCATGCCATGCCCTTGAGAGGTGTGTGTTTTATTCAGGCTTGATTGTTGCAACCATTTTATTTTGAGTCTTGAGATAATCTGATGGGTTGAAGTGAGAGGAGGGAACATGAGTACAGCACTACTTCCCTTGGACAACAAGTTACTGGCTTAGTGTCTCTCTCTCCTTTCATTGTGGAGGTTGTTTGTGTAATCTGAGAGCACGATGGAGAATTCTGAGCTATGAAGTTCACTGTTTTGTATCATCTTTTCTGACTGTCCTGAAGGATTAACAGACCTTCCTTTACTTTCTGCTTGCTGGTAGGGATTTTTATTTGCAGCAGGATCTTGGTGAATATTAATTGTTTACTCTTTGAATAGAAACCTTCTTACACCATCGTCCTAATTTATCTCCTTTATTTCCTACTCTTAAAAATTATACTTAAGAAACATCTTGAAAGCTGTTGCCTGTGGACTTCTGTTATAGTGGTTTGAAAAAAAAATGTATTTGAGAAGTTCTGGGCCTAGTTCTCAGTCCTCTAGATTACAGTCATGACCTTTTTCATCCCTATGAAGTCACTTGTCTGGCTTTCACCGTGGTATATTTTGTGATACAACTGAAGAAAGAGAGGAACCAGTTGTTCTGCTTACACATCTGCAGAATTTACCTTCCCACTTGGTGACTGTAGGCAGCAAGCCCTGTCACAAAGAAGTGGGAGAGGGGAAAGGGTTTGAAGTTCTGCTATTTTATACACCAGTAAGTTTTACTCCTGTAGTTTTACTACTGCTCCATACCTGGTGTGTGTGGCAAGCAGAAAGACTTTTGTGTGGACTTGAAACCAGGATAAAATCTACTCCCTTTAGCCATGTCAAGCTGTCTAATATATCTATTTTCTTTTCTGCTTTTTTCTGTGGGATTGAGCTGTTCTTAAAATCTGATGTTCAATACTTGGTTGCTACTTTTGCAGCCATGAAAAAGGATTTACCACCATGAAAATTAGCTTTAAGTATGAGCTTGGTGGGTGCCTTTTCTTACTGCTCTTAAAGTTAACTTCCTTAGGATTGTGTGTTAAATAAAAGCCGTGCAGTAAGAGTTTAAGTATTTTTAATGTATATGAAAGGAAAATTGAGATCCATTACACAAAAAAAACCTTGTTAAAATAGTGTTAAACTTACTTGGTTGTTTTCAGTTACATTCATTTTTATCTATCCCAAGTCCAACTGAGCTGGCTCATAGTTACCTTTACTTCCAGGAAGAACAAAGCATTGGATGAAAAACTGGTGTCATTGCAGTAAAAGTTTCTGCAGGACATGTCGTGTGGTAATAAAGATTGCCAAGGAGGTGGGACCCTGACACCAGATATGCTTCATATTGCACCTGGGTTGTGTGTTAGAGAAAATACAAGGAAACAGATGAAGGATGATGTAAATATAGGAAGAAACATTTCATTTGGCTTGTACTGTGTTAGTAAGTGAATAAATGGTTATGCACCTGAGAGAGGGCTCCAGATGTGTGTCCTGTGCTGTTCCATTGTCTAGTTCCAGTTCATGTTTGTTTCAATGGTTATTGCTGTAAATTTTAAATAGATTTAAAGTTGATTACACAAAGACTTCTGAAACTTAGTTGTAAAGTACTTTTTCTTACTTTTAATTGGACTTCTTTAAGAACAGGTTAGACAAATGTCTGTCTGAAATGGCATGGTTGATACTGCCTGGAGAAAATGGGAAGGATTAAATGGGAGTTGCCAAACATAGTTTGTGGAGGTATTACAGGCTTGGGTTTCAGCAGGAGGCACATGCAGAGGGAGGGATGCATCACATCCTGTGCTTACACCTTGTTATGTCCAAATCAAAATAAGGATCCCAACATCAACACTGAACATCAGAGCTTGGGAATCAGATCACCTTTTAAGGGCTGTTGTAGCCATCTCTTCTGTAATCTTGTATTTGGTCTGATTGCTTTAAAGATGTGTTCATGTCCTTCAACTAGTTTTGTCATGAAAAAGCACCAGAAAAATCTCACTTCTTGATAGAGCTGTAAGATACAGCTTTGTGGCCTAGACAGGAGGTTGCTTAAAATGAGGAAAGCTGAATTTTTGTTTGCCTCAGTATTTTGTGTTAGCTGGTAGCTTGGGCTGAAATCTCAGCCTGTCTGGTATCCATATGATCAGTGGCTGGCATCTTCCTACCTATACTGCTGCCTTTACATTAATGCAGAAGCTGTGCAGTGTTTGAGTGTACTGTCAATGCAAACATTAAAAAAAAAAAAAAAAAAAAAAAGTCTTTTAATATGGGTGCTCAGCCCATCCTTGGCTGCTGTGGTGGTTTGTCTGACTAGTCCTTCCAACATAGTCATCCAGGCTTAGTCAGGATGAGATGATCAGTTTCCTGGGGCTCTGCCTGTTTTAATACTATGACCAGAAGGAGAGATGAAACCAAATAGAAACACTCCAAGTCTGAAGTTTTTAGTCCATTATTTGCTCTGCTGTAGTTTTCAGCAGAGGAAAATGAATTATCCAGCCCTAATTTTAGTTATGCCTTGAAGAGGTGTAACTTTAACAAAATAAAGGTAAAGTAGTGGAAAATAACAAAGCCATTTAATTTCAATACAAACCCAGTTTTAATGCTCAGAGTTGAAGAACTTGAGGAAATACAATGTGATATCTGTCTTTAGTTTCATGAGTAACAATGACATTGATGGCTTTGAACGGCTGTTTATTCAAAAGTGCAATTGTCATTGGCCTTTTGCAAGTTGTGAGACACATCTGACTTCTGGAAAACATCAGAGAAGCAATTAAACAAAGATGTCACAGTTTTATAGTTCTTTCATGTTTTTCCATCTTTCAATTTAAAAAACCATGTTGGTCTTCAGCCCCAGTGCCAAACTTGTGTCAAACTTTGAAGCCCTTTTTAAAAAGGGAGCCTGCTAAGAATAAGCCAGACAAGACTTTAATATAAAAGAGGCAGAACTCTTGTATCACTTACTACAAAGAAGGCATGAAACAAGTTTAAAGATGGAGTTTTTCAGTATAACATTGATAAATAAACCTGAACTGTGTGTTGAGAGGGTAGAAAGATGTATGCAAATCTGTCATTTTGAAGAGAAAGAACTCCTTTTAAATCTCAGAACTCAAAGCAATGCTACCTGGGCTAAGGTCAACTGTTTATCAATTGCTCCATGGTTTAGCTTCAAGCACAGTCATACGATCACCATGCAGAGTCCTGTGATAGCCATGGAGATCTTATCTGAATGGAACTTTTGTTCCCCTTCTTAGATTTTGATGCATTTCTAGATTATTACATTTTTAAGTAAAACTTCTGATGTCCCAGCTAAACTGAAGCTCTCTCGATATGGCTGAGAGTTTCTGCTTTTGTGAAAGTCCTAAAACACATTGACTAAAACTTCATATTAGCTTATTAAAAATGGTGAGCATTTGAAATATTTTCCCCACTTTTTGCCCATCAACATGTAGGGGGAAACGTTCTGTTCAAATTAACTATAACATTACTATTTTTAGTTAGAAGTTGCTGCTTCCTCTGTCTCTTTGATTCCATGTGGTACCCAGCTGCAGGCTGCTTTCTGATCCTTTAGCTATCTTGGATGTTTGAGGGTTTTTTCTGCAAAAGCTTCTGGTGTGCTCTTCCTCCCTGTACAGTGAGCATTCTGCCTAATTTATGTTTGGGGCCTTCTCTTTGCAGTGCAGAATAGAGAATATTTCATGGCCTAGGACATCTTTGACTATTAGAAGTATTCTTTATGCTCCCAGTACACACTGAATTTCTGAAGTTTTTGGTTAATATAAATAGCAAAAAACCCCCAAACGTTAAAAATTGCTATAATGATGAATTGTTAACTTTAATGTTATAAAATGTAAATACTGATATAAGCATCAGTAACTTCAGAATTTTGTCAAACACAAAGCTGGTAAACCAAGGGAGCAGAAGATGGTGGTCAGCACAATTGCAGAGTGCCCATAAATATTTTTCTATGCAGCTGGCAGGTTGTAGGAGATTGCTGGTAAGCATTTGATGAAGATTTAGTATTTTATAACCTGTCAAATGGTAACAGAAATTGCTTGGGAATGAGAAAAATTGTGTGTAATTTTGGCTGGCACTATTGCTGCCATGTCCCTACTACAGTGTCTGTACCTTTGTGGCTCACAGGTGTGGATACACTTCACTGATATTTGGTCAGTCTAAGGATTCCAGAGCTCTCTGTATTCACACAGTGTTGTCAGGAAAGAATGAAATAATCCATATTCCTGTTAGTCCAAGGAAGGCTGGTCTGAAGCAGTTAGCACTTAGTGATTACCCAGAGCAACCTGATTGACTTGTGGACCCTGGACTAGAAGAATTAAGGGTCCTTCATGTTTAGGTGTGAGCTGTAGATCTGTTGTTTTGGAAGCCTCTTGCATCCTTGCCATGAAGTTGTCAAGGAACCAACCCCTGGCTGCTGGGTTGCCTCCTACATTTTTCTTGAAGTGAAAGTCTTAAAAAAACAAATCTAGGAATGACAGTATATCTGATATTCCTCTTAATTTTGCTGTTAAGTTAAATCTGTAATTAATTGTTGAGTCTAACTCCTTTTTTTTGTTTAGAAATTCATCGAGTTTGAAGATTCTCAAGAACAAGAGAAAAAGGATTTACAGACCAGAGTGGAAGCATTAGAATCACAAACTCGACAGCTTGAACTCAAGGCAAAAAATTATGCTGATCAAAGTAAGTAAAATACATTGCACTCTCTTTCAGTGATATTAGTGCAATTTAAATTTGCTATAAAACAATAATAGATATGCTAAAGATGTGTGCTATCCAGTTCCTGTATTTTCATATATAACTAGATTTAACTCTTGTCTAAGTTTGTTTTTTGTAGAATTAAGGTAAGCAAATTTGATGTAAAATTGTGGCTCTCAATCTGATCCTTTTGTTGTTCTGTTCCTGCTTGCTGTTTTGTTTTCCTCGTGGACCATGTTAGTTTCATGTTTAGCAACTTTTTCAGGAAATATTTAGAACTAATTCCCTTGTTAGTCATCATAAAATAAACCAATTTTCTTCCCATTAAGCTTGTGGCCTGTGATAAAAATAAATGTAATCTTCAGATTTGGAAGGACTGCTGGGGTGAGAACAACATTGATGCTGATTCTTATTATCTTTGTATAATTTATGCTCAATTATTTATAATCTATGCTCAATTATTTATATATGAGGCATTTAGTTTTTACAGGAAGGAAAAACACTTCCACTGTTAAGAGATACTCTGTGTAATTTACAAAGAACTTGCAGTTGGTTTTGTAAAAGATACAAATTACCAGTTTTCTGAAATACAGAAAGTTACAATGTGAGTATATTGTAGCACAGATATTTTTCTGGGCTGCTTCTTACGGGGGTAGATCCTCAGTGAATGAAACCTCATCACTTTTTTTTTTTTTTCTACTTGAGTAAAGGGTAGAGAGGAAGAAAAAACTCACAGAAATATTTTCATTTAGTCTCCCCCACGTCACAGGCTTGAATTGAAGATGAAAGAGCTATGCTGCTAGTGATGGATTGAGTTGATTTTTTTATTTTTGGCTTTTTTTTTTTTTTTTTCTGTAAATCTTTTAAAAATGCAATGAAACTTATGATCTTTGCTTTTATTTAGCCTTTTTAGCACAGTGTAGAAACAATGATCAATATAAATTAATGTGAACATTTTGTTAAGCTTCCAAGCTTACTTTTCTAGATGTAAGACCAGCATTCATCTGTTAGTTAATGTACAGCTTTTATTGCTGGGCTCTCCCACATGTAAGGTAGGACTGTATCAAGCCTGATAAAATTAAGATAAGATCAGTTTCTGGAAGCAGAGTGCCAGACATACCCCCTTCTCACTGTTCTTTCTTCCTGTATTTCTGCTTGGCTACTTTTCCTGCCCATAACACAACAAGTCATAACTCTTTTCCAACTTAAGGTATAATAATCTTTCTATACATTTTAATTTTCAGTGGCATGAGTGACTGTATAGCAGGATTATTAGTGCATTTATGTTAAGATGAATGTAGGTGGCTTACAGAGCTCAGTTTTTCTGAAATTTGTATAGTTTCAAATCTGGTTGGCAATATAGTTAAAAAATTGTTAAATGTTCTTGGATTCTGTACAGACAGTGATGGAGGAGCACTTCAGCAGCAATGCTATGATTCTTGTGAATGGAAATGTGTGTGTGTGTGTGTTAAAGCAACAGTAGAGAGGAAAAGAAAACACTAGAACAAGAGTTGAGTGGTCTGTTTTGGTAACAAAGGAGACTGTTTCCAGAACAACTGAGCTTTAAGCCCACAGCCCAAACAACTTGTTAATGGGAAACCCTGTACTCTGACAACAGGATTATGGCATCAAGATTGCATCATGTTGTATATACTATTACTTTTTCTGTTAATACAATAAAAAGTACAAATTAGTTGCTCTATAAGTCTATTAATATGATTTTTTTTTTGCCTTTAACAGTATCTCCAAATACATATGAAACTTCTAATTACATTGTGTATGTGTGTATATTATTATAATAAAAACATTTGCTTGAGAAACTCAGACTTTTAAACAGTTCCAAAATCTTTTTATTGGAGAAAAGTCTTCTGTTGAATGTTGAGTTTTGTTTCTGATTTGAGTTGCTAAGTTGTCTGGGAAAGCATGAAAAACTATTATGAAGATTTGAGATGCTGCTGATGCAGAGCAAGATCAAAGAGGACATAAGCACAATTGTTGAACACCTCATGAATGTTATGCAAGTGAGCTGGTTTTTATGTGCTCTAAATTTCTAGGGTATGAAAACTATATTATTGTACATACTCTTGAAGTAGTCTAACTATTGTGTTACCTTGTTTCCTCTTTTCTAGGCAAGGCAATTTGTATGTCCTATGATACCTAAGATACCAGTGTGTCACTTTAATTCACCAGGCATGGCTGAAAGTATTCTAGCTATGTTTCTTTTTCTTTTCCAGCAGTCTTATACTGCTGCCTCTGCATCTAAATTAGTCTGTGGTATTGCCAACTGTCACCACATAAACATTCAAAATAGTGGTAGTGTTATCCCTGGTCACGGGAATTGTAAATGCCTGAGATGGAGCAAGTAAGCAAATAAAACCTGGATTTGCATTTTTGTGTCAGAGTACAGATCCTGAGATAGCAACATCAGTTTATGACATGATTAGTAGTTTAAAATAGAAAACAGGTAAGACCTGGGGTCCCATGTAGAACTTTAACTGCAAGACTTCTTGCTTCTTGTAGACTATTTCTTGTACTGTATGTTTTTTTCCTCAAGTAAGCAAGGCCTGTGAGAGCAAGTTCTATACATTAAAAAGTTTTGACTGGTGTTCTTGAACACTGTTGGTTGTGAGTATTTGATGAAGACTGGTTAGCCCTGGGAGAGGGCAACTCTTAAGTTACATGGTAGGATTCAGCATGATTGTGTGTGCTTGATTTTTAAACATACCTGCTCACTGCAACTACTTAAGAAGTTGTTATGTCCTGAATGATGTTCTTGGTTTTGCAGTCTTAGTGGTTGTCACACTGAAGAAAAAGAAATATTTCTTTGGACTTGAATTTATCATGTGGGGTTACATTCATAGCCACATATTCACCCAGCTTGGTGGGAATAAATCTACTGTTTGAAATTGAAGAAGTTGACACAGACTGAGCTTCCTATTTCACCAGTTATGAAGTTTGTGGTTCACTGACTTCTTTTCCCCACATTGCAATTTTAAACAGTTGTTATCCACTTCCTGCTTGGTGAGTGAACCACCATACTCTGCTCTTTCAGAGGAGGAATTAAAAAGAGATGGCAGGGTGACCTGGTGGCACTGCTGGATGGGTTCTGAGCCACAGGAGGTGATGAAATCCTGACTGGCAGGAGCAGATGCCCACTGAGTTACCCCTCAGCCTGATGGAAACTCCTTGCTCCTGGTGGTTGCCTAAGTCAAGCTTGCTGCCAAAAATGGGCAGCATGTTACATCCTGGGGGGGGATGTTGGTAAATTTTACAACTTCTTAAAGGGGAACAGAGATGGAAGGATTTGCTACTTCTGTTTCAATACAGGAATGTGCTGCAGTGGTGTGACTCTTGGGCCCTGATGCATCTCCTCATCTCATTTTGCACTGCAGTTTTTCCCTGGAACTTCCCATGGTTTTCTCCTGCTCTTGCCCTGGTGTGCATTGGCTGTCAGCATTTCCCATGCAGGGAGCAGAGGAAAGGCAGTTCTCAGGGGGCTGTGGCTTGTGGAAGTTAAACCAAGTGAAATGTCACAAATTCTGAAGATTTATCTAGGGGTGTTGTTGGTACAGGCAGAGGTTTTAGAAGCTCTGCTGTTGGTCTTTAGCAACCTTGCTGAGTGTAAGATAATGTCTTTTTAAAAATTTATTTTATTTTATGACTTGAGTAGACGTTTTTCTCAGCAGCAGAGGGCACCTCTGAATATTCTAGAGGAGTACCAAGCATGGAAATGTCAGATGATGAAAAAAGAAAAGTTAACAGTTAAATTCTTGTCCTTCCCTTCCATTTCAGTGATGTGTCTGAGGCAGACAGCAGCCTTTCATATAAACATTTCTTACAAGAGCTTGAATATATCTGACCTTCGTTATTTCAACTCTTTGCTGTGGTGAGACCCCTAGCTCTGCTTGTAATTAATCTGCAGCTTTAGGATGTTTCAAACTTCAACCTTAAATCTGGAAAAGTAGGCACTTAGAGCTGTGAAAAACTTGTACTAGCAATATGCAGCTTGCTTGCCCAGCAGCACTCCAGGAGGGCACATGATCCTGCTTTGGGTACTGCTCTGTCTCCAGTTACCAAAAGGGATAAGCACCTTTCAGTGCTCACATCATGTGCCACTGAGTTCTGTGCTGGCTCAGGAGGTTTAATTTACTTCCCTTCTTTGCCTTCCTCTCTGGGAATGTCAGTTCTTTTATGTGTTATAGTCTGTGTGGTAATTAAATTTTTTTTTTTTTTTTTTTTTTTTTTTTTTTTTTTTTTTTGAGTAGAAGTGCAGTGTACTCTGACTTACTACAGCTTTGGAGCATGCTGTCTGGAAAAATCACTCTGAGTAATTTATTTTATGAGAGAATCTGAAAACCATGGTGTCTGCATGGTTGAAGTGCTTTCTGATGGAGGTGGTAGGCTGTGGGAGTTGATAGATTTGATTCCTTTTAAAGTACAGCAAAGATCTTAACTACTTTTGGCTGGGCAGCCAGAGCACAGATACAGTTCCATACCTATACAGTTCCAAACCTAACAGTTTATCTGATGTTAACTTTGTAATTTATACTCAAGTTAGATTTGTATTTGTGGAAAACTGCATCTTAAAACAAACAAGCAACAAAGCAAGCAAAACCAAACCACAGAACAACTCTGTCTTCAGAGCTGCATAGGTTGTGACGCAAGTGTTGGGCTGATTGGATTTCCCACATCAGGTGACATCTTGCAGCAACTGATAGCTCTTGCTGTAGGTTTATTTGGGATATGAGACAGACTTTTTGGCAGCTGACCTAAAACCATGCAGATTTGTTTTCCTCAGAAGCTGAGCAGAACTATTTGGAGCACTGCCTTCAAGTAAAGATGCAATACCAGGTTGTGAATCTTCTGCAGATATTCAATTAGTTTGTATTTTATTTTCACTTGAGCTCTCCAGATACCAGCATTACTGTAATATACACCAAGAAGTTGTCTATCTGGGAGTACAATCTGAAAGGAATCCAATACCCTGCAGCACACCTGCCTGGAGCTGCAGCAGCAACTTAACATGGATCTGTTTGCTTAACAGGAACTTTCAGCTGTGAAGCTTGACATTATTTGGAGATTTCACTTGTGCCTCTGTGCACACGATGATGTGAAAGCTAAAAACTGGTATGACAGACATCTGTCAGTAATGCCATTTCTAGGTTTGGCTCAAATGTAGTGTTTGTTCCAAGGAAAACAAGAAAGCTTTTCAATTGTTCCTTGAAAGAAGCTGAAAAGTTGAGGTTTGTTTGGTGCAGGTCTGGATTCTTTCTGCGTATTTTTTCAAAGACTGACAGCAGAACTCATTTCCAGCCAAGGAGGAGTAGAACAACTTGACTCTTGTATTTCTTAATAAATTTGGAGCTTTCTGTTTGGGTCTCTTTTCTCAGAAAAACTTTCTCATCGATGTTACTTTGTTTACAAGGCAAATGTCCCATCTGCCCTTCCCTCCAGTGCCTCGGGTGTCACTTACTAAACTTGGAGAATCTTTCTACGAAGAGAAATGTGAGCATCAAAGTGTTTGGGAAAGGAAGGTTTTATTTCCAACTAAAGCATTTCCCAGTTGCTTTCCAGGCTCCCTCATGTGAAGTCAGACGTGTCCCTGGTGTTTATTGTGCAGGGGGAACGTGGAGTGAGCAGCCCACTAGATGGAGCAGAGGGTACAGCGAGCTCAGGAGGCTGCACCGAGTCATGCTGCAAGGCTGGAGGCTAAAATAAAATGGAGTAGAAAATTAGAGCAGTGATTGGCCTGCTTTAAACTTGTCTATAAATACACCTGAACAAAAGTGGTGAGAGGAGGTTGAAATCCAGTAGGGCATAATTAACTGCTCCTGTACTTTTCCGAATTAAGGGAGTATTGTGTGAGTAGTTTAGGTGCTAGAGTTTGATTAGAGTAATTCCATTGCTGTAAACGTTGCTGCAATGAAGAAAATGCCCTTAAATGTCTTGATCATTCATTCCTGAGTTGTCAGTGGTTTCAAGAACAAATCCAGTCTGCTATAGCTTCTGTCTTCATGCTGACTTCATGTAGGATTTTCTCTAAAAGTGACTTGCTTCAATAGGCAAATGTATAAATGAAGCATCCTGCTGCTTTCAAAACAGTCATTGAATCAAAACATTTCTCAGTGAAACACTATTTTGGCCAGAGACTAAGTCAGAAATTGGTACTAGATACAAATGATTTTAAACTTGATTTTGGCTAGAAGTTGGCTTGTATATATCCTAGTTCAGCTGAATTTCAACTTTCCTTAGGGATCTCTTGGCATACGGTTGTCTTGATATTAAATGGCTGTAGCAGAATATTTAAGGAGATTTGGTTTTTAACTTTTATGTCAGGTTTTTGGTGATAAATTAAGGATTTTGTGGGTGTGAGACATAGCAGATACTTGAACAGTCCAGAAGTATCAGGGATAAGACCATGCAGCTGTATGTGCAGATATTTGCTATCAGCACAGCATTCTTGACTGAGAACTAGGCCTATAGTTCACAGTGTTAAAAGCTACTTGAAAATCTTGGTCTTGCCAAGGAGTTGACTTGATCAGCTTTTTTACAAATCAGTTTTCTGTGCTGCTTATTCCCAGGATTTACCTCTTCCAGGTGAAATACTTGTTTGGTAGCTTCAATCCCTATTCCAATCCATGCTTGATGTGTCTGATCTTCAGCAAGTACATAGGGGCCTCCTGAATCATGGGATTGATTTTGCTTTTATCTTAACTTTGGCATGAGGCCTGCTTCTAGGAATGGAGCTGGATCAAAGCTGTCCAGGGAGAGCTTCAGACAGTCTTAGTGCTAGGAAAGGCTCCTTGATGAGCTGCACCTCTGTCCTGGCTTGTGTGGCAGGAACTTGCAATTCCTCTTGAAGGCAATTCCTCCTGGTTGGAGCTGGCATTCTAGCGGGTCTGTTTCTCTTTCTCCCCTTCAGGCTTATCAGCAGTTTGAGGCAGAGGACAACATACAGATGGAGGGTGTTCCAAACTGGGTAAAAGCCATCAGACTTGGGAGGTAAGCTCTGATTTTTGAACAGGCAGGGTGGACAGCTTTGCTGTAATGCCCATCAGGAGGCAGGATCTCCAGAGGCTTCTCTTTAGTTTGTTGTAACATTTAACCTCCTATTTTCAGGCTTGATTTGGGAGAAGTTTAATTAGGATTGGTACCTCAGGTCACTCACTGAATGTTTTAGGATATTGACAGTGCTGGAGGAGGTTGCAGGTAGACCTTGGGTGTGAGTTTGTGGCGTTGTCCTGGTGAAATGTGTCCTCATCAGCATAAAATATTTGCATTTTGTGCTCATGCTTATGATGCTGGAAGACCTTTACAGATTTTAAATGTAGACTTGCAGTCATGGGTAGTGAAACCTTTTTGTTGTGTGTTGTATTTTACACATGTAATATATGACACAATGTAATATCTTCCATGATGTAACAAGGCTATAATGGTGTTACAAAGACGTGTGACAAGACAATGGATATTCTGCTTTTAGGATGTATATCAAACTGATTTTATCATCTGCCCATTGAGTGTTTGACACCTTAGTGGAAAAAATTTAGACTGGAATACCAGAGGAGCTTTTTGTATTGTTGTGTAAGTGGAATAGATGGAAGTCTACTCTGGTTGCCACTTTGTGGACCCAGTGTCTGTCAGGCAGAGCCAGCTCTGCTCCTTTTGGGGGTTGTTATCAGGGTTGCTCCAGACTTCCACTCTTTTGTCTGCTGGTGGAGTAAAATGCAACTGCTAACAATTTGCTATCAATTTGCTTGTGTGTGCTAGTGGAAGGCATTCTTTTCTGTCTCCTATTTCATTGCTCTGAGTTTCCTGTTACTCCTGATGGGATTGTACCTTTAATAATGACTTAAGTTTCCCCAAGGTTTAGGGGCCAGAATCAGGAGGTTTTCCTCAAAATTCTTCTGGCTGTTCTTCACTAGGTTCTTGTATTCTCTGTGTTCAAGTTTGTGGTGATCTCTGCTCCTTAGGGAGTATCTTGTGATATCTCCTTGACAATGCTGAATTGGAAAAGGGAAACATGTTCTGTTGGCTGCTTTCTCAAGATTTGAGGCAGGATTTGGGTAGAATAGTTTTCTGGTGATGTGTGCCATCCTGCTGGGATTGGAGAGGCCTGTTTTGAAGACTGTTAATGTGGTATCTGTTGGGGACATATAAACTTAGTGTACATCTGCTTTTGACTGAAACTTCCAGCTGTAGGACTGTAACATGTTACACAGATCCAGGTGAATTCTACAAATGCTAATTGTCAATTATCTCTTCTAGAGCCTTAATTTCTTTAATCTTTGTGTGTAACAAAAATAGTTACCAGATTTAATGAAGGTATCTTCCTTGACTGTGCAGTACCAGTACCTATACACATTTGTCTTCTACAACTTGATTTAAGGAACTATTTAAACTTGGGCCATAGAAGGAAGAAATGGAACTGGAACCACAACTGTTATGGAAATTTGTTCTGTCCATAACAGTGGGAAGCACTTTTGTGCATTTTATGAAGGTAGGTTGTGGACAGCTACAAAGAAGAATGTTTTTAACACTTGATCACAGAATCATCCGGGTTGGGAAGGACCTCTGAGATCATCAAGTCCAACCCTTAATCCACAACCACAGTCCACAACGTGGTTCCCAGATCATGGCACTGAGTACCACATCCAGGCTCTTTTTAAAAACCTCCAGGGATGGAGAATCCACCCCTTCCCTGGGCAGTCCATTCCAAAGCCTGATCACCCTCTCTGTAAAGAATTTTCCTAATATCCAACCTAAACCTCCCCTGACAGAGCTTAAGTCCACATGATGTGGTGTTCATCTTCATGAAATGCACTGTGTCAAGTGCTGCTTCCAGAATCCACGGGATAGAATGAATCTTTAGGAGCCAGTGTTGGCTGCACTGTCTGGACACCAGCATGCCAAACACCACTGGGATGGATTGCCATGGTTCCTTTGCAGGTTCCTGGTGAGGTTATACTGAACTATGACTTCCCCATCCAGCATGAAGCAGCAGTGTCTCAGGGGAGGTGGGAGCTGAGCTGGGTCAGGGCTGGCAGCCTCGCCGCCTGCTTGGACACAGTTTCCAGGGGAGGGACAAGATTTCACAAAACATGAAGCCAATTAGGCATTCAGTTTGCACTGTTGATTTGCAGGCTATTTGCCTGTCCTAAAGCAGGTTTAGCATGGTGGGAGGGTCACAGGCTCTTGGTGTGTGGGGAAGGGTGCTGGGAACCATGAAGCCAAGGCCAGAGATGGGCACAGCTGCTGCAGGATGGGGTGTGGGCAGCCAAAGCTCTGGGTGCTGTTCAGATGTCTCTGAAGTCAATGTTATAAAATGTAAATACTTCTGATTAGAATGCCAGTCCAACAAAGGTTATGGATAAAATTATGTCAAGCCTTGTAACTATAAATTTTGACATTTGTTTCTATAGGCACTTACCACAGGCTTCCATATAATCTTTTTAAATGTATGAGGAGGCTTAAAACATCTATTGCCTTGCATTCACTAGATATCATTGTGTCCTGCTTCTCAAAAATATGTATTTATGCTGTAAACTCTATCTTATGTATGTTGTGCTATGAACACTTGTACATCACTTACTGCTGTTTGGCCTGAAGAGCTTTTGTTCTGTTTGATAACAGTGCAGAAATGAAAGTGTTTCATCTTGCATTAGTATAAATAATATTTGATGTAATGCTTTTTACAGATATTTATAGGTGAAGTGCAAAAGGTTGTGTCAAGGAACTTAATATTCTTATAAGAGCAAGATTAGATCAGGAGCTAAAAGTGTTTATACAGTTTTGAGTGAGTGGACATGCATATATTTTGTTTCCAGTGTTTGACTCTGTCAAAGATTTTTTGATTGAAATGTACTTAAAATAAAACACTGTGTCACAATACAGATAAACGGAACAAAAAGAAATGGTATATTGAGGATTAATTTTCAGAAGATCCATTTGTCAATACAAAACCAGGCAAATGGCAGAGAAGAGGTTGGCATTTGTCTTCAGATAATGTGTGTTAGGCAGGGAGTCTCTGGAGATGGGTTACTACAAATTTGGCTTCCCAGGAGTTTTTAAAACATGGCAAGTGGAATAAGAGAAGCTCAGTTATAGAATTTGAGACACATGCTTATGTTACATAAATACTGTGCTCAAAAATTCCTAAACAGAAAGACAGTTCACATTTAAGCAGCAAAACAATTTTTGTTTTTGAATGAAAAAATAATTATGATCAAGTTCTGAATTCTTTTAGATTTTTTGCCAATTTATTGTACAGGTATATCCCAGTTTGTTCCAGCTCATCTCTTCTGTAGACTTTAGACCTATTGTCTTTTAAATGTTAGATGTGTTTTTAATTTCTTGGAATAACTCCAGAAATATTCAAATGTGCTTTTTTTTCCCCCCCCTGAATCTAGTGCTGTAACACTCAGTGGAATATGAGTGAATGCAGAGGTCTTAATTTCTGTACTGCAACATATGATTTGAAGGTGTTCTAAAAAAAAAATGTTGTTTGTCCTGGTTAAACACACCTGGAGATGGTGTGGTTATGTTCTAGGAAACCAATGCAGAGCCTTAACTGGAGCTCTCATCCAGGACTGGGCCTCACTGTACCACACAGCTCCTGCACTTCCTATGGTTTCCATGTTCCCATGTGAACATTCCCAGTCAGTGTGAGGTCCTCTCACCAGCCTTGCAGTCACTTGGGGAAAGTAGGACTTGAGCTTTTTATGAGGACAACCAAGTAATAAGATTGTGCTGCTGCTGATACACTTGTGGAGCTCAAGTGCTGAGAGTTGAAGAACAAGAACCAACATAGCTCTTTGCTGTTCACTGCTAAGAATGCTCTCTCTCATCTGGTTGTTGAGTTCTAGGCAAGTCAGTTTCATTTACCAGAACTCATGAAACTCAAGAATTTAATTTAACTTTTTTTTTTTTATTATTTCTTCCAGTTAGCAGACTTGAGGAAAGGGAAGCAGAACTCAAGAAAGAATACAATGCACTTCATTCAAGACATACAGAGGTAGGTTGTTATGCCAAGATGAATTCAGGGTATCTGTAAAAATCTGTGGAAATTTGTGTTGTGAACAATTAGGAAAAGGATTGGATGTTTTGGCTTTTTCAGTAGAGCTTGGATGTTTGTGTTGCTAATGTTAGTTGGAACCAGGCTTCATTTGGTTCTGCAGTTTTTCTCATTCATGTCTAAGTTGTGGATTTCCTGATGTTAGGTTGATTACATGTTTGTCAATTTTATAGCTTTGTCAAATACTCAAAAGTTTAAAAAAACTAGGAATTTGGGTTTTTTCCATATTACAAAGGCAATTCTTCTAACCACACTAACAAACTTCAAATAGAAATGAAATTGCAATCTCAGTACTTTTTTCCAGCAGTTTTCTGTTGGTTTTGCTTGTACCATTGAAGGAGGAACTAATAGCTTAAAAAGTTGGCCTCCTAGTGAGATTAATCATTAAAAGAATTCCCTGCCATACTTATTGATAGCTATTGAAAACAGTGCTAGCTAATGGAGATGAGAAATTTGAGTTTGTCTGTTAAATTAATTAAGAACCACACCATTAAAATTGGTTTTGCAGAATAAAGGGACTTACAATGCTTTGAATTTCAGTAGCAGATCATATTTCCCATGCAAGGATGCTTAATGCCTACCTGGTATACTTCAGTGAGCAAAACACTGAAGTCTCTGAATAATTCCAATTAATCTGAAGTCCCAGTATTGAGCACAGTTGTCCTTAGTCTGATTGCTTTGCCTTTGTTTGAAAGGTCAGCAGGTTTTAGATCATCACTAACAAAGAGAGGAATGCAATACTGATTATTCCTAATTCAAAAGGCCACAAGTGGGGAAAGGAAAAGTAAATAGAGAATGTTGGATTTGGTTACCTTTAGCACTTCCTTAGCAATGATGAGTGGGTTACTCAGTGGCTTGGAACCACAGCCAGCATTGTAGCTCTTTATTGTGTGACAAGACTTCTGCAGCTCTCAAATAAAAATATTAATATACTTACTGAAATCCTAATGTGTTTAAGATCATGTTTGTAACTAGAGTCCCTTTAGAATACTGTATGTGTTGAAAATTGGAAATTTAAGTACAAGTGACAATGCTTAATGCTGCACACAAGTTTTACATCCTTTTGAACTGGAAGAACTTCAGAGAACTATGTGCTTGCAAAGCTTTGATTAATTTTGACTAGAACCAATGGGTAATGTGACAATAAAAATGACACAGGTTTTGATTGAATCCTGTTTTGCAGAGTTCAAGATAATTAATGTATTGGGCACCACTGATTCACTGCAATGCTAATGAAATGTTCTGAATATCTTTTTACGTAGGTTTTGCTCCAAAATGGACAACAACCTCTGCTGGTTTGATTCTAATTTATTAAATGCTTTTACATCTTAAATTCACTTTCTTTGGTGTAGGGAGGGGTGTTTCCTTGGGTGTTCCTTTATTATTACTGAGGTGACTATGTCCTATCTTCATAAAGGAACAAGTTGCAGTGCAACATAGTATATTCATATGCTCCTAAAACAAGGTCTAATGTTCTCTGTGCCCCTTTCAGCATGTTTACTTCCTTCTGTCTTTGGTTCACAGTCTCAGCATTTTTATTGCACCTCTTTCCCTTTATGACACCTAGCTTCTAAATCCAAAAACCTTTACCTTAGTTTAGTTCTGGTTTTGCCTGAGAATATTCTGATATCTGTCTTTAGATGACATGTGTACACAATTCTAGAGGCAGCCAAAAATTCTCAGACCACCATCTGGCAGCTGCTGAAATAAAATAGTGTATCCCACTTAGGACATGGAGAGCTGTTGGAGTAAAAGGGGTTTGTGGATTCCAAAGGCTCAGCTCTGGGCTGGGTACTAAGGGCAAAGCTACCTGGGAGCATGATTGTTTGTAAAAAACTGGGAGCCTTTTGAATATCTCTGTGGCTAAGCTCAGGAAGTTAACTAGATATTCCTTCTGTTCATTTGCAAAGACATTTTTGAGCACAATTAGAGACCATTTTGAATCTTGGAAAGTATGAACTTCCTGATGCACCTTGCTTTAGTCAGACTGAGGTCAGCATTTCAGTGCTGATTGCTGGTGTGTTTTAACACACAGGGACTGAAATCCCTGAGAACTGGAAAGGACTGTCTGATAATAGTACCCATCTTCCATCTGCTTTGTGATTTCCTGCTTCCCTTTCTCTCAACAAATTCTAGTTGTTTTGGACTGTGTAGTAACTTCTCTTTTACACCAAGATAATTTGGCAAATATCCGACCTACTTTAAGCATTTAGTTATAAAGTTCATTGGCTTCAATACTACTATGACAGCTTTTGTTTCTGAAGCAGTTCTTACTTCCATGTTTTTCTGGGAGGGAATACTTCTGAACCAGCTTCACCATTGTCTTAGCAAGTGATCCATCTTTGGTACTTAATGAAATGGCAATTGTTTTTCTTGCAGTTGACCAAATAATGAATAGAACATTAGGAAGACACTTTTTTTTTTAAGCTCTAGGATGTTGGCAATGATTACTTGGACAGATGTCCTGTTAAAGGACTGCATTTTTTGTAAACTTAGTTTCTAGCTATTTTTCTCTATTTTGCATGTCTTAGGTGTTTGTTTCTTTCCATTCCCCCTCTTATTCTTTCATTCACAGCTTAGGATTTCAGACTTGGATGTCTTTCTCTTCCAACTCTTCACTGAGGCTCTGTAACCATGTCCTCTCTCCACACTAACCCAACCTGCCTGTGGCTTCCTCTTTGCTGGAGATCACTACCCAGCCAGCTGGCTGGCTCAGCAGCCCACAGGAATTTCACCTCAACACTTTCAGTCAAAATGGACCAAGACCTGCTGGAACTGCTTAAGCAAAGGGAAGTTACACCAGTGATGGGAAGCAGAGAACTGAATCCCTCGCCCGCAGTGTGCGTTGTGACGAGCGCTGGGACTGCTCCTTGGAGCTCAGCCTGCCAGAGACACAGCTCTGCATTGCAGCTCCAGGGCACCAGCCTGCCCTAGCAACAAGGTGTCTTGGCAGCAGCAGAGGCAGCAGGGCTGCCTTGATTTGTTAAAGCCTTGGGAAGAAGCTTTAGGCTTCTTCACCCTTCTGTTAAATTAGCTTCTATCTGTCTTGCTGCTCTCTGTCGGGTGGGAGATGAGTTAATGAGTGTGAGTGGAATATATCCCCTTAAGCTTCCTCCCTTGGTGAGTCTGTGCTTGAGCTAACTGGCTTGATTTTTAAATGGATTAGGGCATGATAACTTGACCAGTTGAGTTGGCAAACTGGAAGGTGGAATGTAGCTGGGCATTCGTAGCAGGTAGTGAAGAGGATCAACTTTTCAGTAAGAACAGAATGTGTGATCCCAGACTGAATCTGTTCTTAAGTCCCTGTTGTGATCTCCTGCTTAGTTAACATCCTCTGGTCCTTTGTCTTTCCTCTGCTCACAGCATATTTTAATCTTGTGCTGATCTTCCTCTATTCCAGTGTTCAGAACAGATGAGCAATGAAGCAGTATGCTGGAGTTCCCAAATCTGTATTTCTAGAATCTAACTATGCAAAGCTTTATTTCCATCTTTGGCTCTAAAGGGCCAGATGCAGAAAGTAATCATACAGCCACCAGGCCAGTGTGCTAGCAAGTTGAGTGGTTGACCATGGCCTGATCCAAGTATCTTTGAACCTTTGCTTTGTAGAAGTAGATATGAATTCTGTTACTCAAATTGAGCTTTATCTCAAATACTGTGCTGCTTAATAGAAAATTTACTTCTTACAGTGCCTGTATAAAAGCAGTCCTATCTTCTACACATACCTGTTGCTGCTTTTTATCAGAGGTTCTGAAGACACTACTTGGGACTCGGATTCTTCAGGAAGGAAGAGATGGGGTGGAAATGCTCCCACAACCCCCTTGGGACCCGCTAGGCCAAATTCTTCGTTGTGTGCAGTGCTAGTGACTTCTAGAGCAAACCCTTTGAGTAGGAAGTAAAGGGTCTGTCTTTCTTTTTCTGCATAGTGAGTGGGGCACACTTCACAACTATGGCACTGGCTTTTTAAAGGCTTTGCTGAAGGTTTTTTACGTGTAATACTCAGGAAACTGAGGCAAAGCAGTGCTTCAGCATCTACTTGAGAGTTGACTGACACCTGTAGCACAGGTTTTTGCACAGAAATCCGCACAGATTTCCAAATGAAAACTTTTTTAAAAAGAAGTGATTGTTTTTATGCTTTGGGAAACACAAGGCTGAGATGGTTCAATATCTCTTTCCCTGACACAGAGAATATGGGCTTAGTTTAATGAAGCATAATTGGGCCATTGAAGTTTCTCAGTGTTTTGCACTGATACAATGTGACAACAGCAAGCTCTGTCTCTGGCATGGGGAATGGACTTCGTCAGGTTCGTTTGGATAAACAGATATCCCCAGCAGGTCCCTCTGTAGGGAAAAAGGGTGAGAAAGTTAAGTGGAGATGTCTGGTTAAAATTGTGGCTGAGCATGGGTACCAGCTGTAGTGGTTTTGAGATTACACTTCAGATGACTGTTCAAGCAAACAGTTTTTTCTAAAGCCTTATGCTAAGCATTAACAGCTTGATGTGTAAAGCCTGGATTTAACATCTTAGATACGAGTGTAGCTGCCAGCAACTACATCTTGTGTATGGATAAAGATGCAGCCATTTCACCAGTGGGAATAATACTTTTACTTAGGTGACCAGCTCACCACAAATCCTTAAAGGTGAGAAGTAGTTACATGGAAGGATGTTTAGGACTTCTATACTGAATCAAGGAGATTCTAGAAATATCTATTACCTTAATAAATCTAGATTAAGTGGGACACAAAGATCTATATATACACAGTTGATTGCACATTCCCAAAGGGAGGAGCCACTTGTGCCAAGCCTGATTGGCTCTGCAGGATGAAGAGCCAGGGCTGGAGCACAGAGCCTGTTCTGACAGCAAAAGAATTACTAAAACCTCTCCTGGGGGAGTTCAGGCATTGACACAAAAATGAAGGAGGAGTAAAAGAGGGAGGAAGGTATAAAGGAGATGCTCTCAACCTGGTTAAGGAAAAGGTGCAGGTAAAAATAACCACAACATGGTATATACACATTTGTTTATTACAAGGAAACTATCAGGCTTGTAAGTGGCTGGGAGTGGCTGTAATTATAAGGGTAGGAATAGGCACTATTTAATTACAACAGTGTTGAAGTGGTCAATATTTATGATGTCTTGCTTGGAACAATTGGTGATACTCAAAATATTTTTGGACTTCAGGGGCACCAAGGTGAGCTGTCAGTAGTAAAAGGTTATGGATGATTAAATATTGACTGCAACTTCTACTGAAGAGAAAGGTGGTAGATGTAGTCCTTTATTTATCATCTGACCTTTACAGTAACTTCAGTAAGAATTGTGATGTGTTGAGAGCAATTAAATCCATTTAAATCTATTTTTAAATAGTTAGTAACATTAAAATTCTTTACTTGGGATAGCTGAGTAATCTAAAAACATAGTAATTTTTTTATTAGATTTGGAATGCTGAGAATTCTAGTGCTTTAATACATTAGACTTTTTTGGTATCGCTGTGGCAGTTCAAGGATAGGCTGAGACTTTGAGTAATTTAGATTGAAAAAATCTCTGGAGGTCATCTGGTTCAAATTCCACTGGCTTTGCATGGATTCTTCAAAATTTTATTGTAGATGAGCTACATTTATTCCCAGTAAGCTTCAGGATTTATTATTTCAACTTTTTAACTGATTTCTAGAAGCTGAGAATCCGTGCACTGTCTCTCATGACTCTGCATCAGCTGCACAGTCCCTCTGGCCCATGAGTAGGGAGGAGAGTGGGGAACTTTTGCCCCTTGTGGACAACGTTCCAAAATTGTCAACTTTTACCTTTGAGACCCTGGGTTGAGGCAGTGTGTGTACTTCACATGGTGGTACCACCTTTTTGTGATTTGGGGAACACCACAAGCATGTATAGTTTGGGTCTGCAAAGAAACTGCAGGTGATGCTCACACTTGGGTTTTCATCTCATTTTTGTCTCCCTAGAGCTTTCATGTTTTATGGAGATGTGTGGGATCTACGTTTTTACCATGAGCAGAATTTTCCTCTGCAGAACCATTGTAAACCACATGGTCCTTTAAACTGAGCTGCCCTCTGTCCTCTCTATGTCTGTAATAAATATGGTGAGACATTTCCCTTCAGTCTGTTCTTTTGTTTACTGAAGGCAGAAAGTAGGTTAAAGCATGGACTTTGCAAAACCTGAAAGTTGTTTGGGGTTTACTGACCCTGTTCTTATTTTCCCATGTGTTAGTTGTTCCCTGGGAAGTTACTAGCTACCCAGCTTCTGTTCTCTAGTTAAAAAACATCACAGATATTCTGTTTAAAATTTTGCTTCAAAAAACCAGTTGTTGTGCTGCCAAGTGTTAGCAGGTAGGTCAGGTTCTGTTCAGTGCATCCCTCCCAGATGAGGGAATTTATGAACAGGATACAGAATGGTCTGCTCTGCATTTTGGAGTTATGCATTAGATTTTTTGCCTGGAATTTCTAAATTAATTTGCATTATAATAAACCTGTCATGTTAAAACTGCTTAGTTGAAACACCCAACTTTGTTGCTTGGTAGAAACAGAAAAAACAGGAAATGTGAATAGTTGAGGATGGAGATTTCCATTCTTTTAATTGCTGCTGTGTATGAGCAAGCATTAAAAAAATCAAAAAGCAAATGAGATGGTCCTAGTAAACACTGTTTATATCGTTTTGTTGGAGGATAAATTTTCTATGCTTTTGACAGCACTAAAAGTGTATTATGTAATCATTCTCTAAAAATAGCAAGATTTTTTTTTTCTGAATTATATTAGTTCAGGTCAATGCTGGGAAAAGCAGGATCTGTAACCAGTATTTACCATGTAAGTTACTGATTTACAGGATACACATCCATCAGGATATCTTTATTCTGGTTGAGTGTACCAGCTTATCTTGGACTGAGTGATATATATTCATACAAAGGTAATGATGGCAAGCAGTGCTTGTGGAGAAGCTGGTGTGAAGTCAAGTCAGTAACATCTGAAGATTGAGCTTTCTGGCCTTGGACACACGAGCCCTGGCTTGAAAGTAGCACAGAGATGAAGGTTTCCAGGTCCTGCTGGATTCAGTCCTAATGTATGCAACTGCCCCCAAAATAAAAGGGTTTGTAATATTGGTTGTACTGTTAATAAAATGCCCGTTAATAAAACTATTCCAAAAACATGAATATCCTTTCTAGAATAGTGGAAGAAATCAGTTTTAGAGAAGAGGTATATTTTTTTTTCTAGATGAAGCCTTTGAGAAGTGACCTGAATATGCCACAGGAAAAAAGTACATTGAATCCTTCTGCAGTACACCTGTGATTTCTTTCTTTTCTTTCTGTTCCAAGTGCTCTATTCAGCTTCTGACTGTGAGTGCAGAATTGCTAAAAATACCAAATGTCATGTAGGCTTCATTTCAGGCTTTCCCAGTTTTCATCTTAAAGACATATGTCCAAATTAACCTTTTGGAGTGATGTAGTGATACCTGTTACTTCTCCCCATGCATGTCCCAGATCAGTTACATCTGAGCAGCAGCATCCTTTGGCTGGCTTGGATCAGGATTCATTAAATAAGTCACGAGTGCAGGACTCAGTGTGTTGGCCTGTGGTTGTCTCTTGAAAGAAAGAGAGCAAGGAAGCAAAGCTCTTCTCGAGTGCTAAAAATACACAGACACTTGGTTCTTTTTTTTTTTTTTTTTTTTTTTTTTTGAGATGTCAGTCTAGATAATTTAAAACCAAAGCTTCCTCTAGTCTCTATAGGTTAAGTTTATTTGAATGTTGGAAGTAAAAAAGAGAAGATACACTGGCTCTGTGTTTCTGTGTGTGGAAATAACCTGATTCTTAGGTTGTAGAATCATATTATTTAATATTTGAGGTACATATTGTCTGACCTTTCAGTTAGGCTGTAGTGAAATGTCATGTAGTAAATTCTAATATCTGTTGGACACAGAAGTCTTAAACAGCCTCTGAGATGGATTTGAATGTGGCACTTCAGTTCAAAACTGTTGTTTGTAATATCATAGGCACTTTGTGTGCCCTTAGGATGTTTCCTGTGCATGAATGCACAAGTAAGTGCTCCAATTCTTTTATTTATTGTGGGCTTCTCTTGGGGTTTGTGGTTTTTACACACTGTGTAGTTGTGCTTCTTTCTTTATCTATTTCTTTGCTGTTTCTGAATGCTTTTGCTATTTTTTAGCATTACAGGGGAAGATTATATAGTATTGGCCAAGAATTGTGTACTTGTAGTAAAAATAAGTGGCATTAAATATTCCTTGCTGTTTCTCTTGTCATTTTAAACAGATGATTCACAATTATATGGAGCACTTGGAAAGAACTAAACTTCATCAGCTAACAGGGGGTGATCAGCTAGAATCCACGCCACACAGTAGAATTAGGTAAGCTATTTATTATGCTCTCAGCCTGCAATGAAAGAATTAAAAAAAAAAAAGCATTCATTTGTGTTTGCAAGACTTTGTTCTTTAATCCTACAACAACGGTTTGGCTGAATCGGAAAGATTTGTTGTGTGATCGGAATGTGGTAAGAGAATGGTGTAGAAATCAGTCGAAAGAGGCTTTTGCTGTTGTGCTGCTAAACGTTGAGAAATACTTCATGCAGTCACCTCAAACGATTTCAGCTTTTTTTAGCATTTGCATTTGGGTAGGCAGAGAAAAAATGTCAGCACCTGTCCCCAAATGATCGCCGTCTCGCCACGGCTCTGCGCGCAGGTGGGTGAAGGTGCGTATGGAGGTATCTGATTGTTCTCGGGGCTCCGTGTGAATATATTATGCAGATTTTGGAGCTTTCTAGCCTATGAACTCTGCCTGGAAGGAGGGGAGAAAAAACTCCAGGGCTGGCTGTGGCTCTGCGTCGCTGCATAGATGCTGCGAGGAGCGCGGCGGCTGCCGGCGGCGAGGGGGAGGAGAGCGGTGATGTCATTGCTCTGGAGCTGCTGCAGAAGAGTGGAAAGCTGCTGCTGATGGCATTGTTTTTGTGGCAGCGGCTGAATGACAGACTTTGCCTCCAAAGATACACCCTCAGCCCCTCCGTAGCCTTCTGGGTTCCGGCGTTTCACCATGCCAGCACAGAGCCATGAATCCTGGGTGCATGCTGCTATTTGTCTTTGGCTTCGTTGGCGGGGCGGTGGTCATTAACTCGGCGGTCTTGGTGTCCCTCTCTGTTTTGCTGCTTGTGCACTTCTCTATTTCCACTGGGGTGCCAGCTCTGACGCAGAACCTACCAAGGATACTCAGGTACTCTGACCTACTGAACCCTGGCCCTTTCTTTTGCTGTGCTTTCTCTTTTCACACAGAGCAAGGATCAGTTAGAAATGTAAATTATGTATAAATCTCAAATGGTTTTCAAATCGCCTTCTATTTAAGGAAGTACAAGGTCAGTTTATGTATCTTTTTTTTTTTTCTTGGAAAGCTGTTACACTCGTGTATTGTAACTTGCAAAAAAAGCTGTGATAATGTTGTGGATAAAGCTTCTGTTCAGTGTATTGTCAGGTACTTGTCTGATCTTGTGTAGCCATGCATATATGCTGTCTGAGGCCTTGTATTATTAAATTTCACTTTTTAAAATCAAGAGTTATGTAAGAACAGTTAATTTATGATCTGCTCAAAGCCATAGTAATTAGTTGACCACATTATTTAAAAAAAAAAAATTATTATTGGTTGGTGGAGAAAAAAACGTTTCATTATTTAAGCATTAGAGCTCTTAAAGCCTATTCACTATTGTTCAGCCAAATGTTATCCTCTTCTCTTTTTCTGTACTTGTATGGCAAGCTGCCAACCCTGTCTGTCCCCCCTCAAGTTATGTTTCATGTGCCCTAGTTGTGTGGAGCAGTAGTAGAGATGCATTAGAATATTGTAACCATAAGTAATCTTGAAATGGTTTAGTACTAGAATTGCAAATGGAAAACAACCGGAAGAGTTTTTAAATACAGCTTTCTGATCTGAAGACTTGACATATTTTAACTATGGTTGTAAATTTAATTGCAAACTTCATTTAAAAAGGGAAAAATATGGAGAATAGGGTTTTCTGAAAGAGATCTCTGGTGTGGTTTTTTTCTTAATGCAATGCATGTAGACTTTATATGGTAGTACACATTACTATGGGTTTCTGAGCACAGAAGAGTTTTTTCAAGGGTCTAAAGCCTATCATTTAATGGATTTGAGTGGTTTGGGGGATGATATTCTTTTCCCCACCTCAAGTAATTTGGTTTAGGAATTGCAGGAATTGGAACTCTGTTCCTTAGTCTTTTATTGATTTGAAAAAAGAAAATAATTCAGGATAAAAACTTAATTGTAGCAGAGCTGCTATTTTTTTAATACTACTCGGATTTTAGAACAGAGCACTGGTTGTTTATCCTAAAGGTTCTTGTAAAAGCTTCAATACATCATTTCAGATTATTAGTTTAGGCTTTTAAAACACGTGTCTGCCTTATGCCTCGTGGTTGTATTTTCAGATATTCCGTGGACCTCAGGGGAGTAGAAGGGGATCTTTGCTTTTCAGTCAACTGCCAGTGAATTAAGTTGATATTACTTCAGCTTTAGTCAGATAATTTCTTTTAATGCAGGCATGCATGTAATGCCCTTCATTTCCAAATAAGCTCCCTTCCCAACCTTCATTTGCTGTGTTTTGCAATACACCTGGCCTGTGTTTTAGGAGGTTAGAATGGGTTAATTACGAAATTTATTTAAAACTATTCTGAAAAAAAAAAAAAAAAAAAAAAAAAAAGAAAAGAAAAAGAAAAAAAAGAAAAAAAAAAGAAAATATCAGCTTGGAACTTTTTTTTGGTACCTATTTAGTTTCAATTCTCTGTTCTGAAGACTACAAAGAAGATAAGCTTTGTGGCATACCCTGCAAGTAAAGCAAATCTGTCTGCCCTGAACCACTGCTCCTGGCGGTTTCCCCAGCAAAGGACCCTTCACAATGCAGGCTTTATCACTGCCTTTCTTTTCCACTGAAGGGAAGCTTTTTTCTTTTTTTTTTTTTCTTTCCTTTTTTTTCCTTTTTTTTTGTTGCTGGACTTCTTAACCAATGAAATCGTTTTAGCCTCTCTTTTAACATAATCTAAGCCTATGTGGTGTGTCTTTTGTTCCCTACACACATCAGGGCTGTGGGAAATCTAAAGAAAAACAGAACCTGTTACAATAGAGGGAATTGTTGGTGTCAAATTCTGTGTAGTTCTGTGGCTATTTTTCATTAAGACATCTCAACACTTGGTTTGCAGATGCTGGAACAGTATCTGCTGCTTTTTATTTTGTAATGCTTTCTGATTATGCTTCACTTGCTTTGTTGTCTACACTGCTCTTTTAAAACTACTTCTGAAATAACAATGTAATGTAATAATATTTGTGAAAGGTCAAGAGACATGAGCTGTGATAATTGCAGATTTTTGTGACTGGCAGCATCTTTGTGCAACTGAACTAGAAAAGTTCATGCTAGTTTAAGTTGTTTGCTATTCCAATGTTGGGGGAGGGCTGTGATATAAAATTTACCAGAGTTTACTACTTAATTGCTAAATACAATCCCTTCTTGATTACATTTTCTCTAGAGCAGACAAAAAATCCCAACAAAACGAACAGACCCTAACAATTTATACAAGTGCTTAGCTTTTCCTTTTGCTCTTCAACATTCCCTTTCATTCTTTTTGCATATAACTTATATGCAGATACTAATACTGCACAGAATCCTGCCTAGATTGTGTTTAATTTGTGAAAAGCCTTGCAAAAGCAAGTATATGTGGTTGTGGTTTTTTTATAATGCTAAAATGTGAAATCTCTCCAATCTTTAATATTTTGTCTGGGTCATCTCTACAGAGTACTCACAGGCAATGCTTCCTCAAGAAGTGCAATTTTCTTTCCTTGCTTGTGCACACATTTATCTTCTGTTTTCAGTACACTTAAAATTATGCAAGTTGATTGCAGTCCTTTTTTTCTCTATTTTGTTGTTCTGACTGAATAATACATTGCTTTATCTCAATTTTATTCCTGGCTGATATATTTCCTTTTCAGGGCTGGTTGTAGCATCCTATGAATGGTGTTGTACACATTGTTTTTCTCTTTCACTAGCAGGAAGAATTAATCTTTTTGTTCCCTGATCACACTACTGACAGCAAGATTGACTTGGAGATTTTTTTAATTTTTTTTTTTTTTTTAATATGAAGCTCTGGCATTTCTGAACATTGTTTGCCCTAGAGAAGTAGTAAAGACAGCAGAGATGGTGAAGAGTTGGAATGAAGGCAGTTGCCTTATGGCTCAAGCTTTGGGCAACTTTAGGGTATAGCAGAGTGAAGAATCTTGGTTAAAACTGTACAATGTTTGGCTAGACTGGTTTTAACATTGGCAATTCCTTGACCTAGATTTTTTCAGTTATGATCAGAAGGAAAATACCATAAATTTTGAGAAGACCTGGATATTAGACTGATTGTTTACAACTTTCCCAAACACTTCACTTAATGATTTTGCTGTTGGCTGTTGCAGAAGTTATGTGGTACTGTATGTTGGAAAAAAAATAATTCAAAGTGATATTTTTAAGAGTGGCTGCTGAAAATTGTAATTTAAGCTGAAATAAGGAAACATTTTCATCTTATGCTCTTTTTTGTGTTCTACTTTTGTTTTACCATAGATTGGCTTTGCTGCAATCAATAACTGCTGCCTAAAGCCTTGAAATAGACTATTTGTAATTAAATAATTTAAAATGAGGAATTATTATGTGCTGCACTACAAACTGCCACATTGTATATTTATTAGAGCATAGAGTATGAACGTTTGGACCTGTGATTTTACCCACTTCCCTGCTGACTGCAAAGGAAAATAAATTGTGGGGGGCACCTGAATGCCTGATGCAAGCTGTCTCTCTCTCCTTCACACAGAAAGGAACGTCCCATATCACTGGGCATCTTCCCCCTGCCTCCAGGAGATGCACTGCTTACACCTGAAACTCAGAGAGAAGCAGGGGAAACTCCTGCATCCGAGCACTGGAAATTCCCTGAGCTGAGCCAGCCACGGTCCCACACCAGCCTGAAGGTGAGTGAGTGCTCAGCTCTGCTGCCTTGGCTCTCAGGAGGGTCTCCCATAAACAGATGAAAGCAGAAAAAGCAATTTGAAGGGGAGGAGGGAAAACCCTGAATCATCTTGGTGTAAGCCAAGTACATTGCTTAGGAAAATGAGCTTTGAGGGAATTTATTTACTGGAATGAGCAGAGTTTGAGTTGCATTTTCCAAATGGGTGATACTACAGCTAGTTCTCCTCTTACTCACAGCAGAGAGTTTTTTCTTTCTGGCTAAGGACCCTTTCCAAAGGTCAGTCATGTATCCCTTACATGTTAGATATGTAAGTAGATAGTTGTAAACCAGTCTGCTGGTTTAATGTGCTTTTAGAAGGAAAGCTTTGATTACTACACAGGCACTACTCAGTGCAGCCTCTGCCTACTATCAGGTTTATAGTGTAGGTATACCACAGAGTTGAGAATGATCTAACTTTCCTAAATTAGCCTGTGATGATGATTTCCCTTACATGTAGCTTGGCTATAATTCCTGCAATTGTTCTGTGTTCCAGCATTGAGAAGGTTGCACAGAACAAGCTGCAGAAATAGAAAAATGGGGGAGTGGTGGTGGAGTGGGATGAATCTGGCAGTCAGAACTAGGCTGCACTAGCAGCACAGCAGGAGGAGGCATCTGCAGGGTTAAGAGCTCCAGAATGTGTAAAACTTCCTTGTATCTTTATGTTAATGATGGTTTTTTGAAGAATAGGGATATACTATTATTTCTGAAAAGGCACAAAGCTGAGAAAAATTTCCCCCTAAGTGATCTCAGTACCTGGCAGGGGAATATTGACATGATAAGAATTAAAAAACTATCCAGACATAATTGGAATCCTGGCTTTTTTTTTTTTTTAACCATCTAGAGGTCATACAGACATAATGGGAGGTGTCAGTTATGGTTCATTATAAACACACAGAAGTGATAACAGGAATTTGGATCTAAAATATACTGTTCATCCTCTTCTGCTTGTTTCTGCAAAGCATTGCAGATGGGCTACTACTTCCTCATATTTAATGATCTAACTTTTCAACTAATCTTTCATTTTTCAGGAAAAGTCTTCTGGCAACATTGCCAAAAAAGTCAAATTTGCTAAGTCAACACAGCACTGACTTTTCAAGTGCTTAGGCTTTGAGGTATTTTGATTAATTGTCACTTAATGGAATTGCCTTTCATTTTCATTAGTCCTAGAACAAACATTTGTGATAGTTTGATCCGTATGGTTTCCAAGAGTTGGCTTAAAAAATACAGCAGATAAAAAATACAGCAGATAATCAAGTCAGAAATGTAAAATGGATCAGATTATTTGGAATTCTTTAAGGAAAAAGCTTTTCTCTTGCTCTGTCAAGCTGCTTTTCTTCAGCTTTGTGCGTGAAAGTCAGTGATCACTCTGTGCTGCATCAGTTAGTGGATGCTTTTGGCATACAAAGATGTAGAAATGTTTGAGCAGAGCCAACAGCTCTGGTGAGGTTTTATTCCCTGTTCGTGTGAACTCCAGATTCCCATAGTAATGGGTACCATTTCCTCCCTTCTGTATCTGCTTGCTGAAGTATGAATTGTTACCCTGTGGCTGAACTCACCAATTGAAAAGGCAGTTGGCCAACTACCAATAATTGGTTATTTTGGAATATACTGAAAAAGGGTGAAAATTGGAAGTAATTGATAGGCAGGTGTTAAGTGCTTAATGTTGTGTCTAGGGTTTGCAGATTTCATGTGGGGATGCACTATAGGATGCAAGCTTTATGTTTATGCTGCTATATGTAAATGTGTGTTTTCCTTCCTGCCTTCATAAACTAAAAGATTTCCAGGAAGTTTCAAATGTAAAAATCTAGGCATTTCAATTGTTTGTAATCTTATACTAGATGCAAATGAGAGAACATCTGTCTATATGCAGGTCTTTTGGGTTTTTTAACTAACCTTAAAATTCAGTTTCACTTCCTTCTCAAGTAGAGGTCCTAGCAGTATGATGAATTCGTGCAGTACAAAATCTAAACCTGCTTCATTCTTGATAAATTCAGGTTTCTTGAGCTAAAAAAGATCTGCATAAACAGAGCAATTGATTTTCATACCTGCAGTGAGATCTTGCTCATTATTCTGTGCTATTTAAGTCACAGTGAGGATGTCTGGGTACTGGTTTGGCTCTGGTCATCAACGAGGGGCAAGATGTGAATGAAAGGAGGCAAAGTTCAGAAAAGGACTCTGTTATCAGCCTCTGGATCCACTAAACACAGCCAGCCAGCTTCAAACACAAGTGCCCAGTGCTGATGATAACTGGGAGTGCAGCAGCTGGGGTAGTGGCTGTACTGCTGGTTCCTGTGACAGTGTCACTGCAATGTAAACTGGTGCCAGGAATCAGCTTTTCAGAAGGGGCTGTTTCCTGTTGTCCCATGGATGACATTGAAGCACTGCTGCAGAATATCAACTTTTTAAGGAGATGTTTTCAGGCATCCTGTGCATTAGGAGCAATTAAAAATTCTACAACAGCTTTGGGAAGGTGCAGCTTGAAGGATTATTAATATGGGAATTCTGTCTGTTGTCTGGAAGACCTAGCCATAACTTTAGGGTGCTTTTCTGTTATAATTGTCAACTGATATAAAAGATAAGTATTGAAAATCAGGAAATGTTTTTATGTAGCATCACTTTTTAACAGAATTAAAACAGCTACAGTCTAAAGGCAGATTTGGCAAAGAAATCTATTATTTTCACTCTAGTTTCTATGCATTTGCATATTCTTCAGTAAAATACAGTAATTTTGGTGTTGTTGTCCAGGTTGTATGCCTAACTCTTATAATAATAATAATTTGTGTTTGGTTTCTTAATGGTTCACTTTTAGGATGAGCTCTCTGATGTTAGCCAAGCAGGCTCAAAATCTACTACTCCAGCATCCACAGCTGCTTCAGATGCACAGGTACTGCCTGCTGAAACTCCTCAAAAGGAAGATGTTGAAGGGCTTGCAAAGGACACCAATATGCCAGAAGAGAAGCTGGATGCTGGAAAGAATATGGAAGTACAGGTAGCTCAAGAGACAAGAAATGTGTCCACTGGTAAGCTGCTTTTAAATTTTTAGTATATGATTACTATTGATTTTGTGTCTAATATTTAATGAATTAATCTTTATTGTTCCACAAATGAGAAGTGTTCCTTTACTCAGTAGTTTTAGGAATACACAGTACTGGTGAGAGATACAAGTCTGTTTATTGGTGGCTTCAGATTTTCTAGAATCAGAATTATCTAAGGCATGTCCTTATAATCATCAGGAGTGTCACTCAGCCTGACACAATGTTGTGAGGTGGTAGACATCTGCTTGGTTTCTTGAATGCAGAGTGGTGGGAAATAACTACAGTTGGATGACTTCAGCTTAATTCAGGAGAAACTAAGAAATTTCAGTGTCTGCTTTAGAGTATCAATATCCATAGGTCTTCTCATTTAATTACCTTGATAAGTCTTTGAACGGAAGTCTACTAATTAGGTGATGGGCTAAGAACAGTTACAGGTCATGCATCCTGGTGGTTTATGTTTGATAAAGACATACCTCTGGCTTTTCCTCTAGGTGGAAATGAAAATGAAGAAAAATCTGAAGTTCAGGCAATCATTGAGTCAACTCCAGAGCTGGATATGGATAAAGATCTCAGTGGATATAAGGGTTCCAGGTAGGTTGAGTTTGGGATTTGAGTAGGCCAGCCAATTTTAGAGACTTTGGTTTTTAACCTTTGACTTTTTAGAAATTTTACCAGACTGAGATAATGTATAATATAATGAATCTCCCACTTCTGTGACCTTATTTCCCCAAATTCTTCAGGTGGTTTTAAGTGCAAACAGCAGTTCTTCATTCTGTTGCTACCCTTGATGAATATTCATGTTACAGCAGATCTAAGAATGCTTAATTATTCTTTCAATACTGCAAGCAAAGGGTCTACACCAAAAGGCCTTTTATCCCTAGATCAAACTTTAAAGGTTCTAGCACTTTCCAAGCTGGGCCCTTATGTTTTCACTCGTATCTTAAAAATCTGGATTTATGACTGACTTTGCAAACGTTATATCATTTATTTATCAGATTCTGATGGTGGAGTCCCAGTGTTTGCAGAATGCTTTTGCCTGAGTCTGCTTTCTTGCAGATTTTTACTGGTGAAGGGTAACATTTATTTCAAAAGCTCTAAATCCCCATAAAAGTAGGCAAGTGCTGTTTTAGTAGCAACAGGGGTGCCTTTTAGGCAAGCTCTAAACAATTTAGGGTCTGTAGGTTTCACTGATCTGATGAGATGGAAAAAAATTGCCTTGTAAGTGAATGTCAATGGTGTATGATTTTTCTGTGAAAGAAGCCCCTTTTCAGGCCAGAGGAGTATTTTGATTTCTGATTATTTGGTTCTCTTGCATTTTTGTTGTATTAAATGACTTCCACTCTGGCTGAGCTGTCTGTTCTTTAGACATTTGAGCTGACTAAGTCCTGATGGGTCAGAATTTCTCTATGCCAAAACCTGATGCCTCTTAATTTATTAAAATTCTGATCAGCTCAGTATCAGCAGCTACCTTTGGGATCTTTGCAAACGCAGCCTAGGACTTGGAGCCAACTGAAAGCTGCTAAAAATTTTACTTCTGTTTTCTTGGGGGTAACAAATGAACTACTGGTAAAAACTGAGAAAACTTTCTTTAATGTGCTTTTTTAACTTTCTAAATGTTCTTAATGTTTGCTTCCTGCTTTGTCTGGTTTTATTCCTTTGAACAGCACTCCTACCAAAGGCATAGAGAACAAAGCATTTGACCGTAATACGGAGTCACTCTTTGAGGAGCTGTCATCTGCTGGTTCTGGCCTGATTGGAGATGTGGATGAAGGTGCAGATTTACTGGGTAAGAAAGGTTATTTAAAGAGGATTTTTTTCTTGTTAGTGGAGTCCTTAATTATTCCTGCTGGATTTACTGTTAGGATTCATTTGCATTAAAATTGAGTATCATCCTAAGGTGGTCATTGGAATGCACAAAAAACCCCATAAGCAAGTGTTAGCTCTTTCTTTCAAAATAATGGTATCAGCCTTAATCTTTTGGGGCACTTCTTACACTGTTCTCTGTTTCAGGCTTCCCTATGTGTTTTCTGACACAACAGCTATTATCTTGAGCAAAGATTTTTTTTATCTTGAAGTAGTTTAATGTTGTGGTTTAATTCAGATTATGCCTAATCTGTAATGGCCTGACTTTGTCACCTCTTATGGAATTCAACTTATAAGAAAGAATTGCAGCACAATATAATAGTGGGAATTTGAGAATCAAACCATTAAGTGAGAAGAGGAGCAGATGACATTTGTCTCTCCAAGCAGCTTGCTGTTACTTTTGTGTGACTGAATAAAATATGTTTTGGGAATATGAGTTGATTCGGAGCAAAAAGGCCATTAAAAGAGAATAACAAGGTATTTTTGGCCATATCAGTGTTCAGGCCTCTCTTTGAAATGAGTAGGTTCTATGAAATGTATAATGCAGATGCAACTTTTGTGTGTTTTAGATATGAGTTGTTTGTGGAAAATCAGCAGTTTGCTTCTGTCATCTGACCTGACAGAAATGCAGATTGTTAGTAATATTATTTAAAACTGTTGTGTGTGCAGTCTGGGTTTCTGGTTGTTCAGTGTTTCACTAGAACTTATTTTACATCAAGTAGGTGACAGTTCTGCCAAGTAGGACTCACTGGGACTACTGGGCCTGTTTCCAGGCTGAGAGATGTTTTTTTTCCTTGTCACCCTCTGCTGCTTTGAATCCTGAGCAGTGAGGACCACCACATCCTTGCTGGAACATACTGTATCCAAAACTTTAGCACTGTGTTGTCACAGGGACAACTAGTGACACATTCTGCATAAAAAACTAGAAATACTGGAAAAGTACTAACATTTAATAACTCCATCCCTTAGCTATGTGATAAGTGTTTAAAAAAATTAAAGTACTGTCAGGACTTCCTGATAATAATGCTTTGTTTTCCATGGGCAAAAATAATATTCTTTTTAGTATAATGGATCAAATGTTGTCACTGACTTCATTACCATTTTCTGTAAAACCACTGATAGAAACACAGGTGTGTGCAAAATGAACACATTGCTGTAACTGGGTTTATTATGCAGGATATTTTGGTCTGAAAGTTCTACTGTATAATCATTTCAGTTTGAGCACAACCATTGTCCTACTTCGTGTTACTAAAAAGCCACATCTGCATCCAGGGTTGTGGGTGTGTTACAAGCGTTTGGGTCTGTTCTAAGTGAACGTTCAACTTGAGTTTGGAGTTCTGCAAAAGTAGTTAATTGGGATTCTCTAATCTGTTTTCTCTTGGGCTGCATACCCAGGGGAATATTCTGGTGTGTATGCTTCTTTTTTAAAAAAACATTCTTTGAAATATGTTGCTTCTGCAGTTAGGCGGTGTTGGCTGCTGCTCTCATTAAATACATTCTCTGCATTTTTCCCCTGCTTGGTAACATTGTTTTATTTTTTTGCCTTTGCTCTTTTGGCTTTTTAGTTTTTGTTCTTGTGTTATAAGGGATCCTGAAACCTGCTGGGAGGTGATCCTACATACTTTTATCTTTGAATACAGAAAATATTTAAAAAGCAATAGCTGCTTAAATAAAAAAAATCTTGGTGACCAAGTGTAGGGGATTTCTTCAATACTGGTAAAGTCACAACAGCTGATTTAAGTTCCTTCACTGTCATTTACTTTTAAACCCAAGACCCAGTGAGAAATTCCAAAAGAGGGAACTTGCATGTCTATTTTTAGATATTTTTAGTTATTGTTATCCAAATATCTTTTGTCACTAAAGTTGCTTAGAAGGTTGTGCTCATAGAGTATTGTAAAATACCTCCCCCATTAGCATACCTTTTCCATTAGGTGTGTTAATCTTGATTTAGCATAATTTCTGTCATTATCAGTGTGGTAATTATTCTGCTGTGCAAAATGTAAAAGTATTATTTGCTGCCTGAAAGTATAATTTTGAAACCTTTCAAATTACATTATTTTAGGCATGTAAACAATATGAAAAAAAATTATTTACCAGAAAGTTACATAATATTGCAGTGATTAAAAGAAGAGCTAATTTCACTTTTTTGCATGGTAGCATATTAATTAAACTCTTACTGAATGGCTTAGGATTTCTTCCATGTATTGTGCTTCTAAATTATTTCACAGAAAAAGAGAGACTTTTATTAAATTCCTCATTTTGTAAGAGGTCTAACCAATAGAAATGGTTGTGACAAACTTAACTTCTTAACATCTGTCCTTTGCATAAATCCTGCTTTAAATCACATCATGTTCCACTTCGTATTTTTTGTGGTGGTTTTGTTTTAATTCATTCTTACTTCATGAGTCTAAATATTTTACTGCTCTTCACTCATTCTACACCTTACATGAAATATTTCTTGTTCTTGTTTTTGCTCTACATGGAATGCATGGGCTTTAAAGACCATAATTTCTTTGGTAAGGTATCATTTGCTCTGGGGAAATCTTCAGGGCTTTAACAATCTGAGCTTTATAATTCAGCATGTCTCGTGTCTGTAACTGGTAACTTTTCTTTCTAACATGGTATAAAAGACAGTTGAGCATTTTAAAATTCTTGTGCAATAATACTTCCCCAGGAATGCTATGTTTGCTTTCTGACATAGTGATACTGTAAGCTCTTCAAAATATCAAAATGTCTTCAAAATATACAGAGTAGGTGGATGTAGGGCTGGCCAGGAGCCTGGGGTTAGAACACCAGGGCTGTCTTAGGCCTAAATTGAAGATGGATTGGGAAAGAAGGTGGAGGGGGAAGTTAACTAGAAGGTAGGTCCTGAAAATTCAGATAGCTCACAGGTTTACTGACAAGTTTGTCATACTTAAAATTCAGCTGTTTTGTTTTATCTGCTAACCTTGTGTTTGTTTTCTTTGAAAAGGAATGGGTCGTGAGGTTGAAAACCTGATTCTGGAAAACACTCAGCTGTTGGAGACAAAGTGAGTGAGAATTTGTATCTAAAAAATACTGCTCTGCTGTTACTTTGTTAAATCCTTATAGAGTTGAATATATACAAATGTGCTTTTAGTTCTCAGAGTAGTGGTGGTGTAAGTATGCTCAATGTAAGAAATTTGTAGGTCTTCAAATTCAAGAATAAAAGCAGTCTAAAGCTAAATTATGAGACCATAGTCATCCTTATAATGGTGTATTTTAAATGTTTATATAGAAATGCACTGAATGTAGTGAAGAATGATTTGATAGCAAAGGTGGATGAATTGACCTGTGAGAAGGATGTACTACAAGGTGAATTAGAAGCTGTAAAACAAGCAAAACAAAAGCTTGAAGAGAAGAACAAGGAACTGGAAGAAGAGCTGAGAAAGTAAGTTTAATTCTGTGGTTGTGAAAAAAGAGGAAAAAAAACCAAACCACTGTGGCACCTAATGCAGCCATTTTTTTATTTTGTATTTAGAGCTCGTGCAGAAGCAGAGGAAGCAAGACAGAAAGCTAAAGAGGATGATGATGTAGGTGTATGTGTGTGTGTGTGTATTTTTGTACAAATAATCCATAATGGGGCATTAGAAGCTCCTGTGTGATTAGTGGGTGCTGCTATACTGCTTATTATAAGCAGTGGTAGAATTCCTCCACGTATGGAGAACATAAAGGCCTAAAGACCACAAGTAAATTTAAGCTGACCAGGCCTAGTTTTCTTTCTTTCCTCTCTGCCCACTATTGTTTGTCACATTCTTTTTGCAGAACTGTTTTTTATTCAGTTTATCCTGCATGCAAAGGATGGGAGGAGAGGACGGGAAAACTGAGTTAGTTTTACAAAGCCCCAAATGATTTGGAATCTGGAACTGTGCCCTAAAGTGACCCTTCTCTGAAGGCAGGGGCTGACTCTGCAAGGCTCTGCTGTGCTCCTTTGTTTGTCCCATGTTTGGTTTTTTGTGTGCTCAGAGTGATGTCCCCACGGCTCAGCGGAAGCGTTTTACTCGTGTGGAAATGGCCCGGGTGCTGATGGAGAGAAATCAGTACAAGGAGAGGTTGATGGAGCTTCAGGAAGCTGTCCGATGGACTGAGATGATCAGGTAAAAGGCTCTTTTAAAAATCCTTGGTAAAGCTGCTTGGATTTGTCAAGCTTTTGAGCTTTACCTGCAGATTGGTGGTAGTTTGAGGCCTTTGTTGCCCTTCTGCTTGTCTCTCTGGGTACCCGTGAATAATTTTGTTGTGAAGTTATGTGCATAAACTTAGCACATCAAAAGGGGTTCTTGATGAGACCTCAGTGAAGATGTTACTTTATATGATGTGAAATAAGCATCTTATGAAGAAATGTGTGTGTTTGGAACACTCATAAAACGTTTATCACAACATGAAATTTGGGCAGGGGAAATTGCTGTGTCTATGCATGCATGGACCTTAAAGCATTGGGTGAGATGTCCAAACAGGAGTCACACAGTCATCAGTCTGAGGGTAGCACATGGGTAAGAATTTGGGTTGTTCAGGAGAAAGCATTATTTTAAAAAATTAGTACAGGTTTAAATTTAAGCAGTAACGATGTCTACCTGCTCTAATTTGCATTCTGAATATTGAGTTGTCTGGAAGATTTGATTTTAAAACCCAAGTCTTCCACCTCCGACCTCATCCCTGCTGGTTCTTGTCACAACCCCCATCCCTGTCCCTGTCTAGCAGTAGCAGTGTCACTTGGTGCCACCTGCCGGTCAGGTGCAACGATGGCATTTCCTTTTCTCTGCTGTCCTCAATATCTTTTGAGCTGTTTTAACACCGATTCTGCGAGAGGAAAAATAGATATTGCCAAGTAGATGTGGCTGGCTTTTCTATGGCGATTTCTCCTGGAGAAATCCTCTCCTATCTCTGTTAATTCACCTATGACTTCAGTAATGAGCACTGTACCATTTATTTACTGATGTGTTGAGGATTAAGAGGTATTATAATAAAAGACAATGCTTAAAATTATTAAAAAGCAGAAGGCAGAAGAATTGAAAATAGCTTGCTGATTTCTTCTAGTTGTTACCATTGCAAAATGTTGGGCAGATTTGTTTCTTCTGCCTGAAAAACACTCACTAGTTGTTTGTGATGCAAATAAATGTGGAGAGTGTTTATTATGTAACTTCAGTTCATTTAGTGAGAATTTCAATATTGTGCTCTGATCAGAAAAGAAGTGGCAATGTGAAGAGCTGGGCTTTGATACTTTTGATATGTTATCCTGTTTTGTGAAATATTTGTTCTATTCCACTGTTATTTAACACTTGTTCCATTCCTTTCCTGTTTTATATAATTAATGCTTTCTCATTAAACTTAGAATTCATTTCTTGTAGAGCATCAAGAGAAAATCCGGCCATGCAAGAAAAGAAGAGATCAAGCATTTGGCAGTTGTAAGTATTGAAGCACAACTCACTGGCAAAAATAAATAAACCCTAACCAATTAGCTGGTACATTTTTGTGTGTTAGCTAATTATCCTTTTGGCAGATGAAGGTGTCATAACTGTTGTCCTCTTGTCACCTAGCATGCCAGCTCGGTAAGGCTGCTCTTGAAGACAGAAATGTATCGTAAGCTGCATCACGTAGTGAATGGCTGTGCACTTTGTGACATCAAATGCCAAAGTGCTGAAACTTTTTCCTAGCTGAATGTGCACCAGGACTCTTGTTCTGAACAGTTTTCTGGATTATTTTTTATGATAAAAATAGAAACTTGAATAGCTCGTGTGGATTGCGTTTGTTTTCGCTTTCTTTTCCTTTACAAAACACTGCTTACTGACTGTTAAATCTGTCTTCCCAACTTCAAGCTTTTTAAATCTAAAATAATGTTATTCACAGCAAGATATTTATCAAGTAATCCTTCTAATATTGTGGTTTGGTGGTAACTCTTCTATGTTTTAGTCTACAAAATGGTGAGATTTTTAAACAGCCTCTGTGCATGAACTAATATGCATCATAAAGCTGTCTTCCAGGTGTGATGTTCACATCCTAATTTTGTTGGCTCCCTGTAGATGTTCCTTCAGTCTGATAAACAAATGGGATAATAATTCTTTAAGAATTTTTGTTAATGAGATGAGTTTCTGTGCTTGGAGAGTTGCTGAGTGTGTGGTAGCTGCTGCTATGTTGGGCTCCAGTTTCTTAGTCTAACTGGCTTGAGCAAGCTGGCATATGCAGTGTTTTGCCTGCATAGTCAAATCTGGTTGTGTCTTATAAATCCTAACTCTGGTTTTCTTCTAGTTTTAGCAGGCTCTTCAGCTCATCTAGCAATACAGCTAAGAAACCAGAGCCTCCTGTCAATGTCAAATACAATGCTCCAACCTCACATATTACTCCATCAGTGAAGAAAAGAAGCAGCACCTTATCTCAGTTACCAAGTGACAAATCTAAAGCCTTTGAATTCCTCAGTGAAGAGTAAGACATTTATTTTTTTTTGTAGTACTAGATATGCTCTGTTAAGTATTTACTTTTGATTCTCTTGAGATGAACAGCATTACTAGGTGAAGTACAGTGTTCTCCTGAGGTGGATATTGATGCATAAGGAATCAATGTAGTGCAGACTGAAATGCACAGCACTGGATGAGTATTCTGGGTAGCATTCCTAGGCAGTAGTATTTTGATTGACAAATATCACTGCCTTTCTTTGGGAGTGCATTTAGGCACAGGAGGCAGAATTTGGTGGCACACTTTTCTGTGCAAGTGTTTTAGATAAGCAGTAACTGTCCCATTGCTGTCACTTTAAGTTCAGTGGAAAAATAGAATAGCATGAGTCAGACTAACAAGTATCTATAGTTATTTTTTTTCTCCTGGGCTTTTTTGGGCAATATATCCTTTTAGTTTACAATGTTAGATCATCTAGGAGAGGTATATATCCCAAATTAAGTCTCCTTGAAGGATACTGACTATAGACTTCCTGGTTTTGCCTGTGTTTCACAGCTCCCTTAGAAATAGCCCCCACGAAACCTGTTGTTCTACAGGTGGTGTCTGAAAACTTGTGATCCCTTTGGTAACCCAGTGCTTCCCCAGAGGTCTTATCTGTTGAGTTTAATAGCAATTCCCATTGCACAAAGAAGTCTGAAGAGCATAAATAACAGGTTCTTTAATAATGATTTTTCCCTAGAACTGAAGCCAGTCTGGCCTCACGCAGAGAGCAGAAAAGAGAGCAGTATCGCCAGGTGAAAGCACATGTTCAGAAGGAGGATGGGAGAGTGCAAGCATTTGGCTGGAGTCTACCTCAGAAGTATAAACAGGTATGATGCTTGTGTTTTCACATGCACTGGTAACAACTTCATTTGTGAAAGTTGAACAGAGTATAATTTCACAGCTTGTGACAGATTCCGGTGGGGTTTTTTTTAATTGAACTTTTGAAGGTAAAAGAGTCTTTCCAAGGAAAAACTCTTCATAATATTTAACAAAGTTCTATTAACTGAGTCCAAAGACTGTAAAGCTCTCTTAAAGGGGAAAGCTTTTCTGGTTGTTTTTCTTTTTTTTTCTTGCCTAGGTGGCAAATGGTGGACAGGGTGAAAATAAGATGAAGAATTTGCCTGTACCTGTTTACCTGAGACCTTTAGATGAGAAGGATACCTCTATGAAGGTAGGTGATAGAGCCTTGGACAACCCTGAATATATTTAATAAAGAAAATAATTGATTTGAAACTAAAAAATGTTTATTTTTAAAGTATAGATGAAATGCTTTAATCTTAATGATTTCCTTAAAATGGACTGCAGATCTAGAATAATTGTTACTTAATATAGTAACTTCATGCTAATTTTTGTTACTTTTGTTACTTAATTTTTTTTTATTTAACAATGGGTGTGCCTTTTTTTCTAGTTCAACATTTAAGTATTTTTTTTCTTTCAAGCTGTGGTGTGCTGTAGGGGTGAACCTGTCAGGGGGGAAAACACGAGATGGTGGCTCTGTGGTTGGTGCTAGTGTGTTCTACAATGATGTGACTGCTGTGGATGCAGATGGCAACAAGCAGCAAACAGGATCTCAGAGCAGCTTAGATAAACTAGAGCAAGAGCTCAAGGTAAGATTACTATAAGGCATGTGGAATAATTTATGTACTTCAAATTATTTTAATAACACATTAATCAGTGGTGATACTCAGAGTGTCTGGTATGTAAGTAGTATTCTTATGTAGTTTTATACTTGTCTAAAAGTACAATTGTGCTGTATAGTTATTTTTCTTTGGGATTTCTACATAAATACAAAATATAAGGGGTTTTTATATTCCAAATGCATAGAAAACAAGCAAATACATGTTATTTTACAGTGACATTAAAGATACTTTTCGCATATTTATGTATATTTCTGTAGCTGATAATGAAAGAAAATACCAGATCAAAGGTAATATTTTGATTCTTGTCACCCTGACTGTTGTTGTCCTGCCTTTATGCTACTTCAGGACCAGCAGAAGGAGCTGAAACATCAAGAAGAATTATCCAGTCTAGTTTGGATCTGTACAAGCACACATTCTGCTACAAAAGTTATTATTATTGATGCTAATCAACCAGGAAATATTCTGGACAGTTTCATTGTTTGCAATTCTCATGTTCTTTGTATTGCTAGTGTACCAGGTAAAGATTTGTTATGGTTTTGCTCCTACTTTACTGTATCTTAATTCAGATTTGCTTATGTTTAGTTGGAGAGAAAACTATTGTATTTCTTTGCTACTGTTGCACTCTTCAGTTTGCTCTTGACATAAATTAACTCAAGGGTAGAGACACGTCAGTGTCAGCAACCAGGGATAATATTTTAAATCCTGAAAGTATTTGAGGAGTGTATGAGAGAAAACAGGATCTATTGCAGTTAAATTCTTCATAACTATGTAGACAGGTATCCCTGTTTGCACTGTTCTTAAATCTGATTGAATGGAAAATTTGAAATAGAAATAAAGTAGTTGGAAAACTGCAGATTAAAATGTGCTGCATAACATTCAAGTGTGCACATGTGTAGATACTGCTTTTGCTTTTTGAGCTTTGCAATTGCATCTTCAAACTGCTGATCATGTAAAAATAAGCTTGTTAGATACATACAATCACTTGTTATTTAACATGCAGAAGTATGTATCTAACAAGTGATTTAACATGCAGATGAATGTATCTCTCACTTGCTGGAGAGTTCATTCAGCTTGATGCTCAGTTTGTTACCAGATATTAGAGAGATTCATTTTTATCCCCACAAGAAATAATTCAGTGGATTTAATCTCTTTCAGGGGCAAGGGAAACAGACTATCCTGCAGGAGAAGAAGGAGCTCAAGAGGCAGATCCCAGTCAGGTGGACAAGTCATCTCTGTGTGGCAGCATGACTAGCAACAGCTCTGCTGAAACTGACAGCTTGCTAGGAGGAATCACAGTGGTGGGCTGTACTGCAGAGGGGATCACAGCACCACCTGTAGCTCATGATGCAAATGGTGGCCCCCCAGTGGCAGATAAACAGTCAGGTATGAAAATTACATGTGTGCTGGGGATGGCCAGACATGATTAGGTGTAGCTGAGAAATGAATGGTGCATGGATTTATTGTGTGTCTGTAAGTGGTGATAACATCAAACAAGCATTCTGTGGGAAATGGCCTATAAATCTGTTATATTTTTTGGGTGTAATTGTAGCTGACGCCTTGATGGAGGTGGAATTAAATGTATATAAACAATTGCTTCTTTCAGATACTTTGGAGAGAACTCTCTTGTGCACAGTCTAAAGAGAGCTTTTAAATTATTCAGTATTTGAGAGGCCAACTTGCCAGTTCCTTTTGCCTTTATGCCTTAATCTTGTAAAGTCCTGAAGGAGATTTAAGTGAAGCTGTTTGCTCTATAGCCATTCTTAAGATTTTCTGTCATTTCTTCTAGGCTCAATGGTGATGTGATAATGGATATGTGGTTGTTGGACTTGAATGCTATTTATTGTCTTATGGCATACAGTACTGTTGCCAGAGCTGTTTGTTTTAACTGATTGGATTTCACTGCTATTTTAGGCAATTGCTTAAAGGACAATCTGTGCCATCAGTCACTGTGTTCATACTTAAAGTGCATTTGACACTTGTTGATACCCAAACTTTAGTAGGTTGCACTGTTTCTGATCCAATTTTTTTTTTAATGAGTTATAAAATCAGGACTGTGACTGTCTGGTTATTACAGCTATTCACTTAGGTTTCAAGTATCAAGATCTGTCTGTTTTAATCAGATCAAAATTTTCTTGCAGTTGTTAACTTTTCCAATTTTTTGTTCCTCAGATACTGCAAATGAAAGTAACTCAGTAGATGAAAATATTCCAACAGCAGAGGAGGCAACAGAAGCAACAGAAGTCAATGCAGGGACAGGAGAAGACACAGGTGATATAGCACAAACTGGAGTCTACACAGAGCATGTCTTCACAGATCCCCTAGGAGTGCAGAATACAACAGAGGCATCTCCTGTGTACCAGCCCAGGTACATAGTCCTCATACCCCTTGAAAAATATTTTAAAAGGAAATCATAGGTTATAATCTAATATTTGCACTTTCTTCGATGCATTTTAACTGTTTGGGTTTGGTTTTTTTTTTTTTCCTATTTTTTAGCACTGAATCAGAGTTATATAAAGATGTTTCAGTTTTGCCAAATGAGCAAGACCTAGTGAGAGAAGAAGCACAGAAAATGAGTAGCCTTTTACCGACAATGTGGCTTGGAGCCCAGAATGGATGGTAAGAAAGTGCTAACCTTACTAAAATACTTGAAAAAATATTTTAAACTTCTTCTACCCACAGGCTGATACCTGTCTTGTGTCAAGATTAAGTGCCAGAAAGCCTCAAGGGAGCCTAAGCTTTGTATGCTTTACTACATTTAGGTATTTCAAAATTCAAAGAGAGTCTTGTAGGTAATTAGCAAGCTCTTTTTGGCAGGTAACATTTTTATCTGTGGAAAAGTTGTTTGGGGTTTTTTTTGTTTGTTTTTTAGTGGAAGAAGTTGTTATGGTGTGATAATTCCATAACTTTCAATATTTTACTATGCTAGAAGAATATATTGCCCTTTTAACTGCAGTTTTTAGACACCTGAAAAAAACGATCTGCTTCTCATGTTCATTTTTTTGGTCTATACATAGTTTTCAGTGAAAGATGAAAACTTACTTTCCCTTGAATTGTGGATTTCAGTTATAGGGATTTTTTTTTTTCCTTTCTGGTAGAGCTTGCCTAGTGCTTTTAATCCATCCTGATTTGTCTTTACAGCCTGTATGTTCATTCGTCAGTGGCCCAGTGGAGGAAATGTGTTCATGCCATTAAACTTAAAGATTCTATTCTCAGTATTGTGTAAGTCCTGAAAGAATGTCATGTACATCATAATGAACTCCTGTTAAAATACTTGCAAAGTAGTTTTATGTTTCCTCCTCCAGATATTGGGGATGTCAGTTGTCATAAATGCATGCATACTCTTTGAGGGGCAGTGGAAATTGTTTGGGAAAGGAAAATAAAAGAAATCTTTTAGTAGTTTATCAACAGTATCTATTCAAAATACTGTAGCTCAAATAATGAGCAGTAGCTGTACACTTGGTATTCTTGGTAGCTGTATACACAAAGCAGTTACAGGTTGTTATCCTTGATCTTTTTCTCAGGCATTGTACATATATTTTAAGCTTTCTGAACTGGATTTTGACTCGTTACTGTCCCTTCTCTTCAGCTGTATTGTAAAAATCAAAACACTAGGGCTTATGTGACTATAAGAAATAAGCTGAAGTATAAAATGTGTATTTTGAGAAATGTAGTCTAACAGTGTATATTCTTGTACCTCCTTTCTTTTCCCAGACATGTAAAAGGAATAGTATTAGTTGCACTAGCTGATGGAACACTAGCAATATTTCACCGAGGAGTTGGTAAGCATTCTATTACATCTTGAGACAAGGGAAGTTATGTTGATATTTAGGGGAGAAATGTGCCATTTAAAAATGGTGTTTTGAAACTGTATTCCATGGTGACCTTTTCACAGGTTGTCTTGAGAAATCTTGCTAGTATTTCAGTTGCAGTTTCACAGTACATTTTGGGTGCTGTTCTTAAGATTTTAGAGCATATTAAAAACATCATGATGCACTGGCCACTGTTATGTTCAGTCAAGCAGCAAGTGCCTGGCACTCTGTGGGTAGTTGCTTCTTGGAGTGTATACCAATACTTATCCAAGTAAAGCATTTAGCACTAGGTAACTTACTATTTTTAAAAATGTTTTGAACATAAAAACAAAGTAGCCCTTGGGGTGTTGCTAGTTCAAATAACTAGCTGTGGGTTTTTAATGACAATCCTAGCCAAAAATTTGTATTGACTTAGCCAGATTATTACAGTGTTTTCTAAAAGTTAGACTGTTAAGGTATTTGCCTGTACTTATAAATTCTTTTTAAGCTCAGGAACTTATACATTCTTTTGGATTTTCTTTTCCTTCTGTTTTTGAAGATGGTCAGTGGGATTTGACAAATTATCACCTCTTGGACCTGGGCCGACCACATCATTCAATAAGATGCATGACAGTGGTACATGACAAAGTTTGGTGTGGCTACAGGAACAAAATCTATGTTGTTCAACCAAAGGCTATGAAAATAGAGGCAAGTTGGAATGGTGTTTAAAATAATAAAATGTTACATTTTAATGCCATCTTATACTACTGCTCAAACTCACTCCAGAGAAGAGTTATTTTTTTCATCAGCATGGAAACAAGCATCCAAACAAATTTGTCTTGGAAATACTATTATGTTTTCTTAAGATGTTTTATCATTGTTTTGGAAGATTTGAAGTGATGATGAGTTCTCAGTTACTGAAACCAACTTTCTGGGATTTAGTTCTCCATTTCTTGCTGACCAGAAACTGCAAAGTATCCTCATACAGAGCTTGTAAGGAGAGCTTCCAGCTCATTCTCTACATGCTTGCTTCACTGTGTTCTCCATTTCCCTGTAACCATCTCTAAAATCAGTCTTGGCATACTTCAGAGGTTTGTAAACGTTAATTTTGAATGTTCTCTCCCTCCAGTTATAGCAAAATTTGTTTATGTCAGGTGTGCAACCTGATGTTTCCACCTTGTTGTGTTTGTACCTGACATCTCAAGAACAGGAAGTGGCTGAGGTGGCTGAAAGCTGTGAGCAGTTTTAGTGCTTCCACTTCTGCTAATTGGCCTGAGATGTGGGCCAGACCTTTTGAGGGTGACTGCTCATCTCTTTGGAAAATATCAAGTGCTTTGTTAATAATCTCTTTTTGTTAAGAAGACTGTATGGGAAAAGTGGAAATGAACGAAGTCATACAACAGTGAAATTAATTCTTTTGCTGGTGGATGGTGTGTATTTTGCACAGGTGGGTTTGTATGCTAGAGCAAGGTTTGACAGAATTAGGAGGAAAACCACTTTTTGGGGCATACATGTCTTGTGCTGAGACTGGAGAAACTCAGACTAAAAAAGCTCAGTGTTACAATGGAGACAGAAGCCATAGTAGGCTGGGATATGGAATGTAAATGAGGATACAGTAGGAAACTGTGGCTTTGAGATCATACTGTAGGGAGGGGCATCTGTGCTTTTACTATTACTTTACCAGCATCATAAGGTAATTGTAACTAAAACAGGGTATCTGCTCGTGGTCTTACAAATCAGTGTTACTGATTTGGCAGCGTTTGCAGCGTAAGAGCAACAGAGAAATCTGTCTTACTCTTTGCCTTGTTTCATCTTCTAATTTAAACCCCAATCTTTTGTAGAAGTCATTTGATGCACACCCAAGAAGAGAAAGCCAAGTGAGGCAGCTGGCATGGGTGGGTGATGGGGTCTGGGTCTCTATTCGCTTGGACTCCACCCTGCGGCTCTATCACGCGCACACTTATCAGCATCTACAAGATGTGGACATTGAACCTTATGTAAGCAAAATGCTAGGTAAGTTGGTAAGAAAAACTGTTGTCTTCTTACACCTCTTGCTGTTCAGAGCTTTCTTTTCCTGCTGTGGATCAGCTGATTCTCACTGCAAACTTGGGGAAGGGTGGGTTTGTGTCAGTCTGTAAAGTTTGGTGAGGAGGATGGGTCTTGTGGTACAGTCTGTTGATCCTACTTTTGGTGCCTAAGGTGTCCCTTAAAACTCAGAACTAAAAGGAAAATGGTAGTTGGGTTGGGCAGGCATCCATAGAGACTCTACAGTCTTTTTACTGTACTGATACATAGTTTTTTTAAATCTAAAAGTGAGAAGGATCCGTTACTTGCCTGGGAAATTTCTCTCTTTCAAGAAAATACAGATGCAAAATAGCTACTGTCTATTGCTACTGAATCTAATAAATAAGCCTTCTGATTTTTTTCATTGCTGTTTGTGTAAGAGCAGTGTTGTCACCTGTCTAACAACAAGTACAGGCAACTGGGCCATGGGGAGTCTTTGACAAGTAACTACTCTGCCTTTGCATTTATCTGGTCAGCTGCCTTCTGTTCCCCTCACAGTGCTAATGGATGAAAAGCCATTATCTTACATGTGTAAACTCAACGTTTTTTTTTCATTTGTTTGAACAGCTGCCCTGGTGCTGTAAGCCCCCCAAAAATTTATTGTGCAGCATTATGGAGCTGTTTATATGTTTTGTGCTTTCCCCCTGTTCACATTAGTCTCCTTTATATAGGTTCCCAACTTAATTAAGAGTGTTACAGCCCTTTAGGTAGCTTTCCAACTTAAATGTACTCCTCTGCATTGTTTCTGTTTTGAAGTGGGAGGGAATTACTTGTCCAGGTGATTTGGGAGTTGGAGTTAAGAGTCTCTGTTATAGAACTAAAACTATTCTTGCTCATAATTTTTGATGAAAAGCATCTTTTGTTTTTAGGTACTGGTAAACTGGGATTCTCATTTGTGAGAATCACAGCTCTTATGGTGTCTTGTAATCGTTTATGGGTAGGAACAGGAAATGGTGTCATCATCTCCATTCCATTAACAGAAAGTAAGTAAAATATAAATGAATAGCACTGTGCAATATGCTGTAGACACAAAGAGAATATTAAAGACCATTCAGATGCTTGCTAATGAATAGAAAGCTTTACTGCCAGGTCTGAATCTTTACAATTTCAACAGTTTGGGCCTATGTGATGTTTAGCACCTGATCTGTGTACATGCTTACAATTTCTGAGCTAAAAAGTACATCTCCAAAATCTCCTGTACTTCAATTTGAGCAGAGTTGCTATGCCTTGAGTGAAAGAGACACCTGGAAGCCTTAAGGGTGTTGTGAGCATTAGCAGCATTTAAAGAATTTTTTACTTGTGAGAGATGGCTTTAGTTTTCTAATTAATGTTACTTTTTATTGGCAAATGTAATCATCAAATTAGATTGTTTCATTTGAGCAAGTTGGTATTGATGCAAGTACAATTCATTCAGCTTTAGTTCCTGAGAATTAATCACAAAGCTGGTATAAAGGACTGGAACAGCAGCAGTACTGACTGCTTTAAAGAACATGTTCAGAGTTATGGGAGTTGCACATTCTGCAAATTGGGCACTAATTTCTTGGTGAAATTCCAATAATGTGAATCCAGGAATCTTCTTAATAACTGATGCCAAACACTTATCGTAGTCTGAAACTTCTTCTGGGGTGAGAGGGGAAGCATTCAGACATGGGCAGCTGAACTTTGGGAGAAGGGAACAGTCAAGAGCAAAACAAAATAGGCAAAGTTGCTTGGGAAGAATCTGTGTATAAATTGTTTGCATTTAAAACAACAAAACCACCAACACTTGTGCCTGAGACTAATGTTAAAGCACATGGACAGAAATTTCAGAAAATAAAATACAGCACTTTGATAGTTCTAATTGTACTCTTTTATATACCAAGTAGCACAGTCTTACAGGTGAAATTTTAGGATAATTTAATAGTTCAAACTCTTCATGTTGTATCTGCTTTGTTGAACAGCACATACATCTGGTGTTTCTCATGCTGTTCCATTACATTGTTCATCCATTCAGTAAATGCCTTTTTTTTTTTTTTTTTTTTTTTTTTGCATTGCATGAGTGTACTAAGGAAGGACAGACTTCCTATCATGAATTTTAAATATTTTAAATCATGCTTTCAAAAATTATAGCTCTTAATTTGCGTCAAGCTTTATGTTTCCAGAAGAGTTGTTTTAAAACAGTGGAGAACATGAAAAAAATCACTGTTAAAGCTATACACTTGAATTTCAGTTTTGTTTCTTGTTCATGAATTAGGACAATAGTTTTGCAGGTAGATTGACAGTGGGTTTGAGAACCCTGGTTACAAGTAGTCACTCTTTTCAAAAGCAGTCACATGCTTCCATAAACAGTTGTGTATCTCAGTTCCCTGGGTCTCAGTAGCAGGGCATCTTCCTGATCTGCAGATAATGTTTCAAAAGGGCACTTGAAAAGATGAAGTCTTGTGAATTGTTTGGTAGCCTCCTGCCAATGAAAGAGAGAAAGGGGAAACAGTGCTAATCAATAATAAACTTCATAGCAATAAAGCACGTGAATGTGGCAGTGCTTTCATTGTTCATTTTGTGCTGGAACTTTTATAATGAAGTGCTGTTCATTGTGACTTCTTAATGAATCTCCTGTAATCATGTATTTACTGATTTTTAGGAGCTAAAATTTTAAGCTCTATCTTATCAAAATCCAAAATAGAAGAGTGGTGGGTTCTCATTAATCCTTCTCCTCTACTGTCATACCTATCCATTTCCCCTTTCCTCCTTTCTCACTTTAGCTGTAATCCTCCACCAGGGACGTTTACTGGGGCTGAGGGGTAAGTGCAGATCCTGAACAAAAATCTATTTTCAGGCTTCTAATAGCCACTTCGAGGCTGTTTCCCACTCCTTATAGATTTACCCTTTGTATGTTCCTAAATGTTTTTCCACTTGCAGTTACTGCATTGCAGCAGTTTTATGTTTGCTAAATGGCCACCAATCTGCTCAGCAGTTTAGCATATCATCCTGTGTTGCAGCTGAACTTTCATACAGACTTTGTTTTCCTTCCAGCCAGTGTGATACCATATCTTATAACTTTGTCATTAATCCACATCATTTACTGTCTTGTTACAAATCACTGTTTCTTTCACTACTTTGGTAGCCTTTGGAATGGAGATGGCTTGTATGTCTAGCATGAGTACTTCTCTGTTTTAATGGATTTTAAAACTTCTCAGTAAAAACTAGATGTAGAATTATAATAGGGTAGCTCCTTTATGCCCACAGGTGGCTATTTTTAGAGAATTTTTGCTGGCAAGGGGATACCCTACGATTAGTTGCAATGAAACTGTCTTTAATTACATGTTTAAGTACATGGAATTTGCTCATACTGAAACACATTAGAGGTACTTATTGTCTATGAAAGATACAGTCCTTTCACAAATTATTTTTTTTCTGAAAGTAGGATATTAAAATCTGGTGTTTATGCTAGACTAATAAGAGTCCTGCTCCATTTTCTGATGTACTTAAAATAACGAAGCATGCAATCTTTTTTCTTTCCAGCTCTGTCTTGAACTGGCATTGCTGCCCTCCTGTTTCATTTTTATCTAAGTTGGCTTTAGCTTTTTAGATGGTACCATAAGGTTTCTTAACAAATAACCATTTCTGTAATTTGTATTTTTCAAGTAGAAAAAACACTCCTTTTCTTTTACAGCTAACAAAGCAGCAGCAGGCTCTGGAAACCGTCCGGGAAGTGTAATACGTGTGTATGGTGATGAAAACAGTGACAAAGTGACCCCAGGGACATTCATCCCATACTGCTCAATGGCACATGCACAGCTTTGCTTCCATGGGCACCGTGATGCTGTGAAATTCTTTGTTGCAGTACCTGGTGAGGTTTGATTACCATTCATCAAATGAAGTTTCTTTTTCGCTTAATTAGAGTGCTTAGGCAAAGGTAGCAAGTGTGTGAAATCATACATTCAGAAAGGATTTGTTCTGTTTTATTTACCAAGACTTTCCTCATTCCTCAGTGCAGTGTTGTTTAACGGGAGGTAAAGGGTTTGGTCACAAAGAAAGAAAGTGCTTTGCTTCCAGCTGAGAAAAAGGTACTGTGATAAGTGAGACTTGCCTATTCAGAAGGCAGCCAGTTGCTAATTGATACAAGGTCCCAGTCAGGAGTCTGACATCCTGCAGGAAGGATGAGCTACTAAAAGAGAAACTCCCAAAGTTGAAAAACTCCAGAAGCTGCAGTGCTGGCTGAAAACCCTCTCAGTGCATGTATGCACCTTATCTGATGGAAGTAGATGACAGAAGTTTGCTTAATGGGCTGACACATGCTGAATCATTTCAGTTTTGTGTCTGAAAGTCTTTAAGCCTCTCAATGTTCCAGTGTCATTCTCTAGATCTGCATGCCTGTGCTGTGAAATCTTTCAAGATGTGTTTAATTCTCTGATTTCCACTGATCTGGTCTGAACAGATTCTTTCTCTTCAGAGAGATGAAATCAGAGCAAAGATAGTATCTCATCAGCAAGAGACAGAAAGCTAGAATCCAGAAATAAGTTACATCATAAGGCATTAAGTATGTCATCCAGTGACCAAGTGCAGGTGGTGATATTCTGGGAGATGTAGCATAAAAGTGCATTCTTTTTTTAATCCAGGTCAGGTTGTTTGCCCACAGAGTAGTGGTGGAACAGAGCTAACAGCTGATAAACCATCCCAAGAGTCCTTCAGCCAGAGTCCCTTAAAATCCATGTTGGTGATAAGTGGTGGAGAAGGATATATTGACTTCAGAATGGGTAAGAAAAAAGCTTAAAACCAGTTGCAAGTAGTTCTGTTATCTTTGCATGCCCATCTTATTCTGATCACTGCTGTTCTTGGATAGCACCTTTGCATGATACAGCCCATAAAAGATTTCTTGTGTAAATTTTCTTTAATTGAAGATTTTGGGGTACTATTAGAATCTGCAGCTGGAGACTGTGACAGAAAGTGATTAAAAAGGATCCAACTGCTAAACCTGCTTTTGACTTTTTCCCTAAATCTGCCTGTAGTGTTTTCAAAAACAAACAAACAAACAAAAAATCCAAGACACAGAAACCACTACAAAGAGAAAGCTGTGAAGGGCAGCCCAAATTCTGTCATCTCCCTAGTCAATGAGAGACCAGTTCCCACTGGTAACCCCAGTGAAGTTGTGCAGGATGCAGGACTTGAGGCCATCCTGTGCCACCCCGTAGTGAGTGTGAAAAACTGCATTTGCTCCTGGTATGGCCATGTACCAACTGTGCATTTTGCTGCTCCTGTGGCATGATTCAAAGCTGCCTTAGCTCAGCTGTTACCACATCACTGCAGCAAACTGGCTCAAGAGCAAGTTCAGACTACTGTGTGTTTAAATTCCTCAGACTTTCTGGTTAGCAGTCTAACCAGAAAACCAGCCCAGCTGTGACTTGCAACCTTCCTGAAGCTGTAGGTCTGTTCCAGTTTCATCTGATGAACCTGCTGCTCCTCTGTACCACGAGGCTGCCTCTGTTCCTTGCTGCCCACGTCACCTTTGATCCAAGTCAGCTCGTGTCACCAGGGGTTTAGTTGTGGTTGCAAAGCTGCTCTTCTCTTCTGAAGAGCAATAATGGAGAATAAGCTTAAAGGGTGTCTTGTGCCACTGTGAGCAGAGCTGTGACAAGCTAGGATGACAGAGGAAGCAGAAAGAAGGGGGAAAGGTGCAGCTTATACCTGCATGGTGCATTGTGTCACTCCTGCTCAATTACTGCTCTTGTTTTTCAGAGTGCTTCATATGGTTTCTGTGTTTATGCCAGCACATTTCCTTCTAGTTTAACCATTTCCATTTCTGCCTGCAAGGGATTGTAGGTTTGCAAGTTAGTTAATTGCCTTAAAGAGCTATAAGTAACAAATTGTGTAGACTACAGATACTTTACAGTTAATTTGGGGTCCTAGAACTGAACAATATGATCAGAATACTTCTTGCCAAAATAATTGTACAGCAGTCTTTCACTTTGTAATATATATATTCACAATATTGAATGTGCTTTTATATGAATATATGGCAACTACTGCTGTTTCATAGTGTTTTTTCTTGTAAAACCAGATTTTACTTGCTGCATTTGGTGTTCGTGCTGGTTTTTATTGTTTGTCTGAATCAAAGCTGCTGTTTTTCAGGTGATGAAGGTGGAGAATCTGAGCTCCTTGGAGAAGCTCTACAACTTGAACCTTCTGTAGCCAAAGCTGAGAGGAGTCACTTGATAGTGTGGCAAGTAATGTGTGGCAGTGAGTGAGCCTATAGGATGCAGCTGGAGACCTTAAAAAAAAAGAAAAAGGAAAAAAAAAAAAAAGCTTCTGCATGTTTTTTTATTTTGTGAAACCTGTTTCACTACATGATGTTGAAGCCTTTCTTTGCTGTTTAACTTTATATTGCAGATCTGTCATACTATACAGGAATTAGCTTGTGCTGTTTTACTGCACCCGTGTTACATGGAACAGTTATAATGAAATCAGATCTTTCTCAAAACTGGTGTGCACACCATAGCCAGCAACTGAGACATTAGTTTTACTGTACCACAGCAATCTAATGTAGGTCACTTCTTTGGCAGTCTTAATTTAAGTTCAGCTTTATCACAACTGAACTTCATCTCACTGTATAATGCATTGAGTAAAACAGCAAAGTTATTCCCAGAATATTAAAAAATGGACAAATTCTAAGATGTATTCTTAAGACTCATCCAAATATTCAGTGAGGGCTAAAGTAAACTGTAAATTTCAGCTCAGCTTTTCTTTTCAAACCTGGAAAATCTTACTTATGTAATGTACATGGTTTAATTTCAGGGAGGGGGGGGTCAGAAAGGATTGTATAGGAATTATGATGATATTTAAATAAAATTACATGTTTTCACTATTGAACCTTAAAGTTTGAGAACTGCTGCCCTCAATAACAAGCAAATTGGAGCATAGTGTTTTCCCATTGACATGGAACAACTCTGTTTCCAAAGGGTGTTCTTAGGATGATTTAAATTTGAAAGTAACTGTAAAATTCTTGAGCAGGGGATATGTTTTGTTCTTGTCTTAAATCCTTATGTCCTAAGCACTAGAATGATCTTCTCTGCTTAGCTGGTCAAACTCATGAGGCACTACATGTGTGAAGGTTAGAGACCTTGATTAGAGCATGAGAAAAGAATGAGAGTGTACAGGAAAAAAACTTGCTTTCTGCCCAAGTGAGATTGTAAAGGAATTTTAGTGCCAGATAATTAGTTACAAAATGTATTTTTTATAGTTGCAGTACCCCAGTTTTAGTTAAAAAAAAAAAAAAAAAGTTTAGTAACAATATTAGCAGGTAACACTAAGACTGAGTAAATTAATGAAAGTCAGGAGACTCTAATATTAGGCTGACATTCTGTCTACTCACCATCTATTTTTTTTAACCATAAGTGTGAGTTGAAGACTGTCTTCCTTTCCTACATTAGTATCAGACCTAAGTTAACCACATCATGAATCTGTACTTCAGAATATTTTTAAAACCCAGATTTCTTCTTTCATTTAGTCTCTGGAAAGTGGAAGTTCTGAGGGGGTTTAATGAGCATCCAGCATTTGCCCCCAGAAGACTGGGACTATTCTGTTCAGATTAGCAGAGCAACTTAGTAACTTGATTATGTGAGAACTGAACAATTTCAGAGGAATAAATATAGAAACACTTTTTTAAAACTGCCTAAACATTTTTATGCAATAGGAGCAGTTCTGGTCTATCAGGCAAACATGTGTTTATATATTTTCTTAATTTTTTAAATGAACACATTTAGCTGAGGTCTATTGTGTAAATATATATTTAGGCAGCTTTTTCAAATGCATATCATAGCTGATAAACCAGAAAAACTCCATTCAGGTGTATTGGTTAGATTTATATGTATAAATACTTTTTAAGCAACATATTTTGTACACAGCTGTTCCTCTCGTAAATATGTATTTAGGACATGAACTATGTAGTTAAAAAATCGTTATTAAAGATGTCTAATATCTTGGTAGTATTTTTCTCTTCAGAATGCCAAAAGTGATGAGAGCATGTTGTTCATAATTTGCTTTCCAAATTCACCTTTAACCTCACTCTTAAAGTACTTTGGCTTCAATATAAAGTCTGGGAGCTTTTTAAAAATTATACAAATACAGAAGATAAACTGGCTGAACACTTGTAGACCTATTTAAAACTTAGGCATGTATGCTGAACCTGAAGCACATCTGAATTAACTTAAGCAATTGGATGTCTAAGAAAAATGCTGTCTAAACTTTTCCTGTCGTGCAGAATCTTCACTGTGAGTGGTGCAGTTTCATCGCTTCTCCTGCCATTTTCTTAAATTTACTTGTTTTATGCTTTGGAAAACAGTCTCCAAAGCTTTTACTCACTGTTTGATCGTCACATTCTCATGTTCTCAGAAAAAAAAAAAAGCGCACAATTCTGTTCCTTTGTTCTTGTAAAGCATTTTATTTGTAATTAGTGAAAAGCTGTTTTTTTTTTCTGGACGGCTTTAGTGCTCTCAGATGGAGCAGTTCAACCTGGCAAGTGTGTACCTGGTCTTTTGCCAAACGTATCTGGTCCACCGTGCCATTTAAGTCACCTCAGTGGGCCAACTCTTGCAAATTTCTCAGAGAATGATTCTTCCTGTCCAAAAGTGGAAGAGTTTTTAATGAAATGAGTAGGTTAACGATGTACCACTGTGGGTGTAAATAAAAGGCATGTGCACTTCTCTGTATTTCTCCTTTAAAAACTTTATCCCCTGTCCTAAGGTACAGTAGATTAAATGGTCCCTGTTGTCATCACAGTGCCCTGGGACTTCTAAACTCTCCTGAAGGTCGCTTTGTATGGTGAGCAGAGCAAGTGAAGCCTCGGGCACTGAGCTGATGATACACTCCTCCAAATCAGTCTCAAGAATGCGTTTATGCATACACTCATGTGATTAAAAGCATCATATAAATAGGAGCTCTTGATAGCTACAGCTTGTTAATAGTTTGGAAACATTTCGAGCACAAAATATGCAGCACATTACTTGCCTGGGTAAGGGTGTTTGCATGGTGAAGGTGACACACGTTGTGTAAGCTGCTGCATTGTCCATTTCTTGTCAAGGTCTTCCTGAGTTGGATCAGATAGAGCTGGCAGAGCGTAGACACTTTATCATAGGCTGCCTTAGTAACAAACAAATGTTAAATCTCTTTTATTATACTAACTGTTCTAAAGAACGTGTGTCTTTTAAAATGCTGTGTAACTGAATATTTATTTCCATGTGAGTATTATAAAAGTTACCAAAGGATTAAACCTGACTTAGCACTCTTGTAAGTGACCCCGTTGAGGCAGGGGCTTGTGAAGGCCCTGCTCTGTAAAACAAGACACAGTAAACTCAAATATGGTTCTCTAGGGAAATTCCATGGTTTTTCTAACAGGGTTATGCCATATTGTAACGACTTCTGTTGCACCTCAAAGCATTTTTCTATACACTAAATGTCTTTCCCGCCCTCTAACAAGATTAAGTTTCCTTTATTAATTTTGTTGATGCACATTTCTCAATCTTTTAAACATATATTTTAAACATTTTATGGTCTGTAATTTTTGAAAGGTTTGTCTGTTGGACACTTTACGCTGAATTTTGCCTCTGTAATCCAGGATGGATACTACAGCGTTAAACTTGCTGTCTGTTCAAACTTGAGGCTTCTTTTCTGTGAGCAGAAAAGCTCATATAGCAGTGTAGTTATTTCAGTATTTATTTCTATTATTGAATCCATGGGGTTCAGAATGTAACTTTGTACATGAAATATATATAAATATGTATATGAAACATGCATTGGATTGGTGTGTTCTTTGTAGTCTCGTGTCAAGTTCTGAGGTTTTTGATGCTACCAGAAGGCATAAGAATTGGGTATTTTACACCAGCAGCCAAATATTGGCACCATAAATACAGGTAGTAATGTGTATGAGTCAGCCCAGACTGTGTCATCCTGCTGTCTCATACCAGGCCTGAAGAAAATCTGTGTTTACAGGCTGGCTCCCAAGTGGTGCCTTCACCTCTTACGTGGTGCCTAAAGCTGCTGATTCACAGGGTAAGAATCTGGAGGGGATCTGCTTGACTGCAGCTCAGGTGAAACTGGCCCTGGACTTCATTTTTTTCAAGTTTTCTTAATGCTTTACCAAAGGTTCATCTAGGCTCAAATGCACATTGGTGACTTAGCACCCAGCAAAGGAAATGGTGGATTATAAAGCAGAAGAATGAGAACTCGGGGACAATACATTTATTTCCCCTTCAGAAACAACACTTGGCTAGAGCCAGGCTTTAATTTTTTCCTGGCTCATCTGCCACTTTCTAAACACGTTTGTCTCGTTAATTTATTTTGATTAAGATGTTAAAAGTAGCAATGCCACTGAAAATATTTGGTTGACCTTTGTTACAATGGGTCTGTGTGGCTGCAACTTCCTGCAATTAAAACATTCTGTCCTCTGGTGTGCTGGGGACATGATGCCTCCTTGTCCCTGGCCTGCACACATTACTCTTAATTTTTCCAACAGTACTGAAGGGTTCACATAAAGTTCTTGCTTTTTAATACCTCTAGGATGCAAGTATTTCATATTTACACCTGCAAACATAGGAATCATTCAGAAAACACAAAGGGTCCTGTTACCAGTGTTGTACCAACTTGAAATTTTTTCGTCTTGGTACTTTAAAAAAAAAAATTAATCCTTTATACTCATTTACTGGAATTTTCTCACAAGATTTTTGCCTCTCCAGAAGAGCTTTACTGACAAATTTTCCTCTTCTCAACAGTGTTTATTCTTGGGACATGTCCCTTCCCATGCATGTCACATCATTGCACTGTGCTAAGTCAGTGTGTGTACATATGAAACAGGGAGAAGCATCATCATTTTTTGCTCTGGAAATGTTTGAGCTCTTCTGACAGCCCCTCAGGTCTGAGGGTGAGTAATTTAATTTTTGAGATTTTGTATTATTGAGAGAGAACTGCAAATAGGGTGGTAAACTGGGTTAAGGTGTTACAAATTATATTTGGAGACTGAAGTTTTAAGCCACTGTAAATACTGAGACCCTGCTGCAAAGAGCATGTTGATAATAGGAAAAGCATTCATTATTTCTGTAGCAGACTTTAAAAACATTACCTCAATTGTGCAGTCTCCTATAAAAAAAGGTATTTATAATAATCATACAGGAGGTGAAAATGTTTCAGTGTGAGTCCTCTATTGGAAAATACTTGTTTGCTGGAAATTAAATCTCGAAAGTTATTGAAAGAGATTGAGATAATTTCTGCTTTTCTACAAACCAAAATGAGAGATTCTTTTTGCCATCCTCTTCTTTTTTCTCATCCTGTAATCTATGTGAAAGCTATTTGAGCAATACAGTCTAAAAAAGCAGCTTTGAGGAGGTCTTCTGGCCTTGGGCCACACTCCAGTTCCTGGTGTGGTGTTTGGGGACTGGTGGCAGTTTTGCATCGTTAAAGTTAATTCCTTAAAAAGCTATTTTGAGGTGACACAGCCAGGTATGGGACTTATTTTCCTCCTGTTCAAAACATTCTCTGAAGCAATGGTGAGGAGGGAGTTGGTGAGAAGTGGATTGATGGTTGTGATTGTAAATAGGAGGGAACCCTGTGTGTTGGTGCAGTCGGTGTTGGTTCAGACACGAGATGGTGCTCTTACTGTGTGAGACAACAGGAACTCCAGTTGGAATATTCTCCCTGCACCTCCCTCTATATCCACGTTTTAGCTTCCCTCCACCAGCTTTGCCCACTGAAGTTGTATCAGTGGTCAAAGACAGGGAAGAGGAATAGGAGTGTTGGGTCAGTGCAGGGGTCATGAGCCAGAGCCCTGGTTCTCCCTTCCCTCCCCTCTCTCTCAGGGGCTGAGTTGTGTTGAGGGGTTTGTCTGCCTCTGGTATGGCCCCAGCCAAGAGGCTGCTCTGGAGCTGGGACCTCTTCAGCCCTTTGCACCTAATGTTTAGAAAAAGGAAAGGGAAAAGGTTTCCTTCTTTAAAACAGATGGTGCTGAGCAGCTGAGCAGCAACTCTGCCTGTTGCTTCTCCAGCTGTGGTGAGGTCCTACTTCAGTTTGCAGGTGGGATATTAAAGACTCTCTTAATTTGTACCCTGGTACAAAGTAGCCCTTTATAAGCTGGACACAAGCAGAGCTCTGGCTGCAATGGTGAGGGGGTTGATAACTGCTTTCCCCTTCCTCTTCCTTCTGCTCCTGAGGCCAAGGGCACTGGGATGTGCAGGTGGCTCTGCAGGGAAAGGGAGGGTTGTGCCATCACCTGCTGCTGCCACCACTGCACAAAATGACACTGTGCCCAGGGCTCCTACTTTGTAGGCTGTGTCAGGTCTGGAGAGGGGGGAAAAAAAGGAAAACCAAACCAAAATAGCCCTATGTTGGAAACCTTCCCAGGCATCTGCTTTTCACTTCCACCTCTTCGTGTGCAGGGCCGAGACGAGGAGCTCTGCAACTGGGGCCTTGCCTGGCTCTGTGATGGCAGGGACAGGGCTGCTGCCAGCCACATCCCAACCTTTGGACCAGCATGGTGCCAGTGCCAGTGCTTTGTTGTGGTGTCATCTTTATGCTTATCTCGTAGCCTGGGCTGCAGGCTCAGGGTCTCCTTTTAAAACCAAGCAAGGTTGATACTTGCTTTGACTTTAAGGCAGTGCAAAGTTCATCAGAACTGCACTGGGTCTGACCACATGTCCTGGTGCCCTGTGACAGTGGCAAGAATAGGACAGCACTGTAGGTCACCCCACAACCTGCTGCTCCTTCAGGCCTGAAGATTCCCCTTCTACTCTCTGGCAGCAAATGCTTTGATGGAAATGGTGCAGCTCTCTTCTTGGAGTTACTTAGTGATTTTATTTGTCCAAGCTCACTGTGTTTTCAGGGATGCTATAGGAAGTGTAGTACTTAAATGCTTTTAAATGCTTTTACCCAGCATACCCACCCTGGTCTTTTCCTGGGGATCTCCTGCCTACCTCACTGCTCCTTGGCTGTTATTTTTGCTGGGAGGTTTTTATTCTGCATTTGTGCTAACTTTCAGCTCATGCTGCATTTTGACTCATTTTAATATTGTTACTATCTCAAACCTACTCCTTGTCATATAGTTGGGGAATAGAAAGGAGACATCCAAGAATCTGAAGCCAAAAATAGGGAGAATGAGAAAAAATAAAATTATGACTTTTCAGGCTCTTCTGACTCAAACCCAGTCTAGCTCTGCAGATGCAGCAGGTCTGCAGGGCACCCTGGGGTGCACCCTTGGGGGATGCAGCTGACACCCAGCCTTCTGCTTAGGGGATGGGGAGCACCAAACCCCACCACGTTCCTCATGGTTTGTACCACTTTAACTTCACTGAGGAGCGTGGTTGGTTAAATCTTGTCTTTGTTTTTAGTATCCTTATTGTATTTGGGTTTTAACTGCCACTCATTCTTAGAGCTGGACTGGTTTTAAATATCCTTCTCCCAGTCTGAGCTCTGCAGGCTCCATAAAAGCAAATGGATAAGCCAAGGGCTGTTGTGGTGTTGAATTTTCCTTCTATAGCAATGTCGTAATGTTTAAGTCAAACGTTTCCAGGGAATAGCAGCTTAGTTAAATAATTCTCTTTCCGGAGGAATTACAGCAGAAATTTTCCACTTGATCTCATGCACAATATCCTATACTTACAGAAACTCAATATCAGCCCACTCGAGCAGTGCCTTTAACCTGAACGTGGCATTTTGATCTGCCCGTGTCCAGCCCTGTGGCTGTTGCTGCAACGTGTCACCGAGTACGGGTGGTCTGGGTCTCCTGCCTTGATCATCTCAGTCACTTGAGAACCAAGTAGGAAGGAGCCTGGTGGTCCCCGACACGGGGTGGAGGGAGGTGACACCCCACCAGTGCCTGGCATCAAGCCAGCCAGGGGACTGTCCATGTGGCTTCTATTTTGGGTGGTGGCATGCTGGGCGCCCAGGACACGCTGTCTGGGCTGGTAAAACCCGTGTGAGTTTCCTCCTGCTGGAGAGACTCTCACTTGATGCCCTAAGACACTCCAGCAGTTAATTCTGACCTACAGCTCTGATGGATCAGATCACTGCTACTTTTAGCTCCCTCACTTCTGGTGCGAGCCTTTTTATTCAGCCTTTTATTTTCAGTTTCTTGTTGCCGTTTCCTGAACTCATCTCAGGCACCAGGTGGGCAGCAGCTGGGGAAGTATTTTTGGCTCTGTTGCAGCACAAGGCGATGGCTCTGAGGGTGCAAGGGGACGGGGGCAGCTGGAGCCAGGCTGGGGCTGAGGAGGGTGTGTGGCAGAATAGCCCCAAATCTGAGCCCCATCCTGGGCATCCCCCTGCCTCTCCAGCACCCAGTCTGGACACCCAGGCTGTGGTGGGTTCATCTTGGCTGTTTCCAAGCATGGCCAAGGGCAGAGAAATGGGGTGTCCTGTTGGATTTGGGGTGATGTTTTGGGGGTTGCAGAGTTGAGGCCGTTTTTGGCAGTTTCTGGATGCATCCCTGCTGGAAACCCAGCGTGGGCAGGGCCAGAGCAGAGATGAAGGAGGGCACAGGTAGGAGAGGAGCTCCGGGTCCCTCCTCTGACCCTCCCCACACCGACTGGGGAGGCCAGTGCTGTGTCACCCCTCCCTTGGCACCGGGGCCTCTGGCAGGAACCCAGCGAGCTGGACCAGATGGGAGGAGGAAACCTGGCCTGGGGGCGAGAGCAGGGCTGGGAAAGGAAAACCCCATCACTTCTGGCTGCTGACAGGGGTACAGAAATAGCCAGAGCCCGGTTCCCTAGAGAGTGGGCACACAGCATGGACACAGAGGGGAACACCCTTCTCTGGAGTCAGCATCCCTCTGGGCTAGCAGGAGGGTGGCCCAGGCAGTGTCCAGCCTCCTCCCTGCTCCTCACCATCTCAGGGCTTCCCAGCTTCACTTCATCCCCTCCACACCATCCCTTCTCTCTCTGGAAGCCAGGAGCTCACCTGAAGGCTGTCAGAAGGATTTAAGGCTTTGGCAGAGAAGTGGAAGATGGTTACAGAGCCAAACCATCCCTGCTGCTCCCTGCACCCCGCTGCTCTGTACAGACCTGGTCCTGATGGGTGGGCTGGGGTCTCCTGCAACCTCTTCCAGAATCACAAGGCATTTCTTGTAAAACTGCAACACAGAGATGCCATTTTCAAAGATCACTGGTGGATGTCTGTGCTGTAGGCACACAGGTAATCCTAAATTAATGTGTACAGCTCCTGTGACTGCATGGCCTGAGTACAGTAGCATCAAAGCCCACCCCCACCTCCCCACCAAGTCACCCAGCAAGCTGCCAGGAGCCACTGCACAAAGGACCAACGTGGGTTCAGTGCATGGACACATCAAGCCCTCAGCCCTGAAGAAAAGAAGTGGAAGTCACAGCTTGAGTGTGCATGTCTGCAATCAGGATGTGTACAGGTGATGAGTGCCAGAAATCCAGTCATTTCCAAACCTGTGACAGCACTGAAAGCTTTTTATCCCATCCTGGATCCAGAGGATGCTTCCCCATCCATAGCTGAGATCCAAGCCCTCCTGCTCTCTGGTGGGGCTGGGCTGCCCATGGCCCCTGCTGCATTCTGTGTCCCCCAGCCAGAGGCAGCAGCTTTCCCTCTGCTAATTAAGGTGTGGGAAATACATTGAAGGTGGAGCAAGACATCTGGTTACCTCAAATGAATCTTTCCAAACTTAATTATGTTTCTCCTCCTGCAACATATGCTCGGGCGGAGGTGAGGATGGGAGCAGTGATAGATGAAACAAACAGATGCAACAACAACGGGGGTGGGGGGGCTGGAGCAGGAGGGAGGCAGAATGGGAAATCTTGCTGGTATTTGTGAAGTATCTTAACTGACAGGAGCATTTTAGGGCTCTGAATACAAGCTGATGCATGCATGAATGTGCAAGCAATAATCCTGCTCGGACAGGACATGGTGATCACCTGCACGAGAAGGAATGTTAGGCAGCTTTTCCCAAATGAAATCCCTTCATGCCAGCATCTAGGTTTTGTTGTTGCCATGCATTTTTCTTTTTTATTGTCCCCTGCTTTTTATGGCTTTTTGTATCAACCTTGGTGCTAAGGCTGGGTTTATTTAGTGTACTTTTTATGATCCAGGTCCCCTGCTGATGGCTGCTGCAGCCACCCCAGGCAGGGGGGAAAGCAGGCCCAGGGTTTCTGTGTGAGATGGTACCAGCTGGATGCTTCCAGCAGGCTTCGTGGACAGATGCTCAAGTTTCAGTAGCAAATAATGGAGAGCTGCAATCCTGGGGTGGACATCAGAAAGGACCACGAGAGACTCCATGATTGACAACTTCTGCTCATGGGGGTGAGAATTATATTCATGATGGTCCTCACCTGAGCTGTAGCTGGAAGCAGCTGCAAGTTTCTCCTAAATTGCTCCCTCCTCCTGTCACCTCACAGATTTTTTTCCACTTCACAAAACATTCTTAAGCCTTCAGACTCAGGCTGGTCTCCAACACAGAGATAGACACAAAGCCCACCTGACTCTGTGCTACTGAGACAGATGTGAAAAGAAAGCAAGGTGACTATTTTTAATAAATAAGTAAGTTCAAAATGCAGATTCAGGAAGGAGAGGGTGACTAAGGGGACCCCCTGGAGCACCTATTGCCAAAGAAATAGCAACTAAACTGTCATAGCAGCAGAGTAGCTTGTACATGGGGACCCTGTGCTTTGCTAGGCACAAGGCATTCAAATAAGAATATTGCTTTTATTGAATTTTTCATGTGTTTTGTTTTGGGGTTTTTTATTTATTTCAGGATATGGCTAAAACAGATCATGGAGTAGAATTCCAGAGTACTAAGGGGGAGGAATGGGAGCCCAGACTCACTGATGCTCCAACCCAATAAGCCTGATTATCATCCTGGTCTCCTGGTCAAAGGCAGCAGCAAGTTTGGAAACTGAAGATGATGTTTTGGTGAGAGCAGGTAAAGCCAACACCAGCAGGAAATGGCTTGCTCGTATTTTATTTTTTTTAACTGGGTTATGAAAGATCTGTCCCATAAGGATCCTCCATGGTATAAGCCCCAGCAGCTACCAGGTATTTAGCTGAGAGGTGCTTTGGCAGCCAGAGGTTCAGCAGAGCATTCAGGCGTGTACCCATTGGAATGGCATCCAAAAACACAGCTCAGAAACTCAGTTATTTGGGAAAAACCCCAGCTCAGTAGGCACATTTTACTGGAGAAGAGAATTTAAGTGCTGAAGAGTAGGATGGGAGTTTTCTGCTATGTAATTTTAGCTGCTAAGGCTTGAAGGAATTTTTTTTTCTAAATCTGCCTCCTGACATTGTGTGACTAAAATAAAATCTGAGGTTTGGGCTTTTCTTCTTTAATAGCTCCTTACCATTGCTGTAATGAAAACAGTCTTCAAACATTAACATTAAAAGGTCAGTGGCAGAGAGCAGGTTGCAGTGCAGCAGGCTTCAGGCCTCAAAAGGTACTGGGGATTTCTGTCTCACAACATTGGAATGATCAGGACGGGGCTGACTGAGTGAAGAAAACCAGTTGCCCTTTTCCTTCAGCTGCAAAGGCCAGTTCAGATTTGTGTCCCTGCAGCAAAATAAGGGATCAGGGAGGGAATTTGGTCTGGGATGTCACTGGAGTAGCATCCAGGCAATATGCTGGGTAATCTCCTCCCCTGCACGGTGCCTTTCCCTGCCCTTTTACAGCCAGCAGCCGTGGTCCTGTTGGGGCTTGCTGGTGGCTCAGCTGGGATTCCTTGGATCAAGCAGCTCCATCCACTCTGTCTGCATTGCTCTTGCCTCTCTCCTGCTCTCTGAGCAGCTGTGCTGTATGTCACCTAAAGCAGTGACCAGAGACCTTTGGGCTGGATGATGGCCCAGGAAACACTCAGAGCTTTCAGTTAAGGCCGGGATGGGTGCAGATTCTGGGGGTGCAGCACAGCACCTGAAATGTCACTGCTCAGGTGCAGTGTTCTTTACTCAGGTGCAGGTGTTATTTCATGTAATTTTTTACTGCTAGTAACAGCAATGCATTTTTTACCCCCACATTTCTGTTGTAATGCTTCAAAATCCACTTTGCAGCTCATACCATGGGCTTTTGTGAAGACCAGGTGGAAGCAGACCAGTCCCTGGCTGCTGGCACTGGGAGGAGCTGGGATCTGGGTTTACTCTGCTTTTCTTGCCTCTCTTTATCATCAGCCAAACCAAAACCTTGGATCCAGCTCCTCATGAATGGTGGTAAACTTTGGACTGGAGCTCCTGTAATAAGCAGTTGTTTGCCCTGGCTTGCAGCTCAAGACTCTGTAGAACAAGATATTTCTAGGTATTATTTCTGAAAAGAGAATGAGAGTTGAAAGAAGAACCTTGTCCAGCCAACTCATCTGTCCAACTCCTTGGCTTTCCAGGGGAAATGAGTAACTAGGATAAGACAGTGAATGAGATAAATAACATTTAACTGTTGTTGTAATGCACCTGAAGCAATCTGTCTCTATGGATAACCTGCAAATTATCTCCTTTGCCATTCTGTGAATTTTCAAAAGAGCCTGCAAGTTACTTGCCAAATCCCTTGAAACACAGTTGGAACTGAGCAACACATTCCCAGTGGTCTCATCTGAAAATCCCAGCCATATCCCTTTAGGGAGGTAGAGCTCCAGATTAAATACATTATAAAAAAGCTTGGATTTCTTTGTGTGGGATGGCAGCAGAGAGAAGGAGGATGATTATGTTGTGCATCATTAACAGACCATTGAGTCCACGAAGCCCTGAGGTTTTGTTACCCATTCCTGGACAGCCAAGAGGTTAATCTGGCCACGAAAGCAGAACTGGGTTTTGAAATGAGCTGCCTGACTGCTGCTACTGAGTATTGCTGACAGCAAACTGAGCTGGGTGGGAGAAAGAAGGAAATGTAAGACCTAGCAAAGGCTCCTGGGGGATGCTCCTACTGCTCCTGGGGAAGGAAACTGTAGGTGAGTGTGTGCCCAAAGCCCCAAAAAAGCTTCCAACCAAGCATTTCAGCAGCAGGCACTAGCTGGGTAGGTTTGCCACCCCCAGGTGCTCAGGCAGCCATCTGAGCCTTTGGGCTGGGGTGCTGCTTCCTTTGGGCTCCTGGGGCTGAAACAGAAACCACACCAAAGTTTTAACAGCTCTTCAGAAACTGCATTTTGATTTATCTGCTGAGGGGGTTGGCTTAGGTAAAGGTTATGAAGGAATTTTAGTCATCTTGGTCCCTGCGCTTCTGAAATTTTAAGAGAAAAGGAGGGAGAGCTCTGGAGCTGCCCTGCAACCTTACTGCCTTAATTTGGATATAAAATATCTGTCTTTTGGCTGTCTGTGTGTTCTCAAAGTGAAGCCAACAGCGAAGCAGAGGAGGAAAGCAGGGATCTCTCTTCTCTGGGCAGCAAGCACCTCTGAACCTTCACTCTTACATCAGTCCATCTTCCAGGGCTCAGAAAGCAGAAGATGCTCAGTTCCTCCCTGCCAGCTGGTGCATGCATAACCAGATGTGCCCATGCAACCAAAATAGAAGATGGGCTGTAGCACAGGATGTGCAGGAGGCACATGGCACTGCATGTGTGTTTGTTTTTAAGATTATCTCCTCACCCTTACTTCATTAAAAAGCAAGAGGCATTTTACATCTGGTAAGCTCTTTCCTGGTTCTCTAGCAACTCTTCTGAGCGTGAATTAAATAATCTTCACAGTTTCTTTATGAGGTGGGAAAGCCACACAACCCCTCTTTCTCGGGCAGATAAACTATCAGACTAAAACCCCACCCAGCTGCACATCCTCCCCAAGGCCCTGAGGTGCCAGTCCCACCACACTGATGGGCACAGGGTGAGGGCACAGAGCTGGCACCATGGCTCAGCTGAGGAAAAGGCACAAACTGAGCTCACATCTCTGCTCGTCTAATTTACACCTAGGGAGATGGGTCTGGGGGGGTCAGCAGGGATGTCCCAGCTGCCCAGTACAACCAGTGCTGGTGCCTTTGGTTAACCTGGGGTGGGCTGAAAGGAAAAGGGGTGAGACAATGATGTCAAGGAGTCAAAGGGACATTTCCATGACTTGCAAGCTTGTAAAGCACTGACTGAAGCATGGTTTTAAATGCATGGGGTTTCTCAGCCAAGTGAGGTTGGTCAACCATTGAGAAGGGAAAAAAACCAAAGAGGCAAAAAAGTAGTAGAAAACTTAGGCAAAAACTTGGTAGGTCTATAAATGGGATTTCCTAGATTTAAGCTCTGCTGGTAAGGCCATTTTCCTTGTGTGAGGAATCAGATAATTTCCACCTGCTCCATCAGGTTCAGATCTTGCGTATCTAAGGTTTTGTGAGGATTAATTATGTTTACACCCTCCAGTAGAGTTAACCAGCTAGCTGTGGATTTCCAGGAAGAGAGGTATTCCCTCAGGCACTGTGCAGGGCTCAGAACAGCCCAGTAAAAATAAGCTGACTCCTTTGGCTCTGCTCCTTGGGGCATTTCTTAAAGTGCAGTCTTGGAGCACAGTGTTCTTAAATCAAAGGATATAAATAACCAAAACAGTATCAAGTGAATTGTAGGAGCTGGCAGAATGGAGGTAATAAACAAAGTTAGAACAGCCTGATACAATATCCTGTTACCAGAGAAGAATAAGCAATACCCTGTATAGGTGAAATACAAAAACTTGCTTGTCACAGGGCATTGATTTGCCCAAAAAGGGATGGGAGAACAAACTGCAGTTGTAATGCTGTATGTGTGAGCAGTGTGAGGGTATAATGGTGACAGCACTGAATAAGTATCTCATCTCCAAAAGCTCTGGCTGTGTGACCTTTAGCAGTGCTGAGGATTGTGTGTCTGTTTAGGATGTCATTAAACAGGACAGGCTTCCTCACACTGAACAGTGCGTAGATGTAATTGGAGTGGTTTTGAAGAGTGAGATTCCAGACCAGCAAGTTAATGGGCTCAGAAAAGCTACATGTCAATAAGAAACCCAACACACACAGAAAAATAGGTTTGGATAATAGCACTTTGCTGCCTGTTCAAGTCAGTAACCTGGCTTCCATGCCATGCATGGTACAGGTCCTAGTGGTCCCAGTGTGCTACAGAATGAGGGAGGGATGTGAATGTCCTTAAGGCAAATTTATACAGACTGAAGGAACAGTCCTTAAGTTCTTTGTTGCTGAGCTCATGGTGAGTGAATGATCACCGACAGCTTTGCAGAGCTGTGCAGGAGGGGAGGGAGGGGTTGTAGGGACACCTGATGGTGTTCAACCCAAGGTTTAGTACTCCAAAGCTAAGGGGGAGGTTGCTATGAGCAGCTGGGTAAGTTATGAGTGGCATTTGAAAGCCACTATGTAGAGCAGAATAAAGAGAATGAAGAATTGTAAGGTAGATTAAGGACTGACATTAATTACCCACTGATTTTTGAACTGTGATCCTTGTAATATTTGTTGCTGATCCCCAGACAGATGGCTAGTCACATAGGATGGGCTTCTCCTCTTTATTTCCATCTGCTATATTTCATTAAGACAGCTAAAAATAAAAATATCCCTAATGTTATTTTTCCATGTAAGCTACTGCTACAGTGATTTCATGTGACTGTGAATAGAAGAGTTTCCAAGCGACAAGATTTTCTTAATTAATTTTTGATCCTTGGCATGAAAAGTGACTGCAAACCCCTACACTCAACTCATCAGGAGCTCTACGCTTACTTCTAAGTGCTATTTATCTCGGAGTCAGTTCAAAACAGGTTTTTTCTGGTAGAAGGATTGAAAAGAGACTGCTGTCTCTTCTAAGCAGAATTAGTTGCCATTTTTAGGGTCTAACCAGTTGTAGATTGTACCCATGAAAAGGAGATGTGATCATGGGCATTCTTCAAGCATCAAGTCTTCTTCAGACTGCAATTTACTTACTTTCCAAAAGGGACAAAAGCCTGAAACATTTAAGTGTTGATAACTTTTTACACCCCTTCCGCTTTCCCACAAATTCTTTCAGAGGGATACTCTGAAAAACTCTCCCATATTCCATGATGAAGCAGTTTTAGCATGTTATAGAACAAGGAACTAAGAAGTGGCCCCAACATCCCTCTGTAAGTGCAGAAACAGAGAGCAGGCAGCCGAGTGGAAAGAACTTGGTGTGATGAGGAGGAGCTCCAGGGACTTAGTTAACACTTGGTCTCCAGAACATAAGATGAAATCTGGGGCTGATAGCTTAGACCTGGGCTATTTTTATTCTTGACTACACAAGCCATTGTCATAGTCCTCCTGAATGGTGTTCCCAGGTGCTTACGAGAGATTTTAAGGTCCCTTCCAATCCTATCCATTCTATGATTCTATGAATTCTATTATTTTACCCTACTTTTAAAAGTCAAAAGCAAGCATGCTATTTCAGACAATACCCCTCAAAGCACCAGGTCTTAGTGACACTGCCTATGACACAGGCAAGAACTTTGCTCTCACCCCTCCTTTATTAGTTGCTTCAGCTTAGGAAAGGCAGCAATTTCCTCACCCTCCTGGCAACATTCCCACGAGGAAATTCCTCCTCCCAAGTTGTAGCCATGGAGCCAGCCATACAATCCCTCCTCTCAGATTTGCTCAGTCTCTTCCCACTCACCCCAAGCCTCTCACCCCAGGGGAACCTTTGGCTCCATCCTTGTGCCCGCTCTTCCTCCTCCAAAGCAGTTGAGTTCCACCCGAAGATCACACTGACTTAGGCCCCAGTTTAGCAAAGAATTTTGTCACATGCTTAAGTGTCATTGACTTAGACTTTCGATCTGTTTTTAGCTTATCAGAAGTGTGGGTGGGCAAAGCCACCCTCTTGGATCCCATGCAGGTTGCCCATCGAGGAGCAAAGGGTGCATACAGTGGAGCAGAAACTCAGATAAGGAGAACTGCTGAGCTGGGCTCCATCCAGCATGGGCACATCTCATTTCAGACCTAATTATCTTCACACAACACTGCAGAGGTGTCAGCTCCATGGCTGTGACATACCACAGGTTGCTGGGTGCTTCTACTCCAACTCACTACCACTGCGTGGTAATTAAACTCGTGTGGTCTGTGCCATGCTCAGAATTTGCCTTGGATATTAAGGGTTCTGAATAAGGACTTCAGGATTTGCTCTTGGAATTAGGATCAGAGAATGAGGGGTTGGACTAGGTGATCTACAGAGGTCCCTTCCTACCACTACCATTCTATGTCTCTGTGAATGTGACTAAGGTTAGCAAGAAGCAACATTTGCCTACAGTCAGAAAAAAAAATTAAATCCAATACTCTTATATTCAGCATTTTATTCTGCTGAAACCACAGTGAATCTGGACACAGCAGCACCTCGTTTTCCTGCAAGGCCTCATCAGATCAGTACAAGGCTTAATGACAATAGCAAAAGAAACAGAAAGACACCATGGGGTTTGCTTCCCCACTTACATTTGCCATCCAAGTCTGGTATATTGAATTCAGAGCATATAAAAATTCCAGTGGTAAAGGGTGGAGAAAACTGAATGTTGAATGAAGACTTTTGTTTTCCTGAACAGAGCTGAAATGAAGAAGAAGCTGGGTTGTGATGATCAGATTTCTCCCATAGGTCAGAAGTTCAATGTATCATCGGATTTCATGTCATGGGGCTGTTCTGTTCCTAATTGCAAACAGCCAGGACTCTGCACATCAGTAAGGGTTTACTCTGGATCCCTTCCATAAGATATATATTGTAGGCAAAGTAGTAACTGAATAATTTAAAATGTATTTTTAAGAGTGAATCATTGCCTTTCAATTCTACAGCGCAGCAGAAAATGAAATTAAATGCTGGCTTACATTCATGTAAAACATAAAACCCAGTGCTTAACTGGATCATTGCTACAGCAAGTCTATTTTTCACAGATTTAATACAGGCATTAAGCTACAAACCTCTGATAGCTCTGGTCTCAGATTCAAAGGTAGCTGGAACTTCACGAGGGTGGAGAAACCAAAACCCTGAGAAACCTGGTCCAAGAGCCCAGGCTCCAACCCCAAATGTCAGCTGAGGAGGAGGATGGCAGAGCTGAGCTGAGGCTGTGCTGTAGGTGAGAAGGGGATCAGTGCAAGCAGAACTCTGCAGCACAGGTCCTGAGTGAACCCACTACATAACTAAATGAATTATTTATACATCTTGGGGAGAGAAGCTATAGCCACAGCTGAAGCTGAAATAAAAATACAGCTTAGCACTTAGCTGATGACTGACTTTTTGAATAATTTAAATTCGTCAGAGACATCCATGGTGGACTTGCATGACCTCCTCTGGCCATCCCTTCATCTGCAGAACTAAATCAGAAAGAGCTGGTGAGCTGTTTGGGCAGCCAGCTCACAACGTGGAGTTATGAACACAAGCTGTTACACAAGGGTGATGTGGGGCAATGCCTGAGAATAGAGTTGGGGTATCTCCTGTGAATCTGAAAGCTAATGAGGCTTCACCTACCAGTCCTAAAATAAATTTGCACCCTTAAGGTCTGCTGCAGAGCACCTCTTACCACACCACAGCTCTCTGGAACATTAAGAGACCTCTGTCTCATGTGATCACTGGTCCTAGATTGGGTTTAGAGGTTCTTTATCCAGCACAGACCATCTTGTGACCTACAGCATGTTAATAAATCCTCTTCTAAACATTTTCATACTGAAAATGGGACTTTCAGATGTTTCAGCAATCTGGGGTTTCCCTTGTTAGGAAGAATGAGGCTTTTGCTGTTGCTGTGGGGTAGCTCTGAGATGCAGCTTTGCAGAGCAGTGCCAGCCAAGAGGAGCAGGAGTGCACAGAAGTCATGTCTGTGTTCCTCAGATGCTATGAATTTCTCTTAAAGCCAAGAAACCTGAAACCACAGCAGCAAGTCAGACTTCCTCTGGAGATGGAGCTGAAGCAGGCTAATTTTAGTCACCATGCACTATGCAAATCATCAGTCTGTAGCTGAGTTTATTTTTTAAAGTGCTGACTGCCAAACTTGCTTCAAGGCACAGACTCTTCACATGGGCCTTAAAGAGGTTTGAAACCAGCTCTTAGGTTGGCTCTGATGCATTTCAGATGCAGGGGCTGCAGTCAAAGGGGCCATAGGGGAGGGCTAGAGGACTGGGTTAGATCATATACTGATTTTCTAGCTGGCCAGAATTGGCTGTTAGCCCATTTTTATGATTATGTTTTTTGTTCTACCTGTAGCCTTTCTCTTCTCTTGAAATCTCCCCTGAGAAGCTGCACACCATGGGCCCACAGGAGATGGTGGGAATGCTGGTACCTGCATCATGCCTGGTATCTGTAGATACAGGAAGCAAATCACTTCTGGGTTTTAGGTTTATTCTCCAAGTACTGGGCACGTTCAGAGTTCAGTTTCAACTGGGATTGATCTGGCTTCTTAGGAAAGAAGTTGTTCTTAAAAAAATTATAATTGAACTGTGATACATGGCACCCGTTTCAAAGGCAGAGGCAGATCTAAGGAATGTGGCATAGCAGAAACAAGGCAGGGGATGCTTCCAGAAAGCCTGGGCTTTAGCATGGACAGTAAATTGTTACATTGCTTTTCATTATTAAAAAGATTTAGCATGCAGACTTTCATCTGATAACTTTCATAATGTCTCCATCACGAGTCATTCTCTGACTGAATTGTTCTTTGTATTTAAAAGAAACAGTTCTCCATTATTTCTTATTGACCTATCAAGAACAGCTTCAGAAACTTTCCTTTCTTAACTTTAAGAATAATCACTTCCAAGTTTGATGGCTTACCTGTAACCTTCAAGACATTTATCCATCCAAGCATGGAGCTGAGTTTGGAGAGGCACTTTGACTCCTCAGCTCAAAAATGAGGCAGGAGAATAAAAGCAGAGCTAGTTTTCAACTGTGAAATTATTTTAAAAGGCACTTGTATATCCTGTGCCTGATCTTGAGTCTTTAATGTAAGTGCTTTGGATGTGGGGCTCAAAACCTAGAGAATGCTCAGAATTTCTCCTTGAAATCTGCCATGGGCTTTAGGGGTGAATTGGAGAAAAAAATGTGCATAGCAAAATCTTCTTTAGATCCAGAGGTTGTGAAATACCCAACTGCATTTAGGGCATGGGAAGGGACTGACTCAAAACACAGGGCACTGCTGAGTTGTGCATTGATTCACTTTTCCATGAACAAACTGCTTATTCTGTAAGAGCCCAGCAATGCTCAGCCAGACACTACCAAGACTGAAATATGTAACTGCAGATACAACATATGGCAGCTCTCTGGCCATTAGAAAGCTGTGACTGGGGAAAAAGATTTTTTTCCATCGAAAAACCCTGGGACAATCCAAGTGGAATCCAGCTCTCCACCTCTGGGGGACAGTGAGGGAGCCAGGTGGCCACTGGATGTCAGTGGAGATGCTGGCAGAGAGGGCTCCCAGAGGGGCTGCAGGACACAGATGGGAAGGATTCACCTGCTTCATTCATGGAATCTTCAAAAAAAAAAACCCCTATCTCCCATGGAAGTGGAGCCATGTCCCAAATCTTAGCCTAGGGAGCAATAAAGAAGCCTCTGTGGAGCTGAATGGTGGGTTTGTGCTGCTGGAGTTTCAGCTGGAGGAGCAGACACGCTGCCTTTCAGAGTGGTTCTGCTCTATTTTTGTACAATTTCTGTGTCAGTTCATCGCCCCTCAGCTTCATATTAAATCTGACCTTTCTGCTGCATTCGGCTGGGGAAAAGTAATCACCTACTTTGCTTCCTCCAACGTTATACATCATTGCATATGGCAGACAGATAAGTGTATATGGAAAATATGGCTGCATGTGAGACGAGGCAGGAAAAAAATATCTGCGAGTAGGTCAGGATCCATTTGAAGACCTGCCAGACCTGCCTGAGTGCAAATACATTTTTCAAGCTGGATATTTAACTCCCACTGGCTCCTGTGAAAACTCAGTGATTGCAGAAAATCTCTTTTAGCTTTGAACAGTGGAGAGACTTCACTTTCCTTCACATGCTACTTGCAGGAGAGCCCTGAGAGAGGACAGGGAGGCTTCTGTGAATCGTGATGTTCCAAAGAGTTGGGAAAAAGAGGAGGAAGAAAAAGAATGTTTCAGGCTTCATACAGGGGCTAGAGATTGATCTAAATACACAGTTGTGCAGCCTTTGACCTGGAACTGAGGCTGTGTATTGCTCAAAATAAACAGCAATCAAAAGGAGTTTAATAGCTAAGTGCAGCCAGAAGCATCAGGGCTTCCCAGGGGTTCACAATAACCTCACACAAGCCAACCTGTTAGAGCACCCTCACAGAAACTGCACAGACCTCAGCAATGCTACTACAAGTTGTACATATCCAGTGTGGATTTTCTGTTGGCTATTGAGGACATTAATTGCTGTGACAGGGTGACAATACTGACACGATGGCCCAGCTAATGCAGCAGGGAAATTGTGGGACACGGTGTGGCCACACTTTGGGGCAGGCAGTAAAGAGCTTTCCTACAGCTGCCCCCACTTTATAGGTCCAGAAGCAGAGTAAAAGAGCCTGGACTGTGCTCAGTGTTCCTACAACTGCTTATTCTGATTGCTCTTCATAAGTCCCTTGATATGGTGCCACCCAGAGGGACCAGGGTAATCAGGATAGAAACTCTAACAAGTGACTGAGGGGATGAGCATCAGCTCAGCAGGGAGAGGGAGAGGGAGAGGGAGAGGGAGAGGGAGAGGGAGAGGGAGAGGGAGAGGGAGAGGGAGAGGGAGAGGGAGAGGGAGAGGGAGAGGGAGAGGGAGAGGGAGAGGGGCAGGGCTGCCACCTGTGTGGGCTTTGAAACTCCTGGATTGAGGTGAAGAAATGCCTCGGAGTCACAGCTGCTTCTACTCATTGCATTCATGTAGAAGCTCTGTTGAAGTGTTTAAAGAATAAGCTGACTTGATACAGAAGCATTATCCAATGAAAACAAAGACAGTTTAGCTAAAATTGGTGTGAAAATGCTCATTAATTAAGCTAATGCAAATTTGCATAGGTGTGGGCTTGTTAATACTCTTTTGTCCTCTCTTCTTAGCTAACTGGGGCTAATTATTTCTCTAATTATGATGTAATTGGGTGGCCTTGGGATCACTGATTAGAGATGCAGACCCTCATCTTACTATTTTGTCTAAAGCAAAGCAGAGGAGAGGGATGGTCTTCTGGGATATGCTGCTGTTCCTTTTGGCTGCAGTCTTGACCTCAAAGAAAAAAAAGAGGAAAAGAAAAAAGTGAGTAAGCTGAGCTATTTATAGTTGAGCTAATTATTTTGATGTGATATGACAGCAGTGGAGTCTGTTTTCTCTTCACTCAATTAATGGCAATGGAAAAAGCCTTCAATACCCTTTTAACAGTGTTCACTGGCTGCAATACAAACCTTTGCTTAATGTTTTGAGATGCAGGAGTTTGCAATATAGCATGTGGGGGCATTATCAATGCTGTGTTGTTTCTGGCTGATGTTGGAGAAGCTGTGATGTGAGGAGCTGGAAGGGGGTTACTGTTATTAAAGAAAAAAAATCCACTATTTGGTGGGAAGGCAGCATGCAGCAAGTCTGTACAAGTCACCATGTAAAATCACTCAGGTATCTTCTAGGATGCTTAGTGGACAAAAAGGAGTTTGAACAAGCTAAAGTTTTACTATTCCCAAGAGGAGAAACTGAGGCAAACCTGGGCAAGGTTGCAAACCAAGCAAATAGCCCAAGAGTGACAATCCTGGTCTGTGGTCTCTGATCTGTCCAAAGAAGGTAGATTTACACTGTGCTTTGCAGTGTTTCTTGCCTGCTTTTAGATTATTCCTGTGTGCAAATCCTGGGAGTGAAACCTTCTGGACAGCAAACAAAGTGAGGGAGATGGAGAGGGGAAGATTTTTTTTGTTGCTTACCAGGGAAGATTCTGCACCAAAGAACCCCCTGAGCACCACAATGTGTTTCCCAGGTCTCTGGGGAAGCTGCTAAGAGCAGCCATCCCTGGTAACTCTTTTGGAGCTGGGCAAGTAGTTAGATTTATTTTCTTTTTTTTTCTATAAAATTTTGGGATTAAAAGAAAATAAAATTTAGTCGATCCTTATCTTCAAGCAAGATAAAACCTGAAATCCTAAACTCTTTAGACTTCTTTCTGGTGGAAAATCTCATTATTGTTAAAGGGGTCTTGTTCCTTCCTTCTAAAGTAGCTTTTCTTCCCTGCTCCTTGCCACCCTTGGGGTGTTCTGCAGCTTATCCCTTGCCATGACCACAAAACTCCTGCCAGAGGCTTTGCTGTGGCTGATGGGGCTTTCTCCTCTGTTACAAGAGGGGAAGGCAAAAAGGCTCTCTCTGCTTCTTCTACAGGTTTGATCAGGTCCCTGAAATCTGTGTGCTTCTCAGGTTGCTTTTGGTGACCTTTCAGGCTTTCAGAAAGCAGGTGCTGTTTGTGAAGCCTTTACGTGACTGTCGCTTTGTTTTCCTTTTATTTATCTTTTTTTTTTTTTTTTCTTTACACATGTGGGTCAGGCTGCTGCAGGTACAGTGCAATATTCATGAAAGGCTCTGATTTATGCAGGCACAAAGCTGGGGAGCAGGGCTGCAGGGTACTGAATGTTATGTGCAGTTTTAATTTCTTTATGTGACCAGAGGTTCTCAAATATGGAACTTATGAGAGCCTCATTCATGCAAGTTTTAAAGGGTCCCTGTACCTCTGCCTCACAAAGCTGCTGTGCTGAGCAGTGGGCCAGCAGCCTGCTTGCCCTTTGCCAGTTAACAAAAAAAATAAAATAAAATATAAAAAAGCATATCTAGAGCAATTAGTTTGACAGCCAAATGGTCTCTATGTGCAGATGCCAGGGATTCCTGCAGTTTTTGTGTAGTCCCAGCATTGCTTCCAGCCAGACACCAATTGCAGAGGCACAGAGAAACTCCTGGTGATATTTAGACCCCTCAAATCTTCCGAGCAGGGACTCTGGGTTAACTTCAGGGCTTCTAAAAGAAACCTGAGTGGAAACTGTATTACAGAGAATATTTGTTGCAAGTCCAGGCACTATTTAGCTCTCCTAATTTCCACACTGACACCGCTCACTCCTGTTCTGAGTTAATTTTGGGCTTTGTAAGTGATCTGTGGGTCCTTTCTGCCGAAAAAAAGCCTCTTTGCTTGCAGCAGAAGCAGGGTTTGTGTTCCTGCTGCTTCACTGGGCACTGCCATCCAGCTGGAATTTGCATTTTTTGGCGTACATTTAAGGTATTAAATGCAATAATGTGGTCCTGCAACATAATGTGTCTGACGTGAATTCTCCAGCCCTCTCCTGTTCTGAGTGGTACTCGTTGTGTTACACGTACTTGCATCCCACGTGGCTATTTCTGGGAGAGAGCTGGTTCTTCAGAAAGTCACTGAAGTTTTTTTGTAGTGCAATTGGAACCATTGGTACATTCAGAAACCTGCTAGCAGGTTTCTGGTGGGAGATGCTTTCTAAGCATTGGTTTCCAACACCGGGTCTGGCTGTTTGTGGCTGTGTCCTTGGGGTAGGATAAAAGGAACCTGCTCCAGCCTCCAGAAGCCCAGTGAGCAGTCACCTCCAAGCCTGACACCTCGGATGGGTGACACCCAGGATGGTCAATGCTCCAGCAAGTCACAAGTCCTCTTCTTGTGGACACCACAGGTGCCAAAACCCGAGTCCGACCTGGACAGATGGAAAAAGTCCTTTCCATCTCCCCCAGTGAGCATCTTCAGCTTCTATTTCTGCAGAAGGAGAGCTTTCCATTCCATGCCACACCATCCAGGAAAACAAAAAGGCACTGCTAACATCTGCTCTTTTCTCCTCCTACGTGCAGGCTCTTTCTCAGCTCTCTATTAAACCCCCTCCCACAGCCAGGCGTGGGCAGGCGCACGGCTCCCTCTGCGATTCTCCCCATCCCTGGGGAGCAGCGTTTGCAACGGGGGCTGCTGAGGGTTTCATTTTGGTCTTCTCTACAACTTTTGGTTAACTTTGGCTTCTGGGTCTCCAACTGCAGCTACGCTCAGCCCTGGTGCTGTGGGACAGCAGGGCAAACACAGCAGCTCCTGGAGATGCTGGCGAGGAGGTGGAAATGTGTGCAGGAGAAATTTCCCATTGCTAAGCTACACTCAGGTGCATTTACTTCCACCAAGAGGGGTTACTAAGGAAACAGGGAGCTGATTTCTGGGGGGGGAAAAACACAGAGCAGCAAAAGCTCTACTGGTCCTTTAACTCTGACATGGCAGGGCCTGTCCTCTTGATCTCCTGTAATAGGAAAGTGTCTGATTTTGAGCCCTGCCATCACTCTCTTGTCCCAGTCCTGTCCCTGGGGCCCGTGGCAGGGTGCCAAGCCTTCCCCACGAAAGCACGAGCTCTGAGTCACTCCTCCTGGCAAAGGAAACAGGAGAATCCATCTGGGCTTGTTCCATCCTGAAAAAATTGCCATGTTTTGAAGTTTGAGCATTTTTGGTTTTGTTTTTTTTCTCCCCTGATTGGAATGGGTTGGCTTTTCCCAAAACCAGCAATGGCTTTCTGTGGCGAGAAGAAAAATCCCCACCAAAATAAATTTTGCAGAAAAGTTTAATCCAAGAGTTTCAAAGCTAAACAACACAGTCTGCAGTGTGATGAGCTCTGCAGATGGGTGCTCAGCTCTTTCCCACAGCCCTGACCAAGCCTTGCTGCCAGTTCCTGGGCTCTGTGTGTGTTGCATCGTAGCTGAGGCTCTTTTGGAGAGAAAGTTGCACTGTCAGTGTGACAAGAGGAGGGACAGGGATTGCCCAAAAGGTACAAAGTAAAGTAGCAGGTTTGAAGGTTCTGACAGAGTTGGATTCTGTGCTCTGATCCCTTCTTGTCCTGCTCAGAGGCAGTTGTGCAGCACTGAGGCTCAGATCCTGCAGACAGGAATGGAGAGAAGCTGCTCTCTGGCCCACCCGAGCCTATCTGATCAATGGAAATGAGCAATTAACTATATCAGAAACAGCAATTATGCTTAAAAAAACCACAGGAAGATGATTAACTGCACCACCAAGCATTAATTGTTATGCCAGGAGTACCTACTTCATAACATCAAAGCAGAAAGGGGTCTAAGATGCAGCATTACTCTGGAAAGGGGGGAAAAAATACTTTTTCCAAGTTAGGAAATCAGTTCCAAAAAGCTAAAATAATAATGAAAGTGCTGTAAGAGAAATTTGAATAGGAGCAGCATCATTAAGAAGGTGCATTTCAAAAGGAATTATAATCCCCAACAGAAATTCTCTGACATAGAGGCAAAGAATTTTTTGTATTTCCTGACCAGTGTGTTTAGTTTGGGAGGATGTGACACACTTCTGTATTTTCCCACCATTCAGAAAGTATAATTGCTCAAGTTATCACAAGGAACACTTGCTCATTAAAAAAAAAAAAATATTTAAGCCTGCAAACCTGATGTGTTTTGCAGTATGATTAGCTTGCTGGCTTTCAGGGTACTTAATTCAAACAAAGAAAAGTTCAAAGAGAATGGTTCAGTTTATCCTGGTATATAATTTTTTTTTTTCATGTGAACACAGAAAAATACAAATAATGGTTTATGTTGGCTTTGATAGATTTGCAACACTGTTAGATTATACCCAGACCATCCTGAAGACAGAGACTTCTTTTAGACTTTGCTGTCAAGCAGTTTTAAAATCCAATGCATTGGAAATTAATTCCAGGAGAAAGGAAAGGAAAAGATTGTTTTTCTTTAGTTATTCTTGCTGTTTGCACACTAATGTTAGCAATGGGGATGGTGGAAAAAGAAGTGCTTGGAGCAACATATTTATTTATTTTGCAGCAGGGAAGAGCAGCGTGGATTTATTTTTTCACTGCCTCTACATGAGAGGGACTGTGCTATAACTGATATGATAAATATTGCATGTCCAGCTGTGATGCTTTCTAGTGACAGAAAAGGTGTGTCTGAAGCAGATCGTGGTCTTTTATAGGGATCTCTGCTTTCCCTGTGGGAAATAACAGATTTTACCTAAAGACTGAAAAGCTGCTCCCATCAGTCTGGGTCTGAAGATCCAGGGCTGAAATCTGTTCAAAGTCTCTGAGTTTGCACAACGTCACTTGTTCTTGCAGGAGAATAAACTGTCTTTACACAACTGTATTTGTCCAGGGGGTTGCACTGCTCTAGGGCTCTGTTTCAACTGCAGCATTGCCAAAGCAGGGCCCAGGGGGAGGTGTGGTTTCCCCTCCTGGGAAACCAGAGGTGCTCACACCACATCAGCTGTTGGGATGCTCCTCACTTTGGGACAGGTCTAAAGTGGTGGTGCTGGGATGAAAGGAAAAATAAAGGAAGTTCTTTGATGAGAAGTTTCAGAGCTTGCTTCAGTATCCTATTTATTGCTTTTCAGAAACATTTTTTAATTGCCTGAACTACAGCTGCAACAGTGTTTCCAGAATCTGACCTGGGATATCAGCATTTTGCAGGTTTTTAAAAGCAATGAAAAATTCTCCGAAGTCAAATTGATGCTGAATAGTGTCACATTTTTGGGATTATTTTATGTTACAGTGCTATTTTAAAAATGTCACAGTTGAAGCAGTAGGCATGGGCATGGCTTCCAGTTTAATAGATCCTTCATTATTTACCTAGGAGGGAAAAAAAGGGGACAATATTTTCCTAAAGCACCCTGCATGATACCTGATCTCCAGGCAGGTATCACTGCTCTGACATCCACGTTGGCACCAGCACAAAACCCTTGTTGGACCTGCCAGCCCTCATGGGGTCACAGGGTGGTCAGGGCAACCAAGAGATGGAAATATTTTTGGGATGAGTTGGGATTCCCTCCGAGATCCCAAATAGCAGCCTTGCTATTTAAAATGTGTCTGAGGTGGCAAAGCACAACTCTGGCCCATACAGACCCCGATGGCTCTTTATTATCCAGCAGCAGCTCAGCTTGAAGGTTCTCAGTTAAACAGGAATTAAGAATCCTGAGAAGAAGACAACCCTGTGCTGAAAACACAACTGGAATTTGCCCAGATCCAGCTGATGTTTCTTGCCAGGCAAAGCCAAAACACAGCCCAGCTTCAGTCTGGACCTGATGATGACAAAGAGTTGCAAAATGCCCAAGTCATTTTGAAATCTCCTTGTCCAAATAAATAGTCAGTAACCCAGGCTTGACCCAAACGCTCTGCTTGCTGAAATAGGCACAGCCCTAAAGCCCTGGTTGGGAAAAAAACATCAGCTGAAATGTACAGGGTGCTCGGGGCATTCGATTAAAAAAAAAATTTTTTTTAAAAATTGCATATATTATTCTTTCAGTGAGAAATTCTTATATTATTCTTTCAGTGAGAAATTCTTATATTATTCTTTCAGTGAGAAATTATTGCTTGGATGAGGAATTCAAACAAGGAAATAGGAATTCTGCCCTTCTTTTAACTTTCAGAAGTTTATATAGATACATAAGTACTAAAAAAAAAAAAAAATTTAAGATGTCCCTGGGCACTGGCAATGCTGAAAGAAGCATTTTAAAACCAAAGCAAAGCTTTTAAGCCTTCAACAACTGCTGGCAGGGAGAAAATGCTGCCATCTGCTCCTACTCCTGTTGTCAGGGGGAGGGTTTTAATTTTTGCCCAACCAAAGGGTGCAAAGTACCCCCCTCCCCAGCTGCAGCTTTCCCTGCTCTCGGGTCAGCACCTTGTAACGTGTGTTCTCTGTTTGCCTGGGACTGGAGGTCCAAACCCAGAAGTTCATGAGGGAAATGTTGACATTGAGCAAATCTTAAAAGTTTGCATTTCCCCCGGCACCGATGCAAAAAAATTGTTAAAGCCATGGATTTATGTCACTGCAGCAAGGGGACCATGAGGTAGAGCAGTACCAATGGTAACTGATATTTTTAAAAAAGCTTTCAAATTTTCACAAATTGCTTAGGAAGGAATTATAAGTTATTAGTATTCACTGATAATATTAATATTGGTTTATATTTAAATGAATTTTAATTGGCTTTATATTTTTTTATATTGAATACATTTTTATCTTATATATTAATATTCATTGGTAAAATTTCAAAATCAAATTCTAAGGAAAACACCTGTTTTCTAAGGAAAACACACTTTTTTGGCGAGGGGGAAAACCCAACAGATCAGCTGTGCCAGAACTTGAGGCTGATTTGGCAATTAGAGCTAATAGGAAACACAAATCTCCTCCAGAAGTAACGTTTTCTTCTTGAGCTGTTGAGGAACCCTGCAGAGATCACAGATGAGAAAAGGGCAGTGTGAGTGTCCAGGCAGAGGTTTGGCCCAGGGTTTGTTTTTTGGGATGCCCTTTTCCCCTGGGTGCCCTGGGCAGACTCTGCAGCTCAGTGCTTGGTTCAGCAGCACCTTCCAGGTTCAGGTCAGCAGAGGAACAGCCATGTTTCCCTCTGGCACTGAGTTTTTGGGTCCAAACTCCCAACCAGCCCAAGGTGACTTGAAACAGTGCCAGCCTGGCCTAAGATTTGAAGGTCTAACAAGAAAATTGCCTCTTGAGTCATGTCTGGGAGGGGGGAAAGAGGGAGAGGACAAGCTCTGTGTGTGTGTGCACTTCAATAATTTTATCTGCAGTGAGTTTAGTGTTCAAAAGCCTCATTTAAGAAAAAAAAAAGCTTGCAAAGCACAACTCCTTTGCATTTAAACTCTAATTAGACTTTGCTGTTTTCTATTAAGGTGTCTGAGAGCATGCAAGCCCCATTTATCAAATTTCCCACACTGGTTAAAACCCTCTTGTACTGGGGGAAGCATCTCTGTCACCTCACGCTGGGGTGGGAGCCCAAAAACCCCAGGGCAGAGGTGTGAGTCTGCTAAGTTTTGATTTGCACTGAGCTGTTTTGGCAGGGCTGAGAAATGAAGGACACAACATGAAGAGATCTGGGGTTATTTATATGCAGTGATATTTGATCAGGGACCTCTCTGGGACAGACCCCCTGCTGCACCCTGGGGACATCCACAGCCTGGCCAGGGCACAACATTTACCCACAGGTTTGCAAAATAACCTGTTTGGAGGCTGGACTGAAGGGAAAAACATGGAGGAAGAATTTGTGGCATGAGATGGGGGGAAAAATCCCTTGCAAATAGGGTTCCTGGTGCTGAAGCATCTTTCATCTATGTGCAAATGCTGAACCAGCACAGATTGAAGTTTCTTTTTAAAGCCCACTGCTGGTTTGTGCAGCTTAATGATTCCTCAGGTTTTTGGTTTGGGCAATTTATTCATTTCCATTCTCTAGAAGCCCCTTTCAACTTTTTAAAATGGCATTTTCTAAGCATGTTTTCAAATGAGATGTTGATGCAAGATGCCTTGCCTTAAGAGCATGGAGGTTTGAGCAGCTCTTGGGCCTGATTAAGCCAAAGCACTTGATTATCTTTAATTTTACAAAGAAGTGAAGCAGATGCCCAAAGTGAGGTATGTCCTCAAGTCCACCTTTGCTCAGCAAAACATTTAAACACGTGCTGTGCTTCAACCAGAGAGAAGGGATTTTTAGCATATGCTGAAATACTCCCAAGCCTGGAACCTGAACAGCTCCAGCAGATGATTGCCCTCCTGCTAGTGCCAGTGGATCTGTCACACTGCTAAAAACATTAGAAAAACTCCTTAAAATATCCTGGTATAAACAAGAGCAGCTCCTCCCCAGTGGCACAGGCTGTCCCAAGTCATCCTCTCCAGTTTGGGGCTGAAGGGAGCAGGGCAGGGGAGGGGTGGAGGGATGGAGGAGGGATGCTGCTTGAGTCAGTGAAGCTTTGCAGTTGTGCTGATCTATACTTGGGTGGTGTCACACATGTGAAGTGCAGGTCCCTGCCTGAACCTGTGGCTGTTGCTGGAATCTATGATGATAAATGGCTTGTGTGATTTGACCAGAGCTACTTGACTGAGTAGGTCTGAGCCCTCTTCCCTTTGCTGTGTCTGTTCCCTGGTAATCCCTAAAACACCCGTTCAGCTTTAAGGCTCCAAGTGTTTCAGACCAGGTCTCACTGGAGGGACAGCTCGGGCTGGTTAGACTTTGGCAGTTTGTCAAAATAAGTCAGCAGAGATGGTCTGAAGCTGAGTCCAGCAAAATCAGGCAGGTAGGGATCAGCAGGGCTTCCCCTAAGATCACCCATTCGATTCCAGGGCATCTCCTGTGCTGAGTGTCCCTGAAACCTGGGAGACTGGCAGCACACAAATCAAATTATCCTGGAAAGCAGAAAAGCTCAAACCCCTGGCTGAGCCAGAAATTAGTATTTTCTGTGATTCAGCAACAGCCTTAAATCACAGCTTTTGTAATCCAAATTTGGAAAAAGTACTTTTCAGATTTTTAATCTGCAGTTGCACCATGTCATTTACCCACTGCCATCAACACAGAGCCAATGGCCAGGAGGGGTGACACTGTCCCTTGTGTTGTCACCTGCATCAGGCACCTTCACCAGTGCAAGCAGGTGCTCATCCAGGTGCTAAATTCCTTCTGTAAGGAAAGAAACCTCTTTAATTACAGTGCACCCAGCTGAAAGGCACCAAGCATCCTCCCTGCCACCTGCTCTTGTGCTGCATGGGGCACAGAGGAGCATCGTGGGTGCCAGCTCCATCCTGCACACCAAGGGATGATGAAAAGCAACTTTTGCAGTGGTGCTTTGGGAAAAAATCTACATTTTCCAGTGTGAGGAGTCTCCTCACTCCCTCAAAGAAACCCAACAGCTGATCACATAGTTCCATGGCCAGGCAAAGGGCTGGGGACTGGCAAAGAAGAGTAAATGGATTTAAAAAAAAAAAAAAAAAATTGGTGCCAATTTTTCAGGATCCAAGTACCACAAGCAAGAATAGATTCATTCCCAGCTGTCCAGCTGAAGCTAATCCTTAGGACAGGACAAAGCAAAATTATAGATCCAGAGAGCTCTCAAGTGTTCTGGATCCAGGAATCTACCCTGGTTGTTGAGGGTGTAGCTCCCTCCTCCCCCTTTCTAGTGCCCTGTTGTCTGTGCAGGTCTATCCATATAGACTTCCTGTTTTCTTTTTTTTTTTTTTTTTCCCAGAGTATGGGGGACATTTAACAAATCACATATTTTTCACTATCTATGCCTTGTCTGCAAAGCTTTTGGCTATTTCTGTCTTATTTAAATGTCTTTAAGAAAAAAAAAAATGTTTGCAGTGGTAATGGTATAGAATGAGCTAAAGCTTTATGCCATTTTTAGCACTCTTAGAACAGAGAGAATTGGAAGAACTGAAAATATAAGCTTAATCGCCCCCAGGAAAGGCTGCCATAATATTTTGGGTTGCATAAGCAAACTAAATTGGAAATCTGGAATCTATTCAAGACCTTTTGATCGGGGAGCTTTGCAAGTGCAGAAAAGTAAAAACACAGACAGATGGGGATTAGAGTTGAGCATCAGGAGAATAATTTCCTCTTTTAATTTCAGTTCCGCCAACATATAAAAAGCATTTAACAACCCAGTTACGTAACGTGCGCCAGAGCCCCGCTACCCGGAGTAAAGCTCGGAGTAATTAAGCCATTACACAGCCCAGGTTTGCTACACGGAGGAAGGAGTCACTTTGCACAAGCAAACGAACGCCCACCCCCTCCTCAAAAATCTGGGCAAATGTCCTGGCCAAAATTAGAACCAGCAGTCGAGGCCAACAGGAGCTGCAGGGGGTGCCGGGGGAATTGCAGCCTGCTCAGAGATACTGCTGGGTTTGCAAAAATCCAATTGACAGGCACTTGCAAACCCCAGTCCATCCTATTTTCTCCAGCTTTGTCACCAAATCAGCTTCAGTGGGAGAAGAGAGATGAGGCTGAGGAGCAAGCAGAGATATTTTTGCTGATGGTTTGACACTGGGAACAATAAGTCCATGATATACTTTGGGTTACAGAAGGATCTCCAAGAGAAAGCTCTGAAACATTTAGAAGCTGGCAAGAGCCTCACAAATTTAAGGCTGGCAGAACGGATTAGATTTCTGTTCTTGCCTATTTTCCTCTTCTCAGGGGATATTTTTGCATACAGTGGCTGATGCAGAGTGATGCAAAAAAAGTACTAAGAGGATGGTCTAAATAGGGCCACTTCCATTTCAGGATCAACTAACTGGACGTGGCTTCTGAGCAGGTTTTGAAGAGTCTCTGATAGCCCAGAATATCCATATTAAGAACTATTTGCCTACTGGTATCAACTCCCTAGACTGCTGATGTCTGCAGCCTTTAGATAAAAGCCACTTCTTCCAGTTAGCTGCTTTTTAAATTTTTTTTTTTTTTTTTTTTTTTTTATTATTATTTATTTTTTTTATTTAACTGCGGTTACTTTTGCTCACATTTCACTTTTATTACCTGAACTTAGGTGGGAGTAGGGCTGAGATTTCACAGACAGGTTCTGGTTTTCTTCATTTATATTATATATGGGTAGACATCTGTATTTTTTGGCATTGCTCTCTGACACTCTGCAGAGGCACAAGCTCAGAGAAGCTTTGTGGAAGTCTCTGCAGTGGGAGCAGAGCTGTCTTGGGTGTTTTCTTCCTGCCCTGAAAAATCCCAAATTGGCCAAGACAAACCCTTGAGGCCCTCATGGGAGGAATACAGCAAGGAAATCCCAACTTCCAGCAAATCTGAAACTGTGTCTGAGGGCAATTTGTAATCTTTGCAGGTGAGAGCTGCTTGAAGGCTGCTGCTCTGGGCACTGCACTGGGCTGGGGAGTTGGGAATTCCCAGTCCCTTCTGTACTGATTCCTTGGGGAAGTGTGGAGCCTGGCAGTCCATCCAGACCTGGGGTGTGGAGGGGTTTTTTGGGCCACAAGAAGATCACAAAAAGAAGAGCTAAGCACCTGTGAGAGGTGCTGTCCAGGCTGATTTGTTATAATAAATAAACAAAAATAAGACAGAGGCATTAAAAAATCAGTTTTACACATGACTGGCACGTCATTTCCATTCAAATGGGTTCTACTGTAGGTGCACATGAGATCATAGGCTGCTATTTAAGGAGGAAACCTCTACTTATATAAATGCCTGATTATGCAACTGTCATGGAAACCAGAGATGACAAAGATGTTTTAGATGAGCTTGTCCATTCCCTCAGAGTGCAGGATTGTTCCTTGTGGTTTATTTTTTGCTCAAGATTTTAAGAACTGATCAGTAGCTGCCAGGTGCCTAGCTTGAGAAGCAATGATTTATAGTAGGAGCTCAGCTGTCACTTCTCTAGAGGTGATTTGCTTTGGAAACTCAAGAATAGAAGCACTTAAAGTCACTGGGAGCATCCAACAATCTCACATCAGTGTTTAGTTGAGCTCTGTGCTTATGTGCTCAGGGTATCATTGCTTCCATTACTTAAATATGTACCAGAGTCTTAAAAGACATGTTTCTATCATTCTACTTGACCTTTCTTTAGTTTTAATCTCCTAACTCTGTTTTCTTTCTAAATAATACTCCATTTTCTCTGGTTTTACACCTTACCAGAGTGTCCCTTGTTCCCTGTTGTTGCTTAGCCAAGCTATACAAATATAGTTCTTCCTAATCTTTTCTCATAGGTCAGTCTTTCTGGCCACACTCATTTTTGCTGCTACATGGTGAAATTGCTGGAGATTAGTATTTTAATCTTCTTTCCCTGTTTAAAGAAACCCCAGGAACTGTACGCAGTGAACAGTTCTCCAGCGCCGCTAAATTAAAGCATCTACAAAAGATATCTAATTTATATCTGGTTTTGTCTGCTTTCACCTCTAACTCCTGTCATTGTTTTATGTGTTCGTCTGCCTTATTAGAAACTACTTGGGGTGTTTTTTTTGTTTTTTGTTTGTTTGCTTAAAAAAAAAAAACCAACAAAATTTTAATTTCAGGTTGGTTTCTCATAATGAACAGTAAAACTATTACTCCATAAACGATGTGGTTTAGTCTCCCCTGTGCTAACCAGCATGGCTAATTCTACAAGATTAACCTGACCTGGTTATAAACCAAACCCTCTGGGCTGTCCAGTCCCAGCAGGCTTGGGATTTGGGAGGATGTGTAGCAGTAGGAGGACAGAAAGATTAATGCTGCCAGTGGTATTGACCCCCATTGTGTAAACTGGTTCTTCTTTTATTGTCTTCTGCTGGCTCTCAACATAGTTGGTTGCGTTCATCTTCTTGAAATTGGTTTCCTTGTTCTCTCTTAAATCCAGTGGTTGCTGAACTCAACTCTTTTGCTCTTCTCATCTCTAATCCAGACACTGATATAAATTGCAATACGCACGTTTGGTTCTTAGGAACCAAGGTCCAGGACCATGTTTAGAGTTTTGAACAGTAAATGCTTTTCATCTGTAGCTGGGCTTTACCCAGGGCCATAGGGGAAATAATAAATGTAGGGCCTATCTGATCCCATCAAGGAAACCAATTACAGACTTGGGGCTTCTCCTCTGGCAGGAGGTCCCAGACCCAACCCATTCCTCTTGGTTCACTGATGGAAAAGGTGCCAGTGCTGCTGCAGAACATGGGGAGAAGGCAGTACCTGAGGAGCAGGAACTCAGAACACACAAAGAGCTTTCCACTGAATGGTTGCATCAGGCTTATGAGCTAATTCTGGCCTTGCTGAAGTCATTTGAAAACCTTTTTTAGGGTGGGCAGGGTTCCTGCTGACAGTCCTGCCAAGCACCTCAGCACCAACCTATAACACCTCTCCTATCTCCCCTCCAGCTCCGGGGCTATTTTAGCCCAGGCTGTCAGTTGAGCTGAATTGTTCCATTATGTGGTGGCTTTGCAATGTGGTAAAGTGTTCAGGGGGGACCCTGAACTCTCTACATGAGAGTTATGGAGTCTCCAGGGCCGGTTCAGTCATTGATTATTTTTTTTTAATATTTTATTTTATTTTTTCCTGAGGCAGCTGATACAGGGAGAAATTACAGTGCTGGTTTTTGTGTGATAAGGATCTCAGCTGACCTTGCAACAGAGGAACATGTGCTTATTTTACATAAAACCCCAAGACAGGGCTATGCCTTCTGGCCACTTGTGAAGTGAGATGGATTTGACCCTAGAGATGAAAATTCAGGCTGTAATATCTCACCCTGTATATCCCCCCATCAGCAAGAAGACAATGAAATGTAGTGCTTATGGGATGACTTAAAGGAAAAAAGGACTTCAGCTACTCATCTTAAATCACAGCAATCAGACTATGTGTAGGCAAGCAGATAGGTTTTTTTGAGCAGGTCAGATGAGTTTCAGTCTCCTCTTCAAGTATTTAAGAGAAGTCCTTAAAAGCAAGAACCTGCTTCATTGCACTTCTTAAAAGAACAAACCACCCCAGGGAGACCTTGCCTGGTCCCCTTCCCATTCCTCTGCAGCAGATGCCCACATTGCTGCTCTTCCATTTCTGGAAGAACAGACATTTCTGCAGGAATGATCCCAGAATTTCATTTGTAATAGCCTTTGAAATCCTTCTAAATAATTCCAGCATGAGCTACCGTTATGAAGCTAAAAATCAAAGGCAGGAGGAGCAGCATATTCAATAAGATGGAAAAGGTTTTCAGCAAAATGAGAACCACATTGAAAGATTTGGGAGTATCCCAAACATCTCCCTGTATGGATTCCAAAAGGGGTCACGGGTTCGTGGTCTGCTGGCAAGGCCCAAGATGCTGTGTATTCAGCATGGGCAGTAATTACATCTCCTCTTTCTAAATTGTGTTATCAGGAAACATCTATATTGTTTGCATGGGTCTAGATTACTCTCTGAGAATAGAATGTTCTCTGCATAAAGAGCCTGGCTGGAGTAAATCAATGAGGATGCACTCAGAAACATCAATTAAAGGTAATACAAGTCTTTAGCACAGTAGCAGGGAGCTACCAGGGTTTGAAATTCCTGTTTTCCCATCCCTGCCTTCTTCCTTAGCAAAGTGACAAAGCAGAGCTACTCAGAAATTCATAAGGTTTAAAAATAAAATACTTGTCTCCTCTCATCCTCTTCTCCACTCAGGTTCTCACTCGGTGCAGTTTCCCAGCACAGGAGATGAATGCAATGTTTTACTTGAAGAGAACTCAAGCTCTGCTGGGTTAAGGGGTTGCCCTTCTGCAAGTGTCACTGGTACCTTAGTTTGGGGTATCTGCTTTGGGACCCTGCAATCTGACCTCCTGAGGTGCCCAGAGCTCCAGATAAGGCTTCTCAGCTCAGTTCCAGGCTCCTTCAGACCAGCACTGAGACTTAATGGGTTTTCAAAGTTAACAATTACCTCTGAATCTAAAATAACAGGAAATTTATGATAGATGGGGGAACGAAATCCAGACCTTTTGCCTTCCGAGTATGTAATACCTGGTGCTGACTTGCAGCAGGCTTAGTGATCTGGCCACCTTTGGACATAATTAGTAAGGGAGATGGACGTAAATGCCATCAACACGTTCTCTGCTGGTCCCAGTGATTTCCTGTTATTGAGGAAAATGGGAAATTAATGTGAATCTTCCCTCAGCCGATTAATTCTGCACCCCCTTAGCAGACATTAATTCAAATGTGAAATCTAAGCCTGGATTTGAGCCTCCCCTGTGCTCAAAGCACTTCATGCACAGGGTTCCTGTTCAGGCCCATTTGTTACCTACGTGACACTCATCCATCATCAAGATTGTGATGGTGAGAGGTAGAAAAAAATTCCTGTAGCTACTCAGAAGAAAAAGGACCTTACACAGAATTTATAAGCTTCTTCAGCTGAACTAATTATTTGGGAAAAGGTATTTTTCATTTCAAGAAGCACAGGAGAGCAAATTCCATTCATAACTCAAATACCAAACAGCTTTAGCACCTTTGGTTTTAGTGGGTTATTTTATTAATACTAAGGTGAGGGATATTTTAGATTTTTGGTTTTGTTTTTTTCATTTTATTTTGGGGTGGGTTTCTTTTTCTTCTTTTCTTTTTTTTTTTTTTTCTTTGTTTTTTTCCTTTCTTTTTTTTCTTCTTTCTTTCTTTTTTTTTTTTTTTTTTTTTTTTTTTTTTTTTATGGAAGCTTTTTCCCTTCAGGCAGAAAGCTGCTCCCTTTTCGTCACAGCCTCGATAATGAATTGCAGTGTACAAAGGCGGTCACACAATACGCAGCGGCGGCGGTGCGGAGCGAGAATCTTTGGGAAGCGTTTCCATGGAAACATTGACGTCCTCCTGGCGAACAGGACACCGAGTTCCTTCAATGGGAGGTATGGGGTTTTAAAGGAGCAGCGAGGTGGCGAGGAGCCAATCCAGCAGGGCTATGACTCTGCAGCTCCCAGCAGAATAAGGGGGAGTCGAGCTGGTGGGGAGGGGAGGGGGGGGCGGGGGGGAAGAAAAATAACCCAATTACCCTCGCATTATGGAAATGTCAGATTTGATGGTTGCTGCTTGAACAGTGCTGCATCTAGCCTGGTAAATAATTAAACTGCTGACCATGGAGTGTGTGAGAGCCGGCAGCCAAAAATCATAAATACTCGAGACTGGGAACTAGCAGCTTCTAAAAAATCTTGTCAGATTTGGTCCCAAACTCCATCCCCAGAAGCCTCCAATTCAGCACAAATCATGGTGATGCAGGCATGAACCTCCCGGGATGAGTGAGCTTGCACCCCGGCGATGCTCACCCTCCCCTCCCCTGCTTGTCTTGGAATGAGACAAGTGTTTTGCTAATGTTCCAGCTCTGTGTTTTAAATAGCCTCGTGTCTACCCAGCTAAATAGTGGCAGAGCAGCCCTGTCTGGAAGAGACTGTTTCTAGAAGGAAAACAGTCAGAGGAAATGTTTTTGCCAGAAATGTTGGAAATCATACAAAACAAAAAGGGAGCGTGCACAAGAATTTGCCTCTGAGAGCTCCCCGGTGTTTGTGTCCGGGCTCACAAAATGCTTTGTTTCAGAGCAATCCCCAGATAAGATTAATGAAGGTGACAGACATCCCTTTCTTGGAAAGTGAGGTGACCCACCCAGACCCTTTCCACCAGCCTTGGGGGCTTTGGCCAGGACCTGGGTGCTGGGGTGCCTCAGGCTCCCAGCCATCTGACCCAACCTGGCTGCTCTCAGCTTCTGCAGCTTCCTCCAGCTCCTCCACTCCGAGCTGGAGATCCCCATCACAATTCAGACAACTCTGGTGCAGCCTGACACATCTCAATTAGGGTCTTATGTGTGTCACCCTCCTGAGTCCCCGAGCATCCTTCCCATGGTGAATCCCATGTGGTGAGGAGCATCTATTGCAGCTCATCTTCTATTTCTCTCCAGCACTGCTATTGCAGGGGTGGCTCATTGTTTACCCAGCAAATCCCTGGGACATGTGCTTTTCTTTCTGAAGGCGAGATGGTGGGAGGGTGTGTTCCACTGGGACAACACAGAGCTGGGAGGAAGCTCTGCTACCTCCAAGAGCAAGCACCGTGGCCTCGAACCAGCCCCCTCCCCTCTGCAAGCAAGCTTCTGGTATTCAAAAGGATCTTGCAGTTTTGCATCGTTCTGATTTTGCTTGCACAGCTTAAAATCTCTCCAAAAAGGTTACCAGCAAACACAAAGCATCCCCAACTCCATTGCAGTTTAATGGGAGCCCCAGGTACTCAGCAGCTTTCACAGTCTGCTTCAGAGATCAAGATTTGATGCTCTCAATCAGGTACCAAAGGCAAACTGCTCTTGGGTGGCTGCTGGCCTCAGTCACCTTGCAATGCTCAGAAAATGGGACTATTTATACTGCTGCTGTTGCACTACTGAAAGCTCTGTGCTGAAAGTTAAATTACTTCAAATTGACATGGTTATGATGCTACCTGAAGTTCTGGTTTATCATTTCATTGCAAAGACATCCATTTATTCTCTAGGCTCCAGGTAGAGGATTTGGAATTGATCTATTTGCAGAATGGAGATTATTTTGGTTAAACCTGTTCAGCAAGATTTGCTGTAGACATAGAAAGACAGAAAAGTCAGCAAGTCTCAAAGGATCTCAAAATTATTTGAGTTCTAGGGACTTATTCAGCTTGTTTCAAAGGATGGTGGCAGGAATTGCTTTCAAGGGAAGAGCAATAGAAGGTAGAAAATATCTCCATCTTCCTGAGCAGCACCTTGCTCTTTTCACCCATTAGTCTCAAAGTGTCTCACTGCAGAATAGAAAATACTTCATTCTGTTTTGTAGACGCAGAAGCCATAGAAATGAGGACCAGTTTAGAATGGGAGCCATTTCAGCTGAGCACTGGTTTGCCTGCAGCTGTACCTGCCAAGCACCCTGCCATGCTATTTCTGCAAGAGTGAGCCATAAGTGAAGTTATCTGCTTGACCAGAATGAATCTGGCACATGACAGCCATCCTGAATTTCTTCTAAACCACATCTTATTAGGGCAGCTCTTGTGCCAGAGCCACTTCCTCTGCCAGCTGCTCAGCAGAACTGCAATGCTGGGCTGTGCTGTTCAGCCAAGGCAAAGGCTCTGCTCTCTTCCAGCTGCTTGGAAGGCCCTGGTTGAGCAAACCCTCTTTGCAGATACTTAATTTAAAAGTTGCACTTAAGTCTTTTGAAATCTGGTGGACTCTGATCACTCCCTTCGGTCCAGTACTGAACTCATCATGAAAAAAAAAAAATCACTAAGGGCAGATTTAACTGCTGCCACGCTATGGATCTTTCTATGTGCTGCTTAAGAACTTGGGGTTTATTAAAAAATGAGAGCCAGTTCCCTTTCCACTTGTCTTGTAGTCAAGGGCTGTCAAACCCATCAGAGATGTTTCAATTCAGGCAGCTCTGGTTAGATGAAGCATTAGTAGCCTCCTTTATAGCTCAATCAGGGAAGACTTTTTGGGCACCTGAGTCTATGTGGTTGCACCCTTTAGGTGGAGCTTCTGGAAGGTTGCAGCCCCAGGTAACACTGTGCAAATCCACCACAGAGCCTGCTCCTTCTCCTGGAGCAGAGCCTCAGCAAACAGTAGAGTTGTGGTCTCTGTAATCCGTCGGTCCTGCTCTCCCTCCAGCAGATTCTGCTCCTTTCTCACATCAGCTCCCCTGCAAAATCTAGGATGCTGGAGATGTTTAATCCTGCCTGCTGGCCTCTTGTCCATCAAATTTGCCACCTTTTTGTACAACAGTAACTGCAAACTGCAATGGGAAAAGCCTCTCTGCAGGGCTCTTAGTCTTTGATCACTCTTTGTATCATTAGAAAGAAAAGTATCTCTTTTAATAATGAAGAAATCGTTCCCACTTGATCCTTAAAAATGGGTTTCTGTTCCTCAGACATGATGCAAACCCTCAGCAGCAGCCATTTTGAAAATCTACATTTTCTGCAAACAACTGAATTTTGCAGAGTGAGGAGCACATTGTTCTACCACTGTGCTCATACAGAATAACCAAACAGAGGAGAATACTTTGTTAAAGATGGGAAATGGACACCAAAAATTAAGTGTGGCCATAAAATTGCAGCCATCTAGTGGGCAAAAGTTTTGTTTTTTTTTTTTAAATAAAAATAGTACTTATATCCAATTTCAACAGTGAATACCTGTAAATGAAAGAGATCCAGTCTCCCCTTGGGGCAGAAGGAGCCTGCACCATTTTAAAAATCATTCTTCAGGAATGCATAAAGTCTTAAATGTTTTCCTTCTTGTGTTGTACTCCAAAATAGGTCTCATCTGGTGCTACTATTTTAATGAGGGACTTAGCACATTTTATTGGATACTATCACTATTGCTCACACTTCAGCTGAAGGAAATGGACTGATTTTTTAAGAGATTTCCTTTCTTCAAAGGTTCATTAAATTTTAAAGTTAGATATATGACAACACGAGCTTTACATTAAGCAGATGGCAACAAATCAACAAGCTTCACAGAGTGATTAAGGATCTCTTTTTTTCAGATGCTTTGTAAATATTCTTTTGGCTCTTGATGCCATCTATCATTTCAGGAGCTCCTCAGGCTTCACAAGGTATTTCATGTTTGATAGGATCTCTAGTGAATTTCTACTGAAAAAGCAAATAGGAAAGTAAGTATTTCATCTAAATCTTTGCATATCAAAAGGAAGGAAAAGTATATCCCTTTCTTTATCTTGCTTTTATATGGACCATATGGGCTGAGATGGTGAACTTCAGATTTGAATTCAAAAAACTCTAAAGCATTTTGATTCAGCCCATAATAAAATCTGCACTGGGATTGCACAACAGTGCTTTTTGATCCACCTTAGGGGAGGGAAAAGATTCTTGGTGAAAGGGTTCAGTCTGTTAGAAGTTTTACTGTTTGGTTTTGGATTTTTTTTTTTTTTTTGTTTAGCTTTTTTTAAAAACTTAGTCATCTGCATTCAAGATTTAAAAAACATATTCACAGAACAAACAAATCTTCTTTGAATAATCTCCGCAGGCTTTTGATCGCATGCCTCAGAGTGGAAGAACAGACTATAGGATTTTTTTTTAACCCTATGACAAGAAATAACTGGCTGTGAATTTTGGAAATCCTCTTTGGCCTGTGTTCAAACCAGTATTAGTGCAAACCACCCAATGCCAATCTCCTGACTCATCCCAAACTGCCGTTTCTGACACTCATCCCATTCCTTGCTGGCCTTTCCTAGGAAAAAAAACAAAGCAGCTCCTCCCTTCCTTCCTGAAAGCACAAGTGCTCAAATGGGAGCATCTGCTGTATTTCCAAGTATTTCATTTGGGGTTTGATCTTGAGCACGTGGATCTCACAGGGACTTTGTAGAATTGGTCTGGACTCCCAGGTCCCAGAGCTGCTCACTCTCTGTCCTGCTGCTGCTTTCATGTTCAGGGCATGAGAAACTCTGAGCAGCAAGTATGTAAAATTCTCTTTGCACCTCTGGTGCAAATCTCTTTGAAGACAGCTATGTGTCAAATATAATATTACGTTGCTTCTAAAATCCTATATATATATTTATAGGACTTGATCCTTACGGGTCCCTTCCAACTCTAGATATTCAATGTTATATGGAATTTCTATCTTATTTACCTAGTGTATAAATATCTAAGTAACCATTATCCAGAGGCAGGCAGTGTTTGCAAAGGAAAATGCTGTTTAAATATCACAGTCCTGCAGAATCTCCTGTGTTGGGTTAAATCTCGACCCACGCTCTGTGGTGCTGATTGTGGGTTTTTTCCAGCTGGTTGCTGGTGCTTTTTCCCTTGTCCTACAGGCGAGAGGTGAGGAGTGAAGGGCAGAGGCTCAGCTGCTCTAACCATGAATTTTTTGACCACTGACAGTTTTGGGTATTTTTAATCACAGCCTTTTCTAGGCACAGGCTGTGCAGTATATGGTGCCATATAAAACCCCTGATAGATACAGAACTAGATTTGTGATGCAGTTACTGGTATTTCATTAACCTTTATCTTGACAAGTGGAAATAACGTGCCGTGATTCAGGGTAAATTTTTCACTTGCAGAGAAAAAATGGTGCCAAAAGAAAGCGAATGGGATGGAAATTAATAAATACAAATTTTGACAGCAAAAACCAGCTTCCAGCTGGAGTTAGCCCCCTTGTGCATATTTTGGAGGTGTTGGGCATGGCAGAGCTGTGGCTTGCCCATCACTCAGGTGCCCATGGGTGACTACAGAGAGTGTCTGAGGATGGGGATGGCTCCCTTCAGGGTCCTTCTGCTTTTTCCACCCAGATGAATCCACAGACCTCAAGGACTGGACTGTGACCCCTCCATACCAGGTCAGATCTGCAGCCCCATGGTCTCCTTGGGCTCAGCTGCAAAATGCTCCTTGCTCTGCCAAAAGGCACTCACAGCCCTGACGATGCTGGTTTGCAGCTGCTGGCCCATGAAGCCCCAGGGAGAACCATCTCTAGGAGGGCCAGACCTAAATACAGCCTCTCTTGGATTGCAGACTCGTTGGAGGCCAGCAGAGTCCCCCAGAGGAGACGACAGAGCTGGTGAGTAATAAGGATAACTGATGTTTTTCCAAGTTGAAACCAGCCTGACTCACCACTATTTTTTCCCTTTTATTGTTGTTTGTATTGCTCTGATGCAAGACAGCAGATCTCAGTTATTGAGCCCAGGATTTTATCACCATTTAACAGGAGAAAGTTCCCTCTGAATTGCTTCCAAGCTCAGTCAGTAGGAGGGAAAGAAGAAAAACCAAAGCTGCTTGTTCCTGCTGCCCTGTAATTCAGGGCTAAAATCCTCCTGTGCTCTGCTCTGAACTAGGCACCTTCACTCACCCTGGTGCCATAGTTTCCAGCTGACCTTGCCTTTCTCTAAGCTTAGGTTTATAAATAGTCAATAGCATCTAGTTTTCCAAATAAGAGATCTGCTCAGAGCACATGCTCCTGGACCCCTGTGCTCTGGGGAACCCTTGCTGCCTGCAGGGGCTGCTCAGAGCTTTCTATGGAGATACTGAACTGCAGGAGACCAAACCTTCCCATCAGAGACCAAACCTTCCCATCAGAGACCAAACCTTCCCATCAGAAAAAGAGCAAAAGGCAGATCCACCGTGGGTGTAGCTGAAGCCACCCCTGCCCCACTCACCCTGGCCCTGCCATCCTCCAGAGAGTGGCTCAGCCCTGTGCAACCAGCTCCTGCTCCTCTTCCAGATGAAGTCAGGATCTATTCCTGGGCAAGGCTGCCATGGGAAATGTCTCTCCAGAGCTGGTATCTTCCAGAGATAATGTCTCTCTCAGGCCAGCATCTAGCACAGGGTAAGATTCCTACTGTTTGTGATCCCCATCAGCTTTCAAAACCCCCTGAATGTTGCTGGTGCAGGAGCCACTATCATGTTTGCAAAGCAGAAGATATGCTTCTATTCCTTGAAAGCCATGATCCTTACCCTAAGGATTTTAATAAAATATAAGGGCCCGGACACGGCAACATCAATAGAAACAGAATTATTCCCAGATCCAGAGAGAAAAGTACAAACAAAGAGAACCTGGATGTCAAAGAGACAAAAGCTGGCTGGGAGATCAATGCAGAAAAGCTCTGAGAAAGGTCTGGGGTTTAATGAGAGATGAGTAGGATGGGACTTGGCATAGATAAAAGCTATTAGGAACAGCAGAGGAGAACATGAGATGCAGATAGTGAGAGGAGAACAGCTGGAAGAGGAGACTGTGAGGAAAGTAGATAAAACAGGGTATATTTTGGCTTTTGTGCACCAGTGAAACAGCTACAGCTGCTGCAAGGCCTGGCCAAACACTGGGAAAAGCAGAAGGTTATGGAGGAATCATACAGAAAGCAAAGCTGCTTGGCTGCTGGGGGGGCACAGAAGTGTGGTGCTTGGTGACCTCTAAAGGTTTGAATCCCTCCTGCTGGATGCAGGCTTCATCCCAAGCTCTGTGCTGACCCAAACATTGGAGGCAGCTTTTCCTTTTTTAGGGGGTTGTTTGTTTTTTTTTCTAAAGCAGAGCCCAGAGGGTTCAGGAGTGGCAGCTCTAACTTATGCCCAAAGCTCCTCAGGGTCTGCAAATGTCCCAGCATCACTGAGAATGGCCCTAACACTGAACTAAGTGTGTCCTGAGTGCCACCTCTGGGACACTGAGTTAGCCTCAAGGTGGCAGAGGTGTCGTTGAAGCTCCTCGGATTCCCATCCATCAGGGAATGGGGTGTCCCAGGCTGGCACTGCACCCCTGAGCCCAGCAGTGGCTCCTTTGCTGCCAAACAGCAGCATGGCAGAGGGAGGAGGGTTTGTCCAAACCCATCTTGGCTTGAGAAGAATGCCTGGCATTTCTGTCAGCAGTGTCTCCTGGAATAAATCATCAGCCCTTCTGGAGAACCATGCTGTGTATTAGGACAATTATTGCTTTCTTCCAGCCTTGGCTGTGTAAAAATGTATTGCTTCTCCTTATGAGAAATTCTCATCTCCTTCTGTCAGTCATCTTGTCTCAGCGGGGAAAGAAATCCCCAAGCTCTGTCATATCAGAAAATGAGAAAATTATCAATATCTAAAGTGTGTGTGAAAAATACGAGCTCATTCTCCATTTGGGAGAACGGATCTCGGTTATAAAGTCTTATAAGTGTTAGCAGCTTCTCAGACATTCAAAAATGTTAATGATCCTAAGGTACTAAAATAGCTTGTCATCGAGTTCTCCATATTAAAAATACTGCCTTGCACTCTGCAGCCATCTAGAAGACTCTATCCCAGATGAATGGCCCTATATATTGCTTTATTTATGCAGATTTAGTATATTCAGGATTAGTATATTCATGCAGACACAACAGGCTCTGCTGATTGCCTGCATATCTGGAGTTGGGATCAAGCTTCAGTGCCCGAGATCAGTTTAATAAATACAATCAGCTTCCTCCCACCCAGTGTAGGAATAGGAAAAAAAATCTGTCAATAACTGCAGCTTTGAATAGGAGTCCTTGAGTAAAGTAAATCTCTCTACTTCAGATTTCTGCTGGCCTGGTTGAGCTGCCTTGGGGCAAGAGGAAGGACTCGGAGGTGACAGCCCCAAGCCCTGCAGCTGGGATGTGGAGAGGGTTCCTGCCAGAATGACAAACACCTTTGTCACAGAGTTGTCACAGCCAGCCCAGGGTCCTCTTTCCCCTGAAGAGCAGCAGCTGCCCCTGCCCACTGCCCTTCCTGGGTGGGCGTTTGGGTGAGGGGACCCAACCTCCTGCCCTCCTCTCCTAGAGCCATGCACAGATCCCTGTCCCAGCAGAGGAGCAGGAGCTGATTTCAGAGTCAGGTCCCCATGGGTAACCCAGCAGCAGCTCTTTCGCTCCCTCAGGCTCCAGCAGACCTCACCCTCACCTCCTTTGCCTGCACCCAGCTCCTGCCCACAAACGTGCAGCTCCAGATGCTCCAGCACAGCCTGAAGCAGCCGCATGCCACAGGACCAGAGGTCTGAATCACATCCCCAGGCATGCAGAAGAGTGGTTTAATTGAGCTAAACCTTATTAATGCTACCTGGAATCACAGGTCTGAGGCTTGGGGCCTGGGTGGAGGAACGTGGAGGAACTTGCTGCTTCCACTGCTCTCCTGTGGTAGGACTCACAATTAGATTGGAATCTGTTCTGCTTTTTTTCCTTTTCAGATATCTGCCCCTTTTGCTTTTATGAGCCATCAATTGCTTTATTTCCCTATCAGATTAGTTTGTTCCTTTCACTGTAGCTTCAGGCTTTTGCAGCTTGAATGGGACCCAGGAGAGCTGAGCATCAGGGCTGAAGACACAGAACGACGCAAAAAGGGCAGCTGGTGCTCAGCAGGCACCACAAACCACTTAAAATGTCTTTTGTTTATTAGCTATTGTTCAGTTAAATATAGTACCTGTAGCTTGAACAATAGGCAGGGGCAGAGTACGTGCTCTGTGAGGCAATGGTTTGGGGCAGAGCACTGAGGTGAGGCTCTGCCACCCCAGGCCAGGGGCAGAGTTCATCCCATTTGTCTCTCCAGCCCTTGGGATGCTCTTGTATCAGGGTCATTAGCAGAAGGTACTGAGGAGATGTCCTAAATGATGTTTATTGCCTGGCTGGTGGAGCTGTGGGACTGCTGCTCCAGGACAGAGGGCCAGAGCCCTGGGGTGGGTCACTGAGGGTGGCCAACCCTGCCTCCCACCCCCAGGTGTGCTGAGAAGAGGTTTCCCAACCTTCTTTGAGTCAGGTAGGTTATTTTGGGGATGCTCAAGCTGGAAACAAGGGTCCCACTGGCCTGCTCACAGATCGATCCCCCCCTGGTCTCCTGGGACCCCCATCCTATCCCAGATGGGGGATGTGTTGTGCCCCTTCTGCTCTCCAGCTACCCACAGACAAGGAACAGGGCATTTTCAGACATTTTAGCAAGTGCTTTCTCAAAACCTGTGGTGGGACTACAAAAGGTGTTACTTTTGCATGAATCAGTCCAGAGGTTTTTTTTTGGATGTAGCAAGTGAAAGAAATGTGAATGACTACTTTTTTTCTTTAATTTCTTCACTTCAGAAACTGAGTTGAGTTTTCTGATCTGATTAGCCCTCCTTTCCCAAACAAAAATAATGGCTTTGAAAAATTGCTTTTACTCTTATACACCCAGCATCTGGTTTTGCTAAAAAAAACCTGAAAATTTTTAAGCACTACTGCAGTCTGATGGAAAAGAAAGTGATATTTAATGGATGATCTTTGCCCTCGTTTTTAAGAAAAAAACCCAAACCATTAATTCTGCTGCTGGCAATTGAAAAAGTGGTTAGGCTGAACTCCCTTTTAACTGAACAAACACTTATAGATCTATTTATACCTGCCCTGAAGCAGACTACTGTAGGTGGAAATGCTGTAATTATTTCCTTTCCCTGCTTTTCACTGTCCTACAAAGATCTCCTGGAGCAGCTTGTTAACAAGTCACTGCTGTACATTGGGAAATTCAAATCAAGCCCATATTAATAACCAAACCAATTTGACTAAAAGTTACTAAAACTGGCTGTAAGAAAGGTGACACAAGCTTCAGGGCTGCTAGGAGACAGCTTTTGTTGCTTAGCCCCATCTATCTAAGAAGGCTGAGAATTACAAATGATGAGCATGGCTCAGTTGAGAGGGGACCAAGACCTTGACCCATGGTGATGGGGAGATGTAACAACATATTTTTTCCCGTGTTCTTTTTTCCATCAATGCATTTTTTCAAATTAATTCCCCTTCCTAAAGAATCCCCCTCCTTTGTTATCCTCCTACTTTTCTCCCTCCTCCTCTCCTGGTTTATTTTCTCAGAGCACTTGATCTCCTCCACTCACCAACTCTAGTTTCAGTATCAAAGATCATTTAAGCTGAAAATAGCTTTTACTGAGTCTGTGTTACAGCCCAGGAGTGTTTGGTCACCAGATAAGGTCTCCAGCTGCCTCTCAGACAGTGTTGGAGGTACCTGCATTCTGGTACTCTCAGTCCTATGGCCACAAGCCATGATGCTTCATCACAATTCAGGAGGGTTGTGGACTCAATTACAGCTGATTATGGACCAGGTGGGAGGAGCTGATGAAACAGAGGGAAAAAAGCAAACATTAACATTCATTGGGTAGACTGTTCTGTAAAAAGATTTCTAGTTTTCATGGAATGGAAAAGGGTGGGGTTTTTAAGTGACTGTATGTTTTTATCAGTCTAAGACTATAAAGAAATGGCTAGTGGTAATGTAAATATAAAATACTGTTGTCTTCCAGGGCACAGAGTCTCAATTAGTTATGAAAATGAACCCTATATTGTTTGGAAGTATGAAATGTTGCCCTTCAGTTCCAAGGATAAAGCAATGATGCCTCTGGAACAAGAGGATGGATGTGCTATAAATCCCACTGCTGTGAACTCCTGGCAGCACACAGGAACAGCACCTGTGAGCTGTGAACAGCCCGTGCCTTGGCAGCAGCCTGAGCAGAGTTAGGTGTGCTCAGTTTTTTAGTGACCCCCAAAATGTGTGAGAGCACCTTTACTTTGGGAAGATTATGTGTATATGGCTCGCTGGTGGAGGGAAGGAAGGATGAATTGGCTGCAGGGAGGGCTATAATGAGTCCCTAAGGAGACTCTTAGTAGAGATTTCAAGATCCTCACTACACTTAAAAAGCAAATAGACTGCCTTGGTAGCAGGAGATGCAAAAAAAAAAAGGAGCAATTCAGTGAAGTTTCACTGCAATATATTTTGGAAGTTTTGCCAGATGGCTGGCAGCAAGACTTTTAACTCTGATGTTTTTTCCGAGCCAGCCATATTATCATCCATCAGGCAGTCACTTTGGACTGACATTGCAGAGCATGGCTGTCTCCTTTACATTTGCCTTGCTCCTGTTTATTTCTAGCTGATTTATTTATATCTGGAACTGATACAAGTGGCACGATTTCTTTGTTTCATTAAAAGATTCCTTGATCTAAACTTTAAAAGATTTGTCTTCGGAGAGATCAAAGTCAATCAAGTGTATGTCTGGCATCCCTGAGTTTTTCTCTTATCCCAGTCTGCAGGTGAATCTGGAAGAGATGTTTTGCTGTAGAGTAGTGAAGTGTGGTGACTAGGTTAGAGCTGGTCATGGAATTATTTTGGTATTAATACCTACCTATCATTCAGGCTTTTTAATTATTATTTTCGAAGACGTGAAGCAACGTTGACAGAGCTCCCACTGTCAGCTCTAAGGTAAAACTGGGAGCCAACTGCAAGTGTGGAAAATTACATCCCACTGCCCAGCAACTCACAGCCAAGCAAGTAAAATACGATTTGCACAGCTGAGCAGAGGCATTGTCAGGGTGCTAACCTAGGAGCCAAGCACTCCTAAACCCCATCTGTCATGACCTGTTGCCTGCTCCTGGGAAAACTGCATACAGCCAGTTCTCTAGAAGAGGCTGTTAATTCTGGGTACCTTATTTATTGATTTTGGGGTGTGAATCTCCATGTCCCCTGATTTGCAGACCAGTGGTGGCATCCTAGACCGACAGTGGCCAGAAGAGAGCTGTCTTGTTCCTTTCTATTGCTGGAGGGCCAGGGGAAGCCATTTCTTCCCAGTTTAGCTCGATTTCTCCAAGAATTAGCAGGTCTCCAGCACACATTCCAAGCCCTGCTGCCCGTCACCTGCCAGTGCCATTGAGAGGACTGTTTGCAGGTGCTTTGAAGACCTAAAGCTCCACAGAACTGCTGAGTGTTATTGTGGTTTGTTAGAGTACGTCCTGGATATGAATCATCTTGCTCTTTCTGACCTACTGTCCTACTTGGGAGTCATTTATTTATTCTTTAGAGGTTCATCACTGCCTGGCTCGGACCTTTACGCAATGGAGCAGCAGCCTGGAGCTGCAGGTGTTTGTCCTGCTCCCTCATTATGTGACAAATCAGAGGAGATTTAGTAAACTGACATGCTGAGTCACGGATCCTCCCCAAACGTGACCCCAAATCCCTGCCCCTTTGTTTTGCTCTTTTCTGTGGCAGGCTGAGGCCAGGACATGGCTTTCCCGTGTGCTGTGTGAATTTTACTGCTGTGCGTGTTCCAGTAAAATCAAAGGCCTTAGAAAAGGGATTCTGTGGAAGCTTTTTTTTTGTCAGTGCCTGTGCAGTCATTAGCTCTAGTTTTGAGCACAAGCCTTGGGGCAGGACCAGCACAGTTGCTCCTGTTTGATGATGAGGGCACTTCAGCTTCTTCAGACACCTCCATCACCTCATGGATCAGCAAGGAGAGATGTTTCCAACTTGTTTATCCGCCCCATCTTAGAAGCCTGCTTTTCCCTGACTGTTTCCTATCTTCTTCTATTTATTAAAAGGAGAACTGCCTGCCTGCTCCAAGCCCCCTGTGGTGACAGTCTGCCTGGTCACATCCCTTTGAAGAATTTCTATCCAAGGGCTTATCTTCACTCCACAATTAGCTTAGGTTTTCAGCCAAGTGCCCCTGTTCTGCCCATCCTCCTCTCAGCAGCCTAACACTAAATTGCAGCCAAGTGACCCAGGGGTCACTGTAGAGAAGTTTAAATGCTGAAGTTGGTAGCACGGGTGCTGTGAGGAAAACATCAGCACCCATCATACTGCAACCCCCCCTGGGTCCTTCCAGCTGATGTTCCTCCTTGTCATCTAGGAACTCCCCTGATTCAGCTGAATTGGGGACATTGGTACTTCTGCTGTCCCCATTCAGATGGCACTTGAACAGGCTGGTGTCAAACATTTAGCAAGAGCAATCTGGAGAGGAATATTGAGCTTGAACTGGTTTTCTGCCCCCTTTGAAAAGACTCTTTTGTAACGTGAAGGAGAGCTCTGAAACACAGCCTGGGCTGGGAGTAACAACCAACCTGAACCCCTCTGGGGAAGCCAGGGGCATTTTTATGTATTTCACTCCTACCTTTGAAGGGCTCAGTCTTTTTTTTTTTTTTTCTTCATTATGTCTTCTAAATGTGCCTGTATTTTGCAAAGGTACAGAGTGTTGGTGCAGATCAGCCAGAAGAGATCAGATCCTTAATTATTTTGGCCAGATTCTGACCTTCTGAGCAGCCCTAGATCAGCTCTGAATTTCACACTCACCCCTCCACGCCATATTTATGGTGGTCTTTTACAATCACTTTTTTCTTTGATCTTAGGGGTTCATTTGACTCTGGAAACACATTCCAGCTGTGTTTTCCTTTACTCTGGAGATGGCAGTACTTGGAGAAAAGTTGATCCAATTTGGAAAAGAACTAGGTACCACACACCCATTCTCGTGGTGTGAAGGAACAATAGCACTATTCTCTCTAGTTGGAGATAAATGACATTTATCCTCTTTGAGGCAAGGCAGGTTTGATTTATTACCAGACAACAGAAGCTGAAGTTCTTGGTAAGGAACAAAGTTGGGCTGTACAGTGACAAGTGCTTCTAGAGAACCTGAGCCTGATGTGTGTGCTGAAGTTACTCTGAGTTTGTACCTGATACAGAAGCAGAGCCACTTATGTAGGAAACAAATTTCAGCCTCTTCCCTGACTGATTTTCAACAGCTACTGATGAAATATTTCAGTCAGCAAGAAAGGAGATGTTCACAGCTAGCTGAAAAATCAACCAAGTCCTGGCACTTCCATGACTGATTCCATCCCAGATCCTCCTGCTCGGGGCTGGCGCCTTCTCCAAATCCTTGTGGGTGGGGATTGCTGGTTTGTAATTTCTATTATCCCAATTATTCAGGTCGTGACCCTTCTTCCTCTCCTTCTTTTCACTACCTGAGTGACAGAGTCGGAACAGAGATCACCCAGAAGCACAAGTGCTGGTTGGCCTTTGTGCCCCAGTCAGCTAAATTTGAGCTCTCTGCCCAGTATCCATGGCTCAGTTCACCTCGGGTTTCTGGCACTGCTTCCTAAAATTGCCCTTCTTCCACTTCATTTCTAAACCCGAAAATTGTTGTGGTTTTAAGGATAGCCACCTCCAAATGCAGTTCTGTGGTATGAGGCCGTTTTCAAGAAAAAAAGTAATTAGAAATTCTTCCTATTTAAAATATCTAGGGCTGTGTTTCCCTCCTTGTGTTTGCAGGTGCTTCTATTAAGAGAGTCTGCTACGAGCAGTGCCATGGATGTAATGCAGCCTCAGATTTGACAGAAATGAAATTGTGAGAATTTATGGAAAAGTGTTTGGTGAGAAAACATTCACAGCTAGGTAGCCTTAGAAACTGGAGAGCTAGAGTTGGAGCTTGGAGACTGGCTATGAATATGGAGAGCCAGGACTTGGAATAATCACAAGGGAGGCAACAGCACCAGCCAGGATGAAAGATGAGAGTTTCAGCAGAAAATTGATCAAGATAATGAAGCAAAGGGAAGATGCCTTATGACAGCAGCTGGATTTGTAGCATCCAGCCTCAAAGAGGAGTGTGAAACATAAGTTTGCTTGGAGGGGGAAAAAAATCAATCAGAAGTTCTCACTTCTGGATTGTGAGACTGGATTGTGAGAGCTTGGAGACACCATGGAACGCTGCACCATTTACCCTAATAGGAGGGTGAGTCAGCACTCAATTATGCTCAGGCAATTTTATATTCAGTTTTCTATGCGTTGGCGACAAAGCAATGTAGATAATATGGTCATATAGCAGAATCACCTTCTTTACAAACCTGAGTTACATTAGCTACAATAAAAAGTATGTCACCGAGTGCTCATTTTTCAGCCTGTAAGATAATCATCATGGGGGATCAAGAAGAAATCTCTTCTTGCTGTTGTTGAACCCAGTGTAGCTGTGCAACAACACAGCTGTTTTACCCTTCTCCTGAAGCTGGGAGTTCTGGCTAAGCTTGAGGTTGGGCAGATCCCTGCTGTGTGCAGATACTGCCTGAAGTCTTGTGCATCGATAATAGCGTATGAGATAACAGCTCCAACTGGTTGGTGTAGCCAAGAGAAAACATTCTGTTATCATGAGATGGGTTATATATAAATGTAGGTATGTGAGGATTGCTCCATCGCATGGTGAAGACCTGTGACCTGTGAAGCAGAAGAACTCCTGCTCTCTCCCTTCTGCTGCTTTACTTGCAAGTCCCAAGAAAAACGTCCTGGGAGATTTCAAGGTGTGGCTCCAGGTTTACACAGAGTTTTGACATCAGTTCAGGAAAAACGTTGTGCTCATCTGACCTTTTCTTAATCTTCTAAGGCATGCAGGATCATATTTTGGAGAAATTATACCCTTAGGAATCAGAAGCTGGGGAGGAAATGAGTGATTAACTATGCTTTGAATCAATGATTTGAACAGAATGATCATCTCAATGCCAGTGACAGATTCAGTCTTCCATGAACTGCTCCTTCCATGAGCTCTGCTAAGAACAGGATCCACAAACTGTTAAAATCCGCTTTGAGCGCCTCAGGAGCAAACACACAGCTTGAATCTTTATTCCTCTGCATTATTCTTGTCACCATGACTCAATGGACTTTATTAAGAGTTGAATAAGGGCCAGATCTGGAGCACAGCAAACTCAAAGAGAAATTTCCATTGGCTTTTTTTTTTCCGTGGATAATACCCTTAAAGATCCATGGTCAAACCCTCAGCTGTCACAAGCTGGCGTCTTTCCACTCAGCTACATCTTTGTGTCTGCACAAATACACTCACTGGTTTGCTGTTCATCTGAAATAAGCACCCTCATCTTTTACATTAATATGAAGATAGTTTTCAGTGATCTTCCCCTCAAGAGAATGATCTTCACACTGTGTTCATCAAGACACTGACATTTGAACTCGTTTTCCTTTGAAGTCACCATCACTCAAATTGTCACAGCTTGGCAGCACCGCAGGTTTGCTCAGAGCTTCTCAAATTAATGATCTTGCTATCACTACCTGGAACCTCTGTCTTTTCTAAACATGAGATTCTGCATGTCACTGCTACTCACTAACTAAACTCCCAAAGTCCTGAGCAAGTACTGAGCTCTGCATAAAATGCTTTTCTGATGGCAATATTATTGCAGAAAGGCACAAGAAACCCAGGCAACAGCCACACACTCCAGAACAGGTTGCTTATCACCTAAGAGCTTAAAGTATGTTTGGTTTCTTCCTGAGATGTATTGTTTTTGATTGCTTTAAGTTCTTAGTCAAGAACCAGGTGAGATGTTCTATGGGTGTTTGTACTGTAAATTTTTCTGGATTTTATTGCAAAAATTGATAAATTGACGGTGCAGGAAACATCCTTCCTCTCACTGTTATTCATGACATGTCTACCTCGTTTCCTGAATGAGTAGAGAACAGTAAGGGAAGGGATTTATCTGATCCTTATTTATTAAAAAAAAAAAACAACAAACAACATTGCTGGGAAAGACAAAGGGTGTAAACTTGGAGCAGTGGCTTAGGGTACAACATGGTTAGCAAGAAAAAGTAGAATTGGCTGGATCTTTATTTAAATAAAGCTGAATTTGCATTTATTTCAAAGGGAGTCCTCTGGTAGTTCTCAATCACCTGTTTTACTCTAACTGAAGATAATAAGAAGGTCAAAAATTAGCACAGCTCCTGTGTTTGTCAGGGCTTTTTGGTAAACAGATGCCCCTCCATCCCTTCTTCTTTCATTCAAAGCAAACTGAATGCAAGTTATTTCCTCATGCTCGTTTTTTTCCCCTAAATGTCTCTCTCGCTTTCACATTCAGTATCTCTTGGGAAAAACAATTTCCTGAACAATTTTCATGGATTTTCCCTTTCAGGGAAAAGATTTACCCATCTTCCTGGAAAATGCTAAGTACACAGATTTTTTAAGTAAGTTCTTAATGAAACTTTTCAAGCTTCCTTCATCTATCAGAAGTTGAAAGAACAAAAGATCACACTTTCATCTTCAGTGTTTATTTTTGATCCCCATAAAACAATTAAAGTGAAGAGTCCTTACAGTTTAAAAAGCAGCTTTCTGTCCCTTTAAAACAGTTTATGGATCATTGTTTGGAATGAGCATTGTAAAGCATTTGAAGCTCATTAACTATGAAGTTACAGAGCTAGGACAGTCCTAACCATATCATTTTATTCGTTAGTAGATACTGCAGAAGTAACTGACACCAAACTGGCAGAATCCCAGCAAAAAAAGTGAACTCAAGGAAAAAACTATATTGGATTTTAATAAAACTTTCCTCAAAGGTCAGCCTCTCTAAGGTATAAAATCAATCTTTCTTCCTTCCTTCTTCTTCAGCCCATTTATTCATAGCTATAGAAAATTCTGATACTTAAGAAATACTTCCCATTTTTCTTTATCCCCATTCACTCTTATTGAAGTATTTATCTTCCTGTGAATACTATTTTTCTCAGCAATTTCATTTAGGTTCCTCAGTCCTCATTTCACTCTTTTTACCTGGCCTGCTAGGGACCTGCACCCCATCCTCAGAATGTCTCTGCTTCACAGACCAGCTTCAGGACAAAAAAAAAAATCTTCTAACTTCATCCTTGGAGGTGGTTGAAACTTTGGGAATAGCAAATATTTGCTTCTTTTGGTGTGTCAGGTTTCTCCTGGTTTTATTTTTCCTTCTTACCCAGCAGCTGCCTTCTGTGTCTTGCTCAGGACTCCAGTAACTTTTGCCAAGTAAGCTATGACATTAGAAGCATGCTGCTGAGCCCTTGGAGCCTCTAAGCTCCTGCAGATTGATCTGATATTGACCCAGCAACATATCTTTTTTTCTTTTTCTTTTTCCTTTTTTCTTTTTTTTTCTTTTTCTTTTTTTTTTTTTTTTTATTTTTTTTTCTTTTTTCTTCTTTTTTTTTGGTTTTCTTTTCCTTTTTCTTTTTTCTTTTACTTTTTCTTTTTTCTTTTTTTTCTTTTTTTTTCCTTTTTCTTTTCCTTTTTCTTTTTTTCTTTTTCTTTTTCTCTTTCTTTTTCTTTTTCTTTTCCTTTTTCTCCTTCTTTTTCTTTTTCTTTTCCTCTTTCTTTTCCTTTTTCTCCTTCTTTTTCTTTTTCTCTTTCTTTTTCTTTTCCTTTTTCTCCTTCTTTTTCTTTTTCTTTTTCTCTTTCTTTTTCTTTTTCTTTTTTCTTTTTCTCTTCCTTTTCCTTTTCCTTCTCCTTTTCCTTCTCCTTTTCCTTTTCCCTTTTTCTTTTTCCTTTTCCTTTTCCCTTTTTCTTTTCCCTTTTTCTTTTTCATTTTACTAATATCTAAGAAACCACCAGCTTAGAAAGGTTTTTTGGTTTTTTTTTTTCCAGAGCATATTGGCTGCACAAAGATATCCAGATCTGGAAGCTGCTTCTCAGCCTTTGGCACACAAGCTCTGCTCTTGGTAGCCAAGTTTCTTAAATCCTGGCATCATGGGAGCCACCAACACCGTGTAGTGTAGCAGGCAGAGGAATTTGCTGCTGGAATTTGCCCACCTGGCTGAGCTGTGTGGGGCTGGCCAGACCCAGAGCATCTCAGCAGAAGCAGGACTGGGGCTTGCTGGGCTTCCAGGTGGGATGCTGAGCTATTCCCACCCTCACAGCCCCTCACTACCAACCCTTCATTCCTCTTCTTTTATCACAATATTTCCCTCCTCTTCAAAGGCTATTTCATCCCCTCTAGGGCAGGATTAGCTGTCCTCCTCTCAAGACCGACAGACATTTCCCTACCCTCCTCCCCCCAGCCTTTCCCTGCATGCTCCCACATCCCCAGGACACCAATCCCATTCCTCGGAATTCCTCAGCCCGGGAAGGAGCTCGGGCACAGCCTGGGTTACTCTGGAGCCACACAGCAAGTCACTGACCCTGCCCCTTTGCCCCAGGGGGTGAGTTATGGCACCCACATCACACGTCCTGCCATGTGTGTGCTTCACTTGGCATAAAAAGCTGCACCTGGCAGCCCCTGATGGGAGGGAACCCCTGGGCCACCTTCAGAAAATAAAAGATGACATTGGAAGCTCTCCTAGAAGATGAGCTGGCTGGGACAGTGCCCCAGGAACTTCTCTCTTTTTGGCTGAATTCTGTTGTTGATTATTCCTGACTCCACTGAAACACCTCATTCAAGAGAATTCAGTGATAGCCACCAAAAAATAAATCTTTGTGCTCAGAGAGCTCCTGAAACTGGGCATCATCTGATAGGTGTATACACACTCTGTAATCTGTATTTAGGGAAAAATCACTGCTTAAGATGGTGAAGGGAAATATAAAAGAAACTACATCACATTTCAAAATTGTTGTTAAAATCCATGCTGGAGAGCAGCCAGGTTTGGTTGCTCCCACTGGTAGGTGATGGGGAAAATGAGCACACCTGAAAATCAGCAAATGGATAAAATTGGTCTACAGAGGGATGAATACAATGGGAGAGGCTCTTCATTTTTTCAAAAGCAAAGCCCAGGCTCCCACACTAAAAGGAGAATTGTGTTCCTAAACAGGAAAATGTTAAAAAAGAGACAGTACTATATTCAGGAGTGTATATGAAAAAGCTTTATGTCCACAGGATAAATCCTACATATTCTGTAAGGAACATCAACATTCATTGAGCAGAGAAGATGAAATGGACAAAAAGGGGTGGTGGAAATTGAGTCTTAAACTCTTGTTCATGTTGACATAGATTAGTAAAAATGTTCTTTGGTATTTTTAATTGCTTTAAATAACTTTTCAGATTAATAAACTTTATTTTGGCTTTAGATATTGTATTGATCAAGAAATAACACTGGTTTATATCTTAAAAGAATGTTATTACTTATTTTAGGATCCAAATTTTGATTGTTTTAGTAGACAAAAGAATGTCCCTTTTTAGAGACTTCATTGACTCTACAAGGTCTTGTAGGGATGAAGGTCCTTAGAAATGGGGAGATCTCAGCTCTAGAGAGCAGACTGCAGAGCCCCAGGCTGTAGAAACTGTGGTTTGCTTTCTGGTGATGCCTTGCTGCCCAGCATCACAGAAGCTGGCTACAAGCAGGGGATGAGATCAAAGTTCTTCTGGTTTAATACAGATTAAGAAAGTCTTGTTACTTCTAATCTCACTCTTGCCTCCCTGCCATGCTCTGAAATACTTCTGTTGATTTGCTCTACTGGGAAAAAATTGTTGAGGTTTGTCAGGGAAGAATTTTTTTTTTTCTCTTAAAATTAATCTTTCAGTTGAACAGAATTAGCAACGTGAGTAAAATTTTGCTGCTGGTGCTGTTATTTTGCATTGATTGCATTTATAAAGATTTTTTTTTTTTCTAGCAGGAAGAGGTAGACATTTTGTTATTGCTGTGTATTAATCAAAAGGACTGAAAAATACTGCAGGCCCTATTCTGACCTCTTTGTGGATCAAAAAGCCAGTTGAGGCTTTAAGACTACAAGTGATCCAGGATTAGGCTCTGGTTTTAGGTGCTAATAATTTACCACTACTACAGTTTGGCCACCTGCTTCTGATGTGTTCTATGTGAGTGCCATAATGCTCACTGCAGTTTAGAAGTCTGAATATTCTTTCAAAAAAAAAAAAAAAAAAAAAGAGGATAAATCAAAACTTTCCTTGGACCACTAGAAGCAGCTGTGATTCTTGCTGACCTGAAGAGGTTATTCTTAGGGCAATCACCTGTCTGTAAGATTTAACATCTGATTTGTACAACAACATGCAATTTGAGCATCAGCTACATTAGACTTTTCCTTTACATAACCCACAGAAAAGTACATCACCATTTTTACAGCTTTAAAGGCTCCCACAGCTGCCTTGATTATAAATGTATTAGCTCTGTATATTTAATTCAGTTCCTAATGCTTCTCATGTAGTGTAAAAGCCATTTAAAAGAGAGTCGCTGCTTTCACTTTTTTTTTTTTTTTTTAATTTATTTATTTGCTTTGTAAAGCTCCTTACGAGATCTCACCTGAAAACTCTGATCTGTGGAGTTGTGCAGTTTTTCCCACTTCAAAGGGAAATCTGGTGCTGCTGCCCCAGTCAGCACAGAGCAGAACACAGCAAAGTGCTGAACTCTTCCCTGGCACAGCTGGGAGCTGTCAGCATCTTCTGTGTTTGTTGTACCAGGGAGATTTCTAAGTTCTAATTTTTAAAAAATCAGACCTGCATTTGTCTTTTCACCTCATCTCTTTTTGGTCGATACTTCACATTGTCTCTTAATTTTTGTGGTAAAAGTAATGACAACTTGTTAAGAACAAAAAATCCAGGACTCTCACCTGGATCCCTGGCTGTGCTGCAGCAATTCTCAGTGGTCTCCCAGTTGCCATTGCTTGTAATTTTATAATCTTTATACTTCATTTGCCATTTGGGGTGCACAGTGATGACGTGACCCAGTTTTTAATGAAGGCCCATGCAACCTTTATGGATATAAAGAAAAAAAAAAAAAAAAAGAAAAAAGAAAAAAAGAAAAATAGGGGGGGAAACTGTATCTTTTTATTCTGAATTAAGATTTTCATGTTGGTTTTTTTATATTGCAATCCCAGTATGATTCAGATTAATACATCTGAATAAACACTATGTGTCTTACAACGATTCAGCCCTTCCAGCAGAAACCTTCAGAATGGAAAATCCCAGCTACCACCCCTTGCATCCTCCTTAACATTTTGGTTTTCAGGCTCTTGCCTCCCACTCCGTCTCGTATAAATTCTAAGCTCCCAAGGGTTAAAGTGCTGGCATTTCTTCTGACTGGCATTTCCAAATCTCTCCTGGGGCCCCTGCAGCGTTTATGCCAAAATGCTTTATTATTATACAAACACAGAGCAAGAGAAGGAGAAAAAAAAAAAAAACCAACAAAAAAAACAACAAGAACCCAACCACCTCCGCGGTTTGTCCTCCACAACCCAATCCTGCTCTCCGGTTTGAAGCTCACAAACCAACCCCAACCTAATAATACCCGCGAGTGATATTTAAAGCCTAAAGCCAGGGATGTTTTAATGAGCAGAGGGCCGGGCTCTCCCGCTACCGCGCCAGCTTCCCCTCCCCAGGTCTCTGGGTTTGGGAGGTTCTGACGGATCCCCCCCCGCTCCCCTCTCGGCATTGGGGCCATGCCCCGCGGTACAACCCGGTTCGGCCCGCACGGTGCTGGGTGGCACCGGCGCTGTCCCCGGGCTCGTCCCGATCTCCCTCACAGAGGGTGCGGGGTGCGCTGAGGATGCTGCCCCGCAACCCCGTCCCATTGCACCCCCCCGGGGAAGTTTTATTCCCCCCAAAAGCGGAGTTTGACGTCATCCTCTTCGCTACCCAGTGACCAATCAGGCGGCTCCCCGGGCGGGCAGGCAGCCAATCGGTCAGCGTTGCTACCTGTGGGGAGTATTTTTAGCCGCGGAATGGCGGGACACACACACACACACACACACACTTGATGGGGCTCAGAGGGAGGGCAGTGCGGGTGGTGCCACTCTGGGTGCGGGAAAGTCGCCATGCCCCCACCCCCCCTCTCCGTCCGCAGCCGTGGCCTCTCCGCAGGAGGGGTTGCGGGGTGACCTCTACGCCCCGGCCCCCCGCCATGCCGCTCCTCAGCGGCGGTCATGGGAGATGTAGTTCAGCTTGGGCCCCTTTCCCCCTATCCCCCCCCCCTTCCTTCCCTGCGGAGATGCGGGGCGCGAGGGCAGGGTTTGACGTAGGCAGTGACGCAACGCTGTTGCGAGGTGAGGCGCGGGATGACGTAAGAGCGGCCCCTCCACGGCGGGGGGGGGGGGGGAAGCAGAGGGCCCTGCGCGTGATGGGCGGGGCCAGGCGGGCGATGGGCGGGGCCATGGGGAACGCCAGCAGCTGGGGGCGGGGATAATGGGCGGGGCCAGTCAGGGGGCGGGGGAAGGGAGGCGATATATAGGGGCGCGTCAGGCGGCGGGGCAGTAGCAGAAGGAGCCCGGCAGCGGCGGTTGTGCGCGCCCGTCGTGGGGGTGTGAGCAGCGCAGCCCTCCCCCCCTTTCCCTTCCCCCCCCCCTTTTTTTTTTCTCCAACCCTTCCCCCTCCCTTTTTTTTTTTTTTTAAAAAAAAACCAAATCTTTCCTTACCCCTCCCATCCTCGCCGAGGGAGCCGGCTGTCGGAGATGGGGGTCGGGTGCTGAGCCGCCCCCACCCCCCGCCCTCCTCCCGCACTCACACCCCCGCCGGGATTGTTTTGCACTACCCCCGCACACCCAACCGGGTGAGTACCGCTCGCTGAGGGCGGGGGGACGGCCCGGGACGGCGCGGGGGTATGCGCCGGGGGGGCCCAGCCCGAAGGCAGACGCTGGGGCAGGGGGCTGGAGGCAGCCACCGCCCGGCCCCTGAGGCGGGCGCGGCCCCGACTGCCGTGACAGGGGGCCTGAGGCAGCCACCGCCCGGCCCCTGCCGCTGAGGCAACAATCGCTCGGCCCCGGGCCCCTGAAGTGGGGGTTCCGAGGCGGGCACGGCCCGGTCGTGAAGCGGGCGTCCCCGAGTACCGAGACGGTCACGACCCTGCGGTGACTGAGGCGGGCACGGCCCCGCGGGGAGAGGAAGGGCCGGGGTGCTCCGGAGCACAGGGGGCGATGGAAGGAGGAGAGGGTGAGGGTCGGCGGCAGCCCCTCGGCGAGAGGGGCCTGGGGAAGAGGGCACGGCCCGGGGAGCCGGCCTGCGAGAGGGTCCCTCCCAAGGCGATCTCTGGACGCGCTCGGGCTGGGAGGAGTGAGCGTTGCCGGCTGACTAATAACTGCTGCTTGTGCTGGGCCTCTCCGGGCAGAGCTGGCAGCCGTCCTGCGGGACCCTGCCCGGGGGGGGGAGCCGGGAAGGGGGGGGTCGTTGGGCCCAGGGTGCGGAGAGAAGAAGGGCTTTGCAAATCCCCCCCCACACCCCCCCCTCTTCCTTCTTTCCACTCATCTCCCTTCCTCTTCTTCATTTTCTTTTCTTACGGGCTCAGAAAACGTTTTTCCTCCTCCTCCTGCTGCTGCCGGAGCTGGCGGGGCTGTGAGGAGAAATCTAATGAGCGGCGGCCGCGCGGTTATGTAACTGCACAGCGCCGGCAGCCGCTGCCCCCGGCCCCGGGTGGGCCTCCCGGCTCCTCTTTAGATTAAATTTAAATTTTAAAAAAACCAAAACCAACCAAACAAAACCCCAACAGCAAAACACCTTTGAAACGATCAAGCTGGTTTGTTTGATCAGCTGCTTGTACCATGGATCAGTTTTGGGGACTTCAAAAAAATTTATAGCGTCTGTCCCGGTGTGTGCCTTGGAAGGATTGGGTTTTTTTTTTTTTTTTTCCTAAAGGACACAGAGGAAGGGAAACAAACCAGATGGATTAATAAATCATTTTTAAATGCCCCTTTTAAGCACCCAATCAGCTTTTCTATACTGATCGTGTCCCTTTTGTAAATATCTTCTGTTTGCCCTTGATCTTTTCCTTATCCCCACCCAGTGCTGATCCAGCAAACGTTTAAAGGTCGCCTTATCGTACAAGCTTTCAAACTATTCCCATACCATGTTGGGGAGAACATGAGCGGCTTGGAAATAGGGTTGCAGACTTTAAAAGGAGATTATTTGTGGCAAGGAATAAAAAAAGCATTGTATTCACACTGTTAAAGGATTTTGATATTGACTTTGATTTCTCTAATCTTTAGTGACAGCTACACTAAATTTTGCTCCTAGTGATGCAGTGCAGAAAAGCACACTTAATTGAAATTCTCTTTTGGCATTTAACTTGAGCCAAGAAATACATGCTTTGTTTCATCTGTACTTTTTGAACAAAGGTGTCTCCTGTGGATGAGTACCTTTATGCTAAGGGACTGCAGAATATTTATTAGCAGTACATATGCTAATGCTTGATTCTTGTACCTACTTTAAGATTAGATAGATAATTTCTCTTTTGTCCTCTGTGAAGGAGTGGCAACCATATTTTATATTAAGTATAAAATGGAGTCAGAGAGAAGGAGGAAAACAATCCCTTTTGAGGCAATCAGAAGCCCTATTGGCGCTCGTAACTTTTTGAAATCCGGACTGCAGACAATGTTAAATATTAATTTAGTGTATATTAATATAGTTCATCTGAAAATACAGAATAACTTGTAAAAAGGAGGAAATTTCCATATGAATTAAAAGCAATGATTTCACAGTCATTGCCCCTCTTACAACAGAATGTTCATGCATCTAACTTGTATGCATTGTGTTGGATCATCATTTTAGGCATTCTGAGGAAGAACTGTTGTAAATGTACAGCAGACATTTTCTCTTCAGTTAGCATAATTTTGCCAGCTCACAGTTTATGCGGATGATTTGCTTGGACTTAAAATAAATGTTGCATAATTTTAGCTATTTTTGTGAAGTCTTCTAAAGCAGCTGTAAACATTTTTATAATTCTGTAGCTCACAGCACAACCAGTATGTTTGCGAACTTTAAAATGATAAATAGCTCCTGGACTAAGACCTTTCAAGCTAAACTAATAATCTGGTGCTAAATTTTGCAGCTGAGTACTATAAATCATCGGAATACGGGTTGGTAATTGAACCCCTGACAGGCCTGGCAGTTCTGTGATGTCTTAAAAATTATCCTTGCTGCTTTGTGAATAACTAAAGGGCAGGCTCATGTGATTTTGAAATGCCCCATGCTGGATATGTAAACACATGCCTGGTGTATCTTCCACAATTCTGTTTGTAAGTCATGCTGAATGTGCTTGACATCCTCACCTTCCTCAGGCATGAACATAAATACTTTGATGCACGTTTTTTTTTTAGTTAAAAAGTAACCCATTTTCTGCAGAAAGTGAAGCTACAAGAATATGCCTTGGAGCTTGATCTTACGCTTTCCTTATTTGGATGTGTTTGCTTTTGTTTTTTCTTAAAGGAACAAGAGCACTCAAGGTGAAGGATAATAATCAACTAGAATCAGCACTTTGAATGAAAGTTTGTTTCCCTGTGGCATCTTGAACACTTTCTTCTTCAGGTTTTGAAACAGACTTATAACTTTGTGGCATAGCAGCTATGCAGCTTGAAATCCAAGTAGCACTCAATTTTATTATTTCATATTTGTACAATAAGCTTCCCAGACGACGTGTCAACATTTTTGGTGAAGAGCTTGAAAGACTTCTGAAGAAGAAGTATGAAGGGCACTGGTATCCAGAAAAGCCATACAAAGGATCAGGGTTTAGATGTATACATATAGGGGAGAAAGTGGACCCGGTCATAGAACAAGCATCCAAAGAGAGTGGTCTGGACATTGATGATGTTCGTGGCAACTTGCCTCAGGATCTTAGTGTTTGGATTGACCCGTTTGAGGTTTCATACCAAATCGGTGAAAAGGGACCAGTGAAAGTGCTTTATGTGGATGATAATGAAAATGGATGTGAGTTGGATAAGGAAATCAAGAACAGCTTTAACCCAGAGGCCCAGGTGTTCATGCCAATTAGTGACCCAGCATCTTCAGTGTCTAGTTCTCCTTCTCCTCCCTTTGGTCACTCTGCTGCTGTCAGCCCAACTTTCATGCCCCGCTCCACTCAGCCTTTAACCTTCACCACTGCCACATTTGCTGCCACCAAGTTTGGCTCGACCAAAATGAAGAATAGCGGCCGTAGCAACAAGGTCGCCCGCACCTCTCCCACCAACCTGGGCTTGAATGTCAATGACCTCTTGAAGCAGAAAGCCCTCTCCTCCTCCATGCACTCTCTCTACGGGCTTGGCTTAGGCAGTCAGCAGCAGCAGCAGCAACAGCAGCAGCAGCAGAAGACTTCTGCCCTTTCTCCTAACGCAAAGGAGTTCATTTTCCCCAACATGCAGGGTCAAGGTAGTACCAGTAGCATATTTCCTGGTGACAGCCCACTTAACCTCAGTCCTCTCCAGTACAGTAATGCCTTTGATATGTTTGCAGCCTATGGAGGTCTAAATGAGAAGTCTTTTGTGGATGGCTTGAATTTTAGTTTAAACAACATGCAGTATTCTAACCAGCAATTCCAGCCAGTTATGGCTAACTAAAAATAAAACGAAAGTGAAATACAAGTAAATACTATTGTACAAGTTAAAAATGCACGTACCCAAGGGTGTATCTTTTTTTCCACCTCTTGAGATTTTTTTTAAGGCTTGTAGTATGAATACATTCAGGCTTGGTTAGATAAATACAACATGCATCATTTTTTTCATTTGCCAACCAAGCACAAAATTATTTTATACTGACTGTACATTACAAAAATATACTCTCAAAATATGGCCTCTTACAGTATTTAAGATATAGCAAGGACGTGGCTGATTTTTTTCATGTGTGTATATATATATGTACACAAGCATATATGTGTATATATATTAAAAAAATTGGCACTAATAGGTGGGTTTATTGGTCTTTTTCTAATTGTATAATTTAATTTAGTACAAAGTTTGTAAAATATCAGAGTATATATATTGTTTCTACAACATGGTATTGCATTTATATCTTTTTACTACAGTGATCTGTGACAGCTGCAGCAGCTTCATGTTGTATTTTTTTTACTGAAATTGTAAGATATCCATCTTAAAGACATCAATTCTAAAAAAAAAATAAAAAGTTGTGTACAGAATATTCCTTAGTGGTGGAATTAAAATGTACGAAATATTTGCTTTTTTCAAAAGAAACACAAATTGTATTTTCTGTTAAAAGTTTAAAGATTTTTGCTATATATTATGGAAGAAAATGTAATCGTAAATATTAATTTTGTACCTACATTGTGCAATACTTGAAAAAAGGTATAAAAGTATTTTGAGTCAGTGTCTTACATGTTAAGAGGGACTGAAATAGTTTATATTAAGTTTGTATTAAAATTCTTTAAAATTAATTGACTGTTGTGGTCTGTGTTTTTACTGCTCTGCCGAAGATCACAGCGTGGTGTTTATTGTGTTGGTGCTGCTAATGATGCAAAAAAGTCTGAGTCAGTGCCTCACAGAGGAGGGAGGGAAAGAGCTGCTGGATTGATGCACCACAGTAATGGGGTTGCTTTGCCTAAAATCCTACTGACAAAGCAAGTAGCTTGATAAAGTACCATTAATAACTACCATTATTTGAGCAAACTTTCACTTGTTTTCCAGGGCTGCAGCTCGCTGAAGCCAGAAGGTATTTTTGTTTTCTTTTCCTTGAGAGTTAAGGCTCTGAGCTGTATGGATGTTGGGTTATTGTGATGTATCCAGAAGGGACTCAGGTGATTCAATGGAATTCACTTTCCATGTCATCAAAATGGATTTGAACTGTTACCTCCAGAGGTCCTAGATCAGTGTGTCAGCGTTCTGGTTCTGTATTGGGGATTAATAGCTCAGAAACTAGAGTGAATAAAAGTGCTGATTTACAGTTTGCTAAATTCATTGTAAACTTTCATTTTATATGCTCTATTAAAAAGATAAGTGTAATGCAACTACAATGTGACTAATTCTAAAGTTTTTACTTTAGTGGATTTTACCAATTTTAACCTGATAGGTTCTAAAAAGTGGATGTGAGTAGGAGGAGGAAGAATTCAGAGGCTGAGAAAACAACTCAGCTTTTCCAGGGCTATTTTGAAGTTACATCCCTGACTCTTTTCCGTCTGTTTGGTAAAATGTGTTCCTTGCTAATGAGCAGTGCCAAGGAGAAGAGAAACTTGCTGCTTTAATCTGTAAATCTAACAAACACGAGGTTTTTTTCCATGTCAGCTCCAGCTGTACAGAGAAGTTACATGCTAAGTGGGTAGTCCTTGGGCTGATGAACTGTAAACTACAGGAGTAGAACAGCATTCAAATTATCTCAGTTTTAAGTATTCTGAAGCTGGATTTTGAGACTGCAGAGCAGTCTTTTCCTACTTGGTGCACTTGATTTTACAATGTGTGTAAATCCCACACGTTCATACACCCCCAGTTTGGTGTGAGCAGAGTTTTGGTGGAAATAGTGCTGTGAGGAGGAGGGTGTTTGTCAACCCCAGCCTGAGAGCTTTGCTTTGGACTGAGGCTGGGAGGAAATGGATGGGGTGGAGATGTGGGGCTGACAATCAGTTTCTAATGCCATGACGACCGATTCAAAAGCAATAATGGAGCAAAGGGTTTTTTAGGCATTCATCCCTCTGCATTTAACTGGTGCCTGATTGAGTTTGCCATCTGGTTTATCTTTCTGCTAATGGCACATCAGTGGACAGAACCAGGCTTAAAAGTGCATTGTTTGGTGTCTGATTTTAAGTGGATGTTTTTGCTTTAAATAACAATTAGAAGAAAGAAGTAAACATTGGATCAGTTACTGGAAAATGGAGAACGTGTATTATAGCACTGTGTATTATATCTGTATGCTGAGACTTAAGACTTATTGCAGTTTTACTATTTATAATACAATAATAATAATAATACCTAAACTGCCCACGAGTTTGGACAGCTCTGATGGTGGAGACTGCTCTGTGTCTTCTGTGATCTTTCTGTTCCTGTGACTTTGTCTTAAAATCTGACCCTCTCCCCAGTCTGATTCGTTTCCTTCCACTGTAACAAGCTCTGCGTATGGAAGACAGGGCTGTGCAGCAAGGAATAATCCCTGGAAACAGGATTGGATTTTGCAGCACCTTTAATGTAATAATTTTCCTAAGCAGGGTTTGTTTATGGTGCTATGCAAGGAGACAATCTGGAGAGAGAGCTTCCAGAGTTCTCAAAGAATGCAAATGTGAAGATTTTAAATGTTTTCTCTTGCTCCTTACAGAAATTTCTGCTTTCTGATCAGTCTGCTTCACCCATTTATTTATCTTTTGCTAAAGTTTGGTGTTGAATTTGTTAGATCAAACATTTGCATTGCAACATTCTGTTCCAAATGAGTGCCAAGTCAGTCTCTGGTTTAATTTGCACACACCCAGTGCTCTGCTCTTGAGTCAGGTAAGTGCAATTGCTTTGAGAGAAAGGACCTAAAAAGGAGCAAAAGGGGAAAAGGAAGCATTTGCTCAGTTGTGCAAGTTCTTTTGTATTTTCTCTTGTGAACATGCAATTTACTTCCCTTAAAATTGCTGGTGTAAGTTAAACCTTGGAAGAGATCTTTAATTTAGAGTGAAAAAAAAAAAAGGGTAAAACATGAGGCATGCAACCCCCTGGGTGGTGTTTAGGGCATCCTGTCTCTTCATTGACAGTCCCCACCCAAGTGCAAGTTAAGAGCACGATTGGCAAGGCTCACCCAATTCAGCACAAGTTGGTAACTTGAAAATAACCTGAGATGTGTGAAATGGAGTTCAGGGGCACCTTGGCACAGCAGGGCAGAGATGGTTCCATGGGCAGCTATGGTCTGCATTGGTTTTGTGGGTAGGTGAGAGACCTTTCTCTTGGTCAAAAGTCTGGTAGCAGTGCTCAGAGTTAAATTGATGTGATTATTTCTACACAGCAGAGCCAGCTCCTTGCTGCCTGCCTGCCACATGCTCACAGGGGTCCCCCTGTGGGTGGGAGTGTGAGTCCAAGTTTTGGAGTTCTAGCTTCAACTAAGCTGTTGTACTACATACAATTTGAGGGCTGGGTGTAAGCCACAGTAAGAGCCATCCCCTCTTCACTATGCAAACTTAGAAAGCT